>NC_029780.3:95738301-95756847 GCF_000817695.3 Arachis duranensis
CCGGATTCCACCTATACTAAACTCTCATTAAGAATGGTTTTAGCGTAGCTAGAGAATACGACGGATGCCGCCTTTGCTGCGAAGCTTAAAAGGTTGGGACTTGGAGTAATACCATAGTCCAGTCCTTTCGAGTTCAGCTTTAATCTAGGGTTGCTCTCTATCCCAAAAACAAGAGAGAATCCTCTATCGCCCGAGAACTTTGGGGATTTCCAAGAAGGTTGGGCCACACCAGAAGTGGATGTATGAGAGAAAAGAAAGAGCTCGTGGTCTGAATGAGGTCTTTGAAAGACGACCGGATCGGGGAATTGTCTTAGCGGCATTCCCTTGCCGTTGGATTCCAGCCTCAAGACTCTGTCACTGGGCCGGCCGTCTCCCCTTCCTAGGGCTTCACCCACTGCTTTCATAGATGTCGTGCTTTGTCACAGAGCTAATGGTAATGGATGCCAATTACGTTCTCCTGCTCCAAAAGAAAGCATTCACCGACTTACTTACGTAATCGCGAATCAGGGAAGAGGTTTAAGCTGATAAATTGCAATTTATAAATTATATAAATTATAAGAAGACTTAAAATGGAATGCCTTTGAGAGCAGAATGAATGCCTCTGCCCCCATCGACATGCCTAGATCATTCTCTTTCTTCTCTCCGGCTGTACAACTCATCCTACCTGAGCTTTAGCAGTGCTTTATCGATTGATTGGTGCCTTATATAGCCCGTGCTAAGGACTTTCCACTTCGTAATATCTTGAATCAAAAGCAAAGAGCTCCCACCGCCGATTGTAGATTGAAGTGAGTACCTCCTCTTGTCGACTCTGAACTCATGGTAACATGTAAAAGGCGATAAAAGCATGCTTTCCTCCCAGTTCCCAGTCTTTCCCTGGTCCTAACGCTAACGGACCAGTCAGCATACCTGGACCGGAGTGAGTGCATTGATGTAGAGAAGATGGGATAGAGTCAGTGTGCCGTGAGTGGAAGTAAAAACATCTCTTCTTTCCAGGAGCAGGGCATTCATCGCTTCTCTTTCTTTTTAGTGGGTACATTATTCACAGTCGTGTTAGCAGTGTTGCCACCCGAAACCTCTTTTCTCTTGTTGTAGAAGCCATGATCGGAACTTCATTCGCGACTCCATTCCTATGTTGCCGTAAGTACGCGAATCTTTCAATTCAATGATCGGCTTCTTTCTTGCTCGAGTCGAATCGCAGCATTTCTTGTCATTTCAGTCGACATTCGGGTAACAGTTTACTATGCTATTCTTCCCATTTCGAAAGAGGCCAGATACCACTATTATTAGCCCTTCCTTCCCACCAAGCCAAGGAAAGAAGAAAACCTGGGAAAGGCTAAGTCAAGTCAATAAGAGAGGACCATTTTATGCATTAAATCGCGAGTAGAATGATAAGAAAGCATGCTTTCTTATCATTCTGTCTGTGCCCATAATGTCCAAATCATGGTCCATGGATACCCATTTGTTACTGATTTGGCAACATTGTTTAAAACTCTAGGATCCATGCCATCACATATAAGGAGCCTATCTTCTGCAAAGCATGTTAGTCTTTCTGCACTAACCCTTCCTACTGTTATGTGTAAGATTTAATAATGGAATAATTTGAATTTCCATTTGTGACTTGTGAATTGATAAATGTAAGATTTAACAGCTCTCCTACACAACCTAAAATGAACGTTTCAAAAAGTACGTTCACAGAAACAAGTGTTTTAAGCAACAAACACTGTTGCAATGGTAATCAAGCATTCAGTAGTCAGTACCCATATCCATACTCCAGTAAATGTGTAGGCTCTGGTGAAATCTGAAAAATATCAGCACAATCCATACCAAATGCGGATTCAATCCTCGGGGGTACAAGTGAATCACAGCACCCAGTGCACACAAACTGCAGTGGCACTATCTCAGAAAGAAATATTCAAGCTAGGCTAGTAAGAGAAGGAATACAGGTAAGAAGTCGAGAAGTCAACTAACTTCTAGTGCTTTCCACACCCCGCCCCTTAGAGGAAAATTTACCTGTGAATGCGGTGCGGGCCACTGCTCTCCCTTTCACTCGAAACAAGAGTTCCGTGCCAAGCATAAAGATTGAATCAATAGGACCGTATTCTAATCCTAGAAATGCCAGAACTCTCTTTCTGAATGTCTCGACTTTCTTTCTCAAAAAACCGGACAGGGGTGCGGAAATAGCAAGAATAAAATGAATAGGCTCTTGTCAATAGGTTGTTTGGCAGCTTTACGCGAATCCACACTAGCTAACTTTACACAGAAGGACCACCACCATTGATACATTGATAGTGGATTAAGTGGCATTGTATATTTATGCCCAAGTGCGGAGAAACTTAAGTAAGGGTATCCTATTGCCGGCTACCATAGTTTTTTGGGAAGAAGCCCATGTCTGGAGCTATGCCACTTTATAATCATTAAACACAACCACCAGAAGCCATATCTTTCGAAGGAAATGTAACGGAGAATGATATATAAATATGAAGTAAAGAAATATAGAATTTGAAAAAGCGGTATGGTATAAAGGCTTACGACCTGGAGATTCTTAGCTTTTTAGACACAATCTATGTTACTAGCTATTCAGTGGATTCCTAGCGCCCTTGACTCATGGTAGAGAACACCTATTGGCTCGCTTTCTTTCTCTTTATGTGGGGACGAGAACAAACTGACTATAAATCCGTGGAATCCACTACCTGCCCCTGCTTCTTGGTCACCAGAATCCACTGTCTCTACCTGTGCTCTAGCTTCGGGTTCACCTAGGTGGGAAACTAGCTCTCTTTATGTGTAGATATGGCTGGTGAAACTGTTGGACGAACAGGACTCGTCTTTAATGCGGGCTTTCTACATACCACAGGGATTCTAGAAGTGTACTCTGATTTAAACGACCTGGTATCTTGATTGTTGCTATTTTGATTTACCCCGAGCTGGTTCCGGGGCCAGCGTCTATTAAGAAGGGGATAGCCGGCTTATTTCGCTCCTAAATACATTTAATTTAGCCTTTCTCCGAAACTACTTTGAATACCGATCCTTCCCAAATCAAATGCAACTGATTAAAGAGCAGCGGTCGTAGGGAAAAGACTAATATATTAGTCATTCATCGCCTTGAGCGGAGCCTGGTCTGGGATCGAGCCCTTCTGCCCTTCCTAAGGATCATATTACCGTGTTGGCTAAACTAGCTTTCTGGCTTTGAGCTGGAACAAGGTATGATCCTTAGGAAGGGCAGAGCCCGTTTCCGATGTGAGATAGAATATCTGGGGATTCCGTCTTAGATCTCCCGATCCGCCCCTGCGAGTGCTGGGACTTTCTCTTTTTTTCCTTCTAACTATGGGCAGGTTTTCAGCTCATTCCTTTGATGAGTTTGAGACAACTCCATCTCTTCCAATCAAATAGAGTACATCAGAGATTGTGACCTCTTTGCTTAAACGAGGTAGCCATACCTAACCTACTAAGGGTTAATCAAAGAAATAGCGTAAGTGAAGCCCTTAATACAAGCACTAAGTAAGAAACCTACCTTTCCTCAACTCTTGGGCTTGAGGCTTCTTTTCAAGCTGAATAGAAATGGAAGAAGAAGACAGCTGGTAGCGCAGGTTGGATCAACGCGTAGATTCCAGCTGTCCTTGTTGAATGACTACGCCGAATCCGGGTATTTGGAGTTATGAAGGTGTGGCTGGAGCACATATTGTGTTTTCGGGGTTGTGCTTTTTGGCGGCTATCTGGCATTGGGTCTATTGGGATCTAGAAATCTTTTGTGATGAACGTACAGGCAAACCCTCTTTGGATTTGCCAAAAATCTTTGGAATTCATTTATTTCTTGCAGGGGTGGCTTGTTTTGGTTTTGGCGCATTTCATGTAACAGGATTGTATGGTCCTGGGATATGGGTGTCCGATCCTTATGGCCTAACCGGAAGGGTTCAATCCGTAAATCCCGCATGGGGTGTAGAAGGTTTTGATCCTTTTGTTCCGGGGGGAATAGCCTCTCATCATATTGCAGCAGGGACATTGGGCATATTGGCGGGCCTTTTCCATCTTAGTGTACGTCCACCCCAACGTCTATACAAAGGATTGCGTATGGGAAATATTGAAACCGTCCTTTCCAGTAGTATCGCTGCTGTATTTTTTGCAGCTTTTGTTGTTGCTGGAACTATGTGGTATGGTTCAGCAACAACTCCGATTGAATTATTTGGCCCCACTCGTTATCAATGGGATCAGGGATACTTCCAACAAGAAATATATCGACGAGTTAGTGCTGGGCTAGCCGAAAATCAAAGTTTATCAGAAGCTTGGTCTAAAATTCCCGAAAAATTAGCTTTTTATGATTACATCGGCAATAATCCGGCAAAAGGGGGCTTATTTAGAGCGGGCTCAATGGATAATGGAGATGGAATAGCCGTCGGTTGGTTAGGACATCCTATCTTTAGAGATAAAGAGGGGCGTGAACTTTTTGTAAGGCGTATGCCTACTTTTTTTGAGACATTTCCAGTTGTTTTGATAGACGGAGATGGAATTGTTAGAGCCGATGTTCCTTTTCGAAGAGCAGAATCGAAGTATAGTGTTGAACAAGTAGGTGTAACTGTTGAATTCTATGGTGGCGAACTCAACGGAGTCATTTATAATGATCCCGCTACTGTGAAAAAATATGCTAGACGTGCTCAATTGGGTGAAATTTTTGAATTAGATCGTGCCACTTTGAAATCAGATGGTGTTTTTCGTAGCAGTCCAAGGGGTTGGTTTACTTTTGGACATGCTTCGTTTGCTCTTCTCTTCTTTTTCGGGCACATTTGGCATGGTGCTAGAACTTTGTTCCGAGATGTTTTTGCTGGCATCGACCCCGATTTGGATGCTCAAGTAGAATTTGGAGCATTCCAAAAACTGGGCGATCCGACTACAAGAAGGCAAATAGTCTGATTCGGATAGAACGTTATTTTTTTTTGTTGTTTCTTTTTGACTATACTTTTGTTTGGGGTGATTTAAATTAAATCATAGGGAATTTGATTAATCTTGATTTGAATGATTGTATTTTTTTACTCTAATCTAATAAACAGGTATGAAAGCTATAATTGTAAACCAGGATGAAATCTATGGAAGCATTGGTTTATACATTCCTCTTAGTCTCGACTTTAGGAATAATTTTTTTTGCTATCTTTTTTAGAGAACCCCCTAAAGTTCCAACTAAAAAGACGAAATGATTTTTCATTATCTCGATTGAAGTAATGAGCCCCAATATTGGTATATTGGGAGCTCATTACTTCAACTAGTCTCCGTGTTCTTCGAATGGATCTCTTAGTTGTTGAGAGGGTTGCCCAAAAGCAGTATATAAAGCATACCCAGTAAAACTTACAAGTAAACCAGATATAGAGATAGCAACTAGGGTTGCTATTTCTATTTTTCTCAAATTTCAAGACCACAATGAATCTATAGGATAAAATCCTATATTTACAGTGAAATGGTATACAAAGTCAACAGATCTCAATGAATAAAAAATAGGATTTATGGCTACACAAACCGTTGAGAGTAGTTCTAGATCTGGTCCAAGACGAACTACTGTAGGGGCTTTATTGAAACCGTTGAATTCAGAATATGGTAAAGTAGCTCCGGGGTGGGGAACTACTCCTTTAATGGGTGTTGCAATGGCTTTATTTGCTATATTTCTATCTATTATTTTAGAAATTTATAATTCGTCCATTTTACTGGACGGAATTTCTATGAATTAGATTCATAAGAACCGACTAACTATCTTTTTTATTTATATATTTTTTTAAATAAAAGGGGTAAATTTACCCATTTTGGTTTTTTATTTCTAGGCCAGTTCATTTTGAATTTGGTAGTTTGACCGTGGAATTTCGTTCTTTCTTTATTTCCGAAATATGAGTGTGTGACTTGTTCTAATTGATCTTACTGCAAATACAGAACAAAAATAAAGGATCTGTCATCTTGATAGAGATGGTTTTACCCCATCAGATATTATTTTCTAGTATCTGGAGCACGGATATAAAATAGATTTTAAAAAGTATTAGAACTATGATTCATACTTAATATTTCGACCTCGCAACCAGACTTTAATAAATTTTTATTAGAAGATACGTAAGTTATGATAAATAAAAAAATTTTGATTCTTTTAAATAAAATTGCCACTGTTTGTCTTTTTTTATCAAAGCAAAAAAATGTCTTTTGATTTCTTTTTTCATTCTATCCTATCTATTTCTTGAATAAGTGATAATCCAGCAGTTCTTACTCAGGGAATTCTTGGACATTAAAGATTTTTTTGAATCATTGTGGTTCTGGTATGAATATGAGGTTTTGTTTAATTGTTCATAGGGTCTTAACAAGAGAATTCTTATCAATACTAATAATAAAGAAGACGGCACTAAAAAAGTCGCATTCTACAAAAAATCAAAGAAAAAATGAAGTAAATAGAATATTCAAGAGACCTGTAAAGATCAAGATAAAGACGAGTGCGCCGACTTGAGATTTTAGCATTATAACCCTGCACAGATCAATTTAAGGATTTATATATTTTTCTTATCTTCAAATAAGATTTGGAATAATAGGATTAAATTAAGAAGTTTAAAACTTTTTATTATTTAAATTTAACATATCCATTTCTGTTACAACCAGTATTGGGTTTTTCTGTTTGAGCCGTACGAGATGAAATTCTCATATACGGTTCTCAGAGGGGGAGTTCCTTTGGTTTACCTATCTCAATAAAGTCTATGATTGGTTCGAAGAACGTCTTGAGATTCAGGCGATTGCCGATGATATAACTAGTAAATATGTCCCTCCTCATGTCAACATATTCTATTGTTTAGGAGGAATTACAGTTACTTGCTTTTTAGTCCAAGTAGCAACGGGGTTTGCTATGACCTTTTATTATCGTCCGACCGTTACTGAGGCTTTTGCTTCGGTTCAATATATAATGACTGAGGCTAACTTTGGTTGGTTAATCCGATCTGTTCATCGATGGTCGGCAAGTATGATGGTTTTAATGATGATTCTGCACGTATTTCGTGTGTATCTTACCGGTGGTTTTAAAAAACCTCGTGAATTGACGTGGGTTACGGGCGTTGTTTTGGCTGTATTGACCGCATCTTTTGGTGTAACTGGTTATTCCTTACCTTGGGACCAAATTGGTTATTGGGCAGTCAAAATTGTAACAGGAGTACCCGAAGCTATTCCCGGAATAGGATCGTCTGTCGTGGAATTATTAAGGGGAAGTGCTAGTGTAGGACAATCTACCTTGACTTGTTTTTATAGTTTACATACTTTTGTATTACCTCTTCTTACTGCTGTATTTATGTTAATGCACTTTCCAATGATACGTAAGCAAGGCATCTCCGGTCCTTTATAGAGAATATGGATCCTAGATATTTCTAATCAATCATTTTTTATTTTGGGGAGGAACAAAAGTATTTCATTGCTACAAATATGGATTATTAAAAAAAATAAGACATGTATTTGGATATTTCCCTGCAACTTAAGACTTAACAAAATTAGCGTCTTATTTTTTTATTTGACATACACGAATAGTTGATAGTTGAGGGGGATTCTCCGAAGAAAAAACGGATTATGGGAGTGTGTGACTTGAACTATTGATTGGATCGCGCAGATGGATGACTTTTTCATATCTGCCACATTTTAATTTGCAATAAAATGTGTCTCTTTGTTCCAACCACCGCGCAAGCCCCCCTACAGAGGATAGGCCGGTTCACTTGAAGAGATTCTTTTCTATGATCAGACTTGATCATGTCCTGGATGACCGGGCTTCGTAAGATCCACTAAAACTAAAATAAGTGAAGTGGTCTAATACGGATTCCGTCTTATCGATTTCACTTAACTTAATAGTATTGAAATGCATTCATTTCCTATGCATTGACTCGATTTATGATACTATCGGAGTGAAACAAGTAGATCTAAAGAAGAACAGGGGTTAGATTCCATTAGTAACAAGTAAATCCTTTAATTTAATATGTAAATGTATGTTAAAAAGTCCCGATATCTTTTTTTGAGGGGGGCAAAAATATCAAGGTCTGAGATGACCCAGAAAGCACTATAAATTTAAGAAAGCCTACTTGGGTATTGAGCATTTACAAATAAGAAATGAGTTTTTCACAATAGATAGTTGTGTAACTCCGTAAAACAGAATCGAGTCCCATACACTAATTGTGGCTCTGGGAGGGTGTCCATGCAAAGTAAAGCTTGATCTCTATATCTCTTGATAAATGCTACCAATCCTTCTCTTTGTCTCTGTTTCACACTTCCTAGGTCCATGATGTGCATAGATGGTTCCTCTTCTAGGAACTTGTTGTAGAACTCTGTCACTAATTGCTCCCGAGTGTTGATGATATTGGCTTTCAACTTGGCATACCACGTGAACGCCCTTCCTGTCAATGATTTTGAGAACTCCTTGATCTTGAGCTCCTGGTGGTTTCTGAACACCCCGAGATCATCTAAGAATGACAGGATGTGTTTCTTGGCACTCCTGGTAAAACTTGCGAAAGGTAGGTGGTTGGTACCCCTTAGGGTACGATTTTGCCAAAATATGATGCCTAAATGGTGGATTTATCTCCCAAGTTGATAAATAAAATGAAGAACAATGAGAGAAATTTGAGGAGAGAAAAAGATGGACATGAGCTTCTAAGTTTTAGAAAAAAAGGTTCTCTAAAGAGGTGGCTTGAGATTCTTTTATAGTGTAAGGTCATTTTGAGAAGGAGTCCATTATCCAATGGTTACAATGTGATATTTAATGTACTCCTTTAATCCCAAAGTTTGTTACTAAATAAGATAATTGACAAAAAAATATTTTTAGGTGTTTTCATCACTTTAAGTCTTTTTAGCTAGAAATAGAGGAAGTTGATTCTCACAAGTTAAGCTAAAATTCTGCTGTGGGTGTCCATGACAAAGAGATATTCGGATAAAAAGGGTGCTCATGACATGTAACATTAGTGAATGGACATCTAGTTTGGTTTCCTTTTAACTAGATGACACTCTCTATACTCCAAATTCAACCAATCTACTTCCACTAATTTAGGTCCCACTAAAGAGAAATTCAACTCTTCAATATGTTTTTTTGGGTTCCATTCTTTTACCCAACACCTTTAGGAGGAACTTGACTCTTTTTTTTTTACCATGTTTTTGAATCATTTTAAAATTATTTATGTACAAAAATATATATTTTTAGTACATAATCATATGGGAGAATTTCGATGTACTCTTTAAGGGTACAAAGTATTCCCTCAAGCTACATTGAATTTTTTGTACTTAATAGAGCTATAATAATTTTTTTAAATAATAACAATTATTTTCAACATATCATTATTCTAAATAATTAAATCTCACCTCTTTTATTTATTTTTTTATAATGATATACGTATTTGTATATATTATGATAGAGTAAATTACCAATTATGCCTCCAAATTTGTAAAGCGTTGACAATAATAACCATAATATTTGTTAACGATAATTATACCCTTGAAAATTTTAAAAATGCAACAAATCTGTCCAACCGTGAAGAGAGCCCTTCTCTGTTAAACAGAGCTTGGTGATGTGGCAGACAGAATTCCAACGTGGCATCATCTTAAGGGCTTCCATCCCATTTCTCCTTTATCCCTAATTCATGAAACCCTAATTTCCCAATTCCAAGTAAATGACCAGGCTAACCTTAAATGAAACATTCCATTTAACTATGACCATTTAGGACGCAGGAAACTGAAGAGTTTCCTAGTGTTGGTCTATGTTTCTCTTCATCTTGTGTGTCTCTGCATTCGCCTCTTGAAATTGTTAACATCACATGCAATCTCATGTTTGACATTGATACTAGGTGAAGAAATCTCCATTGAACAACGAAGGTTTTGGTAAGCATTATATGTTTCTGTTCTTCTTGTTATCAGTTCGTTGGGGTTTGCATATTGTTGGTGATGAAGTGAAAATTTTTTTATGAGTGTCTTGATGTGTTGATTTATCTGATTGTGACATATTTGATATTTTTTGTTAAATGGCAACTCATATCACATTTGTATATCACCATCGGGGTTAGTTAGAGAAGGATGCAGATGGTGTGGTGAGGTATAATGATGGTTTAATGAGTATCATCGATATGGTGCATGTTAATACATGTAATCTGTTCCTTGTTGAGGGTTTGTTTCTGGATTTAGGTTATACAGGGTATAATGAAGTGTATTGGTTGGAGCCAGGGATGGATTTAGCTAATGGGTTACGCGTGCTGAGAAGGAATTCCGATGTGGTTAAGTTGTGTGATGCTGCACTGAAGAATGAAAACAGGATCCACTTGTATTTTGAGCATCCTGTTGATGCTGATCCAGAGTTAGTTGATGAAGTTGAGGGACCTCCTTCAGAAGACTAGCAAAATCATAACCAGGATCTCCCACAGCATGAGGAACATGGAGGACTAGATGATATAGAAGTAGAGAGCTTCTTTAGAAAATTAAGAAAATCATCAAGATGATCCCCCACAGTACGAGGAGCAACATCAACAGGAGGGTGAATCAATGTTGAGTAAAGGGGGAAATGATCAATCAGAGAAAGATGACGTAGCTACTGATAACGTACCCATTCAAACTCAAGCTGCAACTGTTGAAAATGAGGAACCCAATTTAGGAGACAACCATGAGACACACATTGAAGGCGAAGAGGGGCAATCTCATCCTGAAGAAGCTGATGGCCGGGGAAGAAAACACAGGAAGAAATATGGAAGGCCCCAACCGTCTGGTAGAGCGTAACCTGATGCACAGAACAATGGTGACGAACATGCAGGTTATTATATGTATTATATATTTTTGTTGGTTAAAACATGCAATTATTCACAATTATGATGTTAATGAATTGTAGATCCTAGGATGAATATTGTTTACTGTTGGGATTCTATTTCAATTGCCAAAAGTTGTCTGTTAATCACTTACCTAATCATATGAATGTGTCGCAAGGTCGGATGCTGACGAACTGATTTCTATCGGTAAAGAAATTCACAAGAATATAATCGAGTTGTAAGTATATTTTCTAAACCAACAGAGAATCCTTTCGTACAAAAGTTTGGTTGTGACAAGTAACAAAATCCAATAAAATTTATAACCGAAGTATTCAAACCTCGAGTCGTCTTCTCAAGGAATTGCAGGAAAGTATGATTTATTATTGGTTATGGAAAATAATATTTTTGGGTTTTTGAAGGTTGAACAGGGAAAATAAATTGCAGGAAAAATAAATTAATAACTAGAAAAACTCTTGACAAGATATGAAAACTGGACGTCCTATCCTAGTTATCCTTATCAACTATGATGAGAATTGGATTTTGCTCCCACCTTATTAACCTCTAACTATGAAGGTAAGTTAAGTGGATGAATCAATTTGATTCCTCAGATCCTAGTCAATTCATAAGAAAAGACTAGAGTTATTGGAATTCAAATTAATTAGCAAAGATAACAATTATCAATCACAATGAGTTTGATAACTCAAGTGTCTCCAAGTAATCAATTCATCAATTAATGCTAAGAATGTAAAAAGCTAAGTAAAAATCATAAATCTGAAATACCTCAAATTATATTTAAACATAAATTCAAATCTAACATGAAAGGGTTCATAAGCCAATTTGGTAACATAAGTCAAATATAGGTAAAAGCATTAGAGTATCTAAAAGTAGAAGAGAAACATAAATTAAAGTAACATTGAACCTGGAATGAAGAAGAATAATCCTAAAATGAATAGAAATTCTAAATCCTAACTCCTAAGAGAGAGGAGAGAGCCTCTCTCTCTCTCTAGAAAAAACTACATCTAAAAACTAAAATTGTGAATTATGAATATTGTGTTTATGAATGGATGCATTCCCCCACTTTATAGCCTCTAATATGTGTTTTCTGAACCAAAAATTAGGTCAAAAACAGCACAAAAATTACCCCCAGCGATTTCTAGTATGTACAGGTCGCTGCAAAGTCACACGGAAGCGTTGTCCACGCGTTCGCACGGATTGCATTTTTTTCAGGTCACGCGTTCATGTGATTTACGCGTGCACATTGCCTATCATTGCGAAGCTCTGGACGTTAGCTTTCCAACATAACTATAACCGCCTCATTTGAACCTCTGAAGCTCAAGTTATGACTGTTTGAGTGCGAAGAGGTCAGGCTGACAGCTTTGGCAATTCCTTTAGTTTCTTGTATTCCTTCCACTTTTGCATGCTTTCTTTCCATCCTCTGAGCCATTCTTGCCCTGTAATCTCTGAAATCACTTAACGCACATATCACAGTATCGAATGGTAATAAGAGGGGATTAATATTAGCAAATATAAGGCCAAAGAAGCATGTTTTCAATCATAGCATAAAATTAAAAAGGAAAACGTAAAACATGCGATTTCTATGAATAAGCATGAGAATAATGGATGAAAAATCACTCAATTTAGTACAATATAAACCATAAAATAATGGTTTATCAGAGTATCATCCAAGACCCCCTCCATCAGGTCAGAGGATTCTGCCACCCAAGGAGGAGAATCAGGCTTTAAGGATGGTTGTTCCTAACCAAAATGACCCTGATGCTGGACTAACTGAATATCAGTACCAGTCTAAGGACTTACAAACCCCGCCTGGTTTTGATTCTGAGGATAAAAACCCAGTATTCCCTCAGCACAATCTTGATACAAAGTTTGCCAAAATTAGACTAGAGTTAGGTATGGAATTTGGCACGATGCAGCAGTTTAAGGATGCAGTCCGAAAATACAGTATTCAAATGGGCAAAGAGGCATTTTTTCTCAAGGTTGAACCACATAGGTGCAGGGTCATCTGTTACAATGAAACGTGTCAATGGAAGGTTTACTGTGCAAGGAGAAACCAGCTACCTAGTTACCAAATAAAAACACTGGTTGATGAGCATACGTGCCCTAGGAGTAATAGAAGTAGTTCAGTCACTTGTAAATAGGTTTCAGAGGAGTTGATTAGCAAGATTATGATCTATCCCAATTTATCCCAGAAAAAGGCTAGAGATATGTTCAAGGTGGATTTCGATATATGTGTTAGAGAGAGGATGATGTTTAGGGCAATGGAAAAGGCTATGGATGTCATTGAGGGCACAGAAAGGGAACAGTATTTGATATTGAGGACTTACTTGAATGAGCTCCGTAAGGCCAACCCAGGATCCAGTGGCCATATAGGCATAACCCCACAACAGGAGGGGTTGCCTAAGTTTAGAAGTCTTTACATCTGTCTAGATGCCTACAAAAGGAGATTCAAGCAAGGATGTAGGCCTTTCCTATGTCTTGATGGAGCATTTTTGAAGGGTTATTTTGGAGGGCAGCTGCTGACTGCCGTTGCTCAAGATGCCAACAATCATCTATTCCCAGTTGCATATGGAGTAATTGATGCAGAAACAAAGAAAAACTTGAAGGAATTCCTTGAATATTTGTTGACAGATATCGGAGACCACCAGCAATTTGATTGGCACTTCATGTCAGATAAGCAGAATGTTAGTTTTTAATCTGTGTATTTAATTACTTTATTCAACTTGTCATACCTCAAGCTATGGTATATGTTGTATAACTTACTCAATAACAGGGGCTAATTCCTGCTCTACAAGAAGTTATGCCAGGGGTTAATCACAGGTTTTGTACTCTGCATATGTGGAGGAATTTCAACAAGCGTTGGAAAGACCTGAAACTTAAACAGTTGCTGTTTCAATGTGCAAGGGCATTGACTGATCAGGAATTTAATGAAGGTATGGCTGTAATCAAGAGGATTAATACATCTGCCTAGGAATACTTGTCTGCATATGAACAAGGAACTTGGTCAAGGTCAAGATTCTCTACTTGGCCAAAAGTAGATAACATAACGAATAATAAGGTGGAATCACTTATTGCAACAATGGTGGGACTAAGAGGCAAGAGCATCATTACCATGCTGGAGGATATTAGATATTACCTGATGAAACTATGGCATTTCATAAAGATGCACTAATGGCCTATACAGGAAAATTGGCTCCTATCCAGATGAGCAAATTGGAGAAGGAAAAGAAGGAAGGAAATTATTGGGAAGCTCAATGGGTGGGAGATAATGACCACAATGTATTTGAAGTTAGAAGGCATGGTCGCACACTTCGGGTCAACACTCAAGAAAGGACTTGCACCTGTAGAAAGTGGCAACTGACAGGTCTGCCATGCTGTCATGGAGTTGCTGCAATTCAAAGAAAAAATCAAAGGCCAGAAGATTATGCCCACCATTGGCTGATTATGGAGGCATATAATAGAACTTACCAATTTCACATCAACACAGTCCCTAGTCAGGAATACTGGGCTGATACAGAGGGACTGCCATGTCTCCCTCCATCTTATAAGAGGCCAATAGAAAGGCCTACAAAAAAGAGAGCTCGACATGAATCAGAGAGACAGAATGGTAGCCAGTACAGACTTAAGAGGAGTTATGGCAAAACAAGTTGTAAATATTGCGAAAAGGTAAATATAAAATCTAACTTGTTCTATCACTCTTGCTGTTGAGTATTGTCATATATTGATGGTTGGAATGATGTTGTCTTCGTAGGTTGGACACAACTCCAGAACCTGTCCTGATAAGAAGACTCATGTGGCAACTGAGGAAGATGCAAATGCACAGCAAGCACCTCAAGTAGGTCAGCCAAATGGAAGACATGTACAGCCAGCAGCAGGAGAAAATTTGCCACACCTGGACTTAGAGGACATGTCAGACTCAGAGCAGGAGAGGTTTTGGGAGGAGACCATGGATGCAGTTGAAGAGGAGCTCACACAAGGCCACCCACACTCTGAAGCTGATGAAGAGGTAGTACATATATTAATCAATAGTGATTACAGTAACTTGACATGTGGCACTTAGAGTTATTTTTTTGTAGGCCAATCGCAACATATCCGATTCAACAAGTTAGTGTGCTGGAGGAGAGCTCCTAAAACCAACCTTGCAAGGAGAGCAACCATATCTAGCAAAGGTGCTACATCAACTCCTAAAACTCCCTCTAATACTGCTGCTGTCACTTCTACATCTACTAGCAGGGAAGGAATCAGGATAAAGATGCCTATTATGAGGCCCCCATCAGCCCGATTCCATGTGAGGCCCACAGCTACAGCTCCAGCAACCCAACCCCAAGTTAGATCCACAGCTCCAAGTCCAGCAGCCACTCCAAGGCCCAACCCACAATTTAGGCCCCCACAAATACGGCCCATTGGACCTACTTCAACTGTTGTCCCTGGTTTAGGAGTTTCAAACACCACAAGGACTCCAGTGGTGTCAAATGTAACCATGAATGGAACTAGTAAAGCAACCACTTCTAGGTTCTTTAAGTTCATGTCAAATTAGTCTGGTTGAAGGAGACTTGGATCTCTAATTAGTTCTTTTTTGGGTTACAAGTTGAAGTTTAATTGCAATACTTTTTCTACTTTTTGGGTTATATGTTGATATTAGTATTGATGGTTATTGGCCTTTGTTGCACAATTTAAGTATTTTGGTGTCTGATATTAAGACTAATTAGCGAGTATTCAGTATTTTGGTTGGAACAATTTGTGTTAATACTAAATGTTATGCAGACTAAATATTTTGGTATTATTCTTGTTCCTTTGGCAGTGTTTGATTTCTTAAACCCATCTCAATTTAGTTAACATATCTGAGTTGTCCTTTTTACTTATTTCTATTCACTTCATTCATGCTTTTGTCAGTATTCAATTGAGTGTAAGACACATTTCTACTTCATTAAGAAGCAAGAAAAATAGCTACAATAATGTCAACATAAATTCCACAAAATAATAACACATAACATCCATTAATAAAAATTGTCCTGCATGCATCCCTTATCCTATCTAACCAAACAAATCACACTCATAATCAAACTCAGTACAATTCCACACAGAATGATGCATAGATATAATTCAACTCTCTTCATGTGCTCCTGATGAGCGGATAATTTATACGCTTTTTGGCATTGTTTTTAGGTAGTTTTTAGTACGTTCAAGCTACTTTTAGGGATGTTTTCATTAGTTTTTATGTTAAATTCACATTTCTAGACTTTACTATGAGTTTGTGTGTTTTTTCTGTAATTTTAGGTAATTTCTGGCTGAAATTGAGGGACTTGAGCAAAACTCTGAAAAAGGCTGACAAAAGGACTGCTGATGCTATTGGAATCTGACCTCCCTGAACTCAAAATAAATTTTCTGGAGCTACAGAACTCCAAATGGCACGCTCTCAACGGAGTTGGAAAATAGACATCTAGAGCTTTCCAGCAATATATAATAGTCTATACTTTATTCGGAAATTGACGACGTAACTTGGCATTGAACACCAAGTACATGCTGCTGTCTGGAGTTAAACGCCAGAAACACGTCATGATCCGGAGTTGAACGCCCAAAACACGTTATAACTTGGCGTTCAACTCCAAGGAAAGCCTCAGCTTGTGGATAGATCAAGCTCAGCCCAAACATACACCAAGTGGGCCCCGGAAGTGGATTTATGCATCAATTACTTACTCGTGTAAACCCTAGTAGCTAGTTTAGTATAAATAAGACTTTTTACTAGTGTATTAGTCATCTTTTGACCATTCGGTCTTTTGATCACCTTCATGGGGGCTGGCAATTCGGCCATGCCTGAACCTTTCACTTATGTATTTTCAACAGTGGAGTTTCTGCACACCATAGATTAAGGGTGTGGAGCTCTGCTGTACCTCAAGTTTCAATACAATTATTATTACTTTCTATTCAATTCTCTTTTATTTTTATTCCAAGATATATGTTGCACAACACTTTGATGAATGTGATGATCCGTGACACTCATCATCATTCTCACCTATGAACGCGCTGACTGACAACCACTTCCGTTCTGCCTTAGGCCGGGCGCATATCTCTTAGATTCCCCAACAGAATCTTCGTGGTATAAGCTAGATAGATGGCGGCATTCATGGGGATCCGAAAAGTCTAACCTTGTCTGTGGTATTTCGAGTAGGATCCCGGGAATCCGGAAAGTCTAACCTTGTCCGTGGTATTCCGAGTAGGATTCCGGTATTGAATGACTGTGATGAGCTTCAAACTCCTGAAGGCTGGGCGTGATGACAAACGCAAAAGAATCAATGAATTCTACTCCAACCTGATTGAGAACCGACAGATCATTAGCCGTGCTGTGACAGAGTATTTGGACCATTTTCACTGAGAGGATGGGATGTAGCTATCAACAAAGGTGATGCCTCCAAACGATTAGCCGTGCAGTGACAGCGCATAGGACCATTTTCCCGAGAGGATTAAAAGTAGCCATTGATGATGGTGATGCCCTACATACAGCTTGCCATGGAAAGGAGTAAGAAGGATTCGATGAGAGCAATAAGAAAGTAGAGATTCGAAACGATTCTAGCATCTCCACACGCCTATCTGAAATTCCCACTATTGATTTACATAAGTATTTCTATCCCTTTTTATTTTCTATTTATTATTAATTTTCGAAACCCATAACCATTTAATTTGATTAACTGAGATTTACAAGGTGACCATAGCTTGCTTCATACCAACAATCTCTGTGGGATCGACCCTTACTCACGTAAGGTATTACTTGGACGACCCAGTACACTTGCTGGTTAGTTGAACGGAGTTGTGTCCACACATAGGTGCCATAATAATGATTCCATACAACAACAAATAATACTACATTGATGTGATCACAATTTCGTCCACCAAGTTTTTGGCACCGTTGCCGGGGATTGTTCGAGTATGGACAACTGACGGTTCATCTTGTTGCTCAGATTAGGTAATTTTCTTTTTATTTTTTCTTTTCAAAAAGTTTTCAAAATTTTTCTTTTATTTTCGTTTTTCTAAAAGAATATTTTCGAAAAAATAAAATAAAAATACAAAGAAATTAGAAAATCATGAAAATCAAAAATATTTTGCGTTTCTTGTTTGAGTCTTGAGTCAAATTTTAAGTTTGGTGTCAATTGCATGCCTTAAAAATTTTTCTTGCATTTTTCAAAAAAATTCATGCATTCATGGTGTTCTTCATGATCTTCAAGTTGTTCTTGACAAGTCTTCTTGTTTGATCTTGATGATTTCTTGTTTTGTGTTGTTCGTTGTTTTTCATATGCATTTTTCGTTTGTAAGAGTCCATGCATTAAAGATTTCTAAGTTTGGTGTCTTGCATGTCTTGAATGATGAGCGGATAATTTGTATGCTTTTTGGCATTGTTTTTAGTATGTTTTTAGTAGGATTTAGTTAGTTTTTAGTATATTTTTATTAGTTTTTAGCTAAAATTCACTTTTCTGGACTTTACTATGAGTTTGTGTGTTTTTCTGTGATTTCAGGTATTTTCTGGCTGAAATTGAGGGTCCTGAGCAAAAATCTGATTCCGAGACCAAAAAGGACTGCAGATGCTGTTGGATTCTGACCTCCCTGCACTCGAAGTGGATTTTCTGGAGCTACAGAAGCCCAATTGGCGCGCTCTCAACGGCGTTGGAAAGTAGACATCTTGGGCTTTCCAGCAATATATGATAGTCCATACTTTGCCCAAGATTTGATGGCCCAAACCGGCGCTCAAAGTCTCCCTCAGAAATTCCAGCGTTAAACGCCG
>NC_029780.3:95757681-95758310 GCF_000817695.3 Arachis duranensis
CCTTGCTCACGCAAGGTATTACTTGGACGACCCAGTGCACTTGCTGGTTAGTTGTGCGGAGTTGCAAAAGTGTGATTGCAATTTCGTGCACCAAGTTTTTGGCGCCGTTGCCGGGGATTGTTGAGTTTGGACAACTGACGGCTTATCTTGTTGCTTAGATTAGGACTGTTTTATTTTTGTTGGTTTAGAGTCTTTTAGTTGAGTCTAGTTTCATATTTTAAGTTTGGTGTCCATTGCATGCTTTTTGCCTTTCTTTTAATTTTCGATTTTTGCATGTTTTTAGTCCCTTTTGATTTACAAAAATTCTAAGTTTGGTGTCCTCTTTGTGTTTTTCCTTTAAAAATTTTCGAAAAATTTTGTGTTTGATTTTCTAAAATTTTAAGTTTGGTGTCTTTTTGTGTTTTTCTCTTTCCTCTTTTCAAAAATCAAATCTTTTTCATAAAAACTTTTCAATCATATCTTTTTAATTGCTGTTTTCAAAATCTTTTTGATTAACTAATTGATTTAGTTCTCAATTTACTTAGATTTTATTTTCTTTTTGATTTTCGGATTTTTATTTTAATTTTCCTTTGTTTTATTTTATTTTTTTCGTTTATTCAAAAAAAAAAAAACAAACAAAATTTATCTCT
>NC_029780.3:95758691-95759913 GCF_000817695.3 Arachis duranensis
TGAGCTTAATCAACAATTGCTCCTGATGACAGAACAGTTAGCAGACTTTAAAGAGATGCTCCATGAAACTAAAGTTGCTAACAAGAACATAGAACTGCAGTTGAATCAAGCAAGACAGCAAATATCTAAACAGATAACAGAGGAATGTCAAGCAGTTCAATTGAGGAGTGGGAAGACCCTGAATAACATTGCTCAAAAGAGTAAAAAGCCAAACAAGGAACAATTGACAGAGGACAACCAAACCACTGCTCAAAATCCCTCTGAGGACAGTAAGAGCCCAGAGAGGAGCACTTTTGGCGTTCAAACGCCAGAAATGGAGGGAAAGCTGGCGTTAAACGCCCATTTCTTGCCCAGTTCTGGCGTTCAAATGCCAGAAAAGGGGGAAAAGTTGGCGTTAAATGCCCAATTTCCTCCCAATCCTGGCGTTCAGACGCCTAGGGAGAATCAGACACCTGAGAGTGCTGACAGTAATCCCTCTAACAAGGCTTCTTCAACCACTTCTGTAAGGAGTAAACCTGCAGCATCTAAGGTTGAAGAATATAAAGCCAAAATGCCTTATCCTCAAAAACTCCGCCAAGCAGAGCAGGATAAGCAATTTGCCCGCTTTGCAGACTATCTAAGGACTCTTGAAATAAAGATTCCGTTTGCAGAGGCACTTGAGCAAATACCTTCTTATGCTAAATTCATGAAAGAAATATTAAGTCATAAGAAGGATTGGAGAGAAACTGAAAAAGTGTTTCTCACTGAAGAATGCAGTGCAGTCATATTAAAGAGCTTACCAGAAAAGCTTCAAGATCCAGGAAGCTTTATGATACCATGCACATTGGAAGGTGCCTGCACCAAGACAGCCCTATGTGATCTTGGAGCAAGCATCAATCTAATACCTGCATCCACTATCAGAAAGCTTGAGTTGACTGGAGAAGTCAAACCAACCCGGATATGCCTCCAACTTGCTGATGGCTCCATTAAATACCCATCAGGCATAATTGAGGACATGATTGTCAAGGTTGGGCCATTCGCCTTTCCCACTGACTTTGTAGTGCTGGAAATGGAGGAGCACAAGAGTGCAACCCTCATCCTAGGAAGACCTTTCCTAGCAACTGGACGAACTCTCATTGATGTACAAAAAGGGGAAGTAACCTTGAGAGTCAATGAGGATGAGTTCAAGTTGAATGCTGTAAAAGCCATGCAGCATCCAGACACACCAAATGACTGCATGGGC
>NC_029780.3:95763774-95764943 GCF_000817695.3 Arachis duranensis
ACCCATACTCTTCTACATAAATGCACTTCAACCTTTCATCATTCACTTTCAAATCTTCACAAATCAAAACCATTCTTCAAATCTATTTCAAATTAATCCCAAATCTTCTTCAAAAACTCACCCTTTTCTCAATTTTTTTCATATCTTCTCAAATCTCCTTTCAAATCTCTCTTTTTTTTTTCGAAAATACTCTCCCCCTCACCTTATAAATTCGTGTTTGGCTTCCTCTTTCCACCACACCATTCGAATT
Organism: Arachis duranensis; assembly: GCF_000817695.3. Classification (NCBI taxonomy): domain Eukaryota; kingdom Viridiplantae; phylum Streptophyta; class Magnoliopsida; order Fabales; family Fabaceae; genus Arachis; species Arachis duranensis. Next base: position 95,764,025 of record NC_029780.3, read on the forward strand.
TCCTCTTCCTCTCTCTCTCTTCTCTCCTTTCTTCTCTTTTTGCTTGAGGACAAGCAAAACCTCTAAGTTTGGTGTGCTTTTCCGTGATCACTAAGCCAAGATTCATCAAGATCAAGAGACTAATCCAAAGAAAGAGACTAATCCAAAGAATCTTTGGAATCAAGAGAAGTTCTTAACCAAAGAACATGAAGACCATTATCACAAAATTATTCTACAGAAGGTTTATAAAGGATTTTTCGAAAATTGCAAAACCTTTGAGTAACCTGCTAGCTGCTGACACACCATTTGTCTTTGACACACAGTGTCTGCAGGCATTTGAGACCCTGAAAGCTAAGCTGGTCACAGCACCAGTCATCTCTGCACCAGATTGGGCATTGCCATTTGAACTAATGTGTGATGCCAGTGACCATGCCATTGGTGCAGTGTTGGGATAGAGACATGACAAGCTTCTGCACATTATTTACTATTCGAGTCGTGTTTTAAATGACGCACAGAAGAATTACACAACCACAGAAAAAGAGCTGCTTGCAGTGGTTTACGCTATTGACAAGTTTAGATCCTATTTAGTCGGATCAAAAGTGATTGTGTATACTGACCATGCTGCTCTTAAATACCTACTCACAAAGCAGGATTCAAAACCCAGGCTTATAAGATGGGTGTTGCTTCTGCAAGAGTTTGATATAGAAATAAGAGACAGAAAAGGGACAGAGAACCAAGTAGCAGATCATCTGTCCCGAATAGAACCAGTGGCTGGGGCGTCCCTCCCTTCTACTGAGATCTCAGAGACTTTCCCAGATGAGCAACTATTTGCCATTCAGGAAGCTCCATGGTTTGCAGATATTGCAAATTTTAAAGCTGTGAGGTTCATACCCAAAGAGTACAGTTACATGCAGAGAAAGAAATTAATTTCAGATGCCAT
>NC_029780.3:95765314-95765619 GCF_000817695.3 Arachis duranensis
TCCCACCATCATACTCAAACACTTACATTCTGGTGGCAGTGGACTATGTGTCTAAGTGGGTAGAAGCAATTGCTACACCCATTAATGATACAAAGACCGTACTGAAATTCCTCCAGAAAAACATTTTCAGCAGGTTTGGAGTGCCCAGAGTGCTAATCAGTGACGGGGGCACTCATTTCTGCAATAAACAGCTACACCTTACTATGGTTAGGTATGGAATTAGTCACAAAGTGGCAACTCCGTATCATCCACAGACAAATGGGCAAGCTGAGGTCTCTAACAGAGAGCTAAAAAGAATCCTAGAA
>NC_029780.3:95765719-95767101 GCF_000817695.3 Arachis duranensis
GTATACGAGGATAACACCCTTCTAGCTTGTCCACCATTATTGTTGACCCCTCCAGGAGGATTTTGTATCTCATCCTCCATGGTTTGATCTTCTTCCTCTGACTCCTCTTCACCAACTATTAGTTTTCCTCTTTCTGCTCTCCTTATCCTTCGGAGGGTTCTCTCGTCCTCAATATTACGTCTACTAGTTTCTGACATACACAAACAAAACCAAAATCACAAGTGAGATACTCTAGAACTAGAGTGAAATTGGGGTTAGTGAAACAAAGTATCAAACAGTTAGTGGGCTTAACAAAAACACAAAAAAAAAATGCTTAATCTAAACCACCTTTCACTTAATCATTGTCAATCTTTCCAATCCACGGCAACGGCGCCAAAAACTTGATACGTAAAAATGAGATTTCACGTATAACCGGCAAGTATACCAAAATGAGATTTCTCTTCCTGTATTTCCACATGACCATATGGTGAAACTCTAGTAACCACAAACGGTCCTGACCACCGGGATTTCAGCTTTCCTGGAAAGAATTTGAGCCTTGAATTATACAGAAGCACTCGCTGTTCTGGCTCAAAGACTCTGATGGCAATCTTCTTGTCATGTAATAACTTGGTCCTCTCCTTATAGAGCTTGGCATTCTCATAGGCTGAGTATCTGAATTTATCAAGCTCATTTAACTGGTGCATTCGCTTAATTCCTGTAGCTTCTGAATCAAGGTTCAGATACCTGATTGCCCAGTAAGCTTTATGCTTCAGCTCAACTGGCAACTGACAGACTTTGCCATAGACCAAGTGATAAGGAGACATGCCAGTGGGAGTCTTGTACGCTGTCCGGTGATACGTAAAAATGAGATTTCACGTATAACCGGCAAGTATACCGGGTCGTATCAAGTAATAAAACTCACAAAGAGTGAGGTCGATCCACGGAGATTGGTAGATTAAGCAACTTTAGTTAAATGGTAGATTTAGTCAAGCAAACATAGTTTTGATTTCATGAGCATTTTGATTTTTGAACATAATAATAATTGCAAGAATTTAAATGGCAAAGAATGTAAAGAACTAGAAGAGAGAAATAAAATGAAAGTAAATAACGGAAACTTAAATTGCAAGAAACTTAAATGACATAAAAAGTAAATTGCAAGAAAATAAAGAGCTGAATTCTAAAGAGCAACAGAGTAAATAGCAAGAAATAAAGAAACAGAATGTAAATGACAATAATAATAAATTGCAATAGTGTAAGAGGGAATTGGGCAATGGGTATTCAAGCACTAAGAGCAAAGAAATGAGAATTAATGATAGAGAGAATCATTAGGGATCAGAGATGCAAGTTTTCATGAATTGATGTTAGTCAAATCCTTCTCAATCATGGGTATAGATCCATGGCAA
>NC_029780.3:95770084-95770358 GCF_000817695.3 Arachis duranensis
AATTGCATCACAACACCAAACTTAAAGTGTTGCTTGTCCTCAAGCAAAATATAAAAACTTTGTCACAAGAATCTAAGATGTAAGACTTGAATGTTCTTCTAGAGAGTAATTTTTCATTGAGCATGTCATCCTCACTTGTGTGGTCATTAATTTATTGTAATTGAACACAACCATTCAACTTTTTCAATTAAAATGCTTGCTTCAATACTAAATTGGTTAACTTCACTAGACTTCTTTTATACCTTAGCACTTGACCCTTGAACCATTCTTTGCT
>NC_029780.3:95774300-95789676 GCF_000817695.3 Arachis duranensis
TTTCACTGAGAGGATGGGAGGTAGCCATTGACAACGGTGAAACCCTACATACAGCTTGCCATGGAAGGAGACTTGCGTGTTTGAAGAAGAAGACAGTAGGAAAGCAGAGATTCAGAAGATGGAGCATCTCCAAACCTCAACCTATTCTCCATTACTGCAAAACAAGTAATCATTTCATGTTCTTTTGCTTTTCACAATCAATCCTGATAATTTCTGATATCCTGACTAAGATTTACAAGATAACCATAGCTTGCTTCAAGCCGACAATCTCCGTGGGATCGACCCTTGCTCACGCAAGGTATTACTTGGACGACCCAGTGCACTTGCTGGTTAGTTGTGCGGAGTTGCAAAAGTGTGATTGCAATTTCGTGCACCAACATACACAATAGCTAATAATTCATTTTCTGTAGTTTTTTTTGCGCATCATTTAACACATGACTGGCATAGTAAATGACATGTACAAGCTTACCATGCCTCTGTCCTAAAACAGCCCCTATAGCAAAATCACTGGCATCACACATCAATTCAAATGGTAAATCCCAGTTAGGGGGAGCTATAATGGGAGCAGAGATAAGGTTTACTTTCAGAGTTTCAAAAGCATGCATGACACAAGAGGAACATCAAAAACCAACAGGTTGCTCAATGGTTTAGCAATTTTTGAAAAGTCCTTTATAAATCTCCTATAAAATCCTGCATGACACAAGAAACTCCTGACTACCTTAACATTTGCTGGTGGTGGTAATTTTTCAATTACCTCCACCTTTGCTTTGTCAACCTCAATCCCCTTACTTGAAATCTGGTGTCCAAGAACAATACCTTCTGTGACCATAAAATAGCATTTTTTCCAATTCAAAACAAGGTTTGATTCTTGACACCATTTCAAGACAAGAGATAAATGCTTAAGGCAGGATTTAAAAGAATTACCAAAAATAGAAAAGTCATTAATAAATACCACAATGAACTTTTCAACCATGTCAGAAAAAATTGAAAGCATACACCTCTGAAAAGTTGCTGGAGCATTACAAAGTCCAAATGGCATTCTCCTGTAGGCAAATACTCCAAAGGGGCATATGAATGCTGTCTTCTCTTGATCTTGAGGGTCCACTACAATTTGATTATATCCAGAATATCCATCTAAAAAATAATAAAAAGCATGACCAGCTAACCTCTCAATCATTTGATCAATGAAAGGCAGGGGGAAATGATCCTTCCTTGTAGCAGTGTTGAGCCTCTTGTAATCTATACACATTCTCCATACTATGATTGTTCTTGTAGGAATAAGCTCATTCTTTTCATTCTGGATCACTGTCATCCCTCCTTTCTTGGGAACTACCTACACAGGTGATGAGCGGATAATTTATACACTTTTTGGCATTATTTTTAGGTAGTTTTTAGTAGGATCTAGCTCCTTTTTGGGATTTTTTTATTAGTTTTTATGCAAAATTCATATTTCTAGACTTTACTATGAGTTTGTATGTTTTTCTATGATTTCAGGTATTTTCTGGCTGAAATTGAGGGACCTGAGCACAAATCTGATTCAGAGGCTGAAAAAGGACTACAGATGCTGTTGGATTCTGACCTCCCTGCACTCGAAGTGGATTTTCAGGAGTTACAGAACTCCAAATGGCGCGCTATCAATTGCGTTGGAAAGTAGACATCCATAGCTTTCTAGCAATATATATTATTCCATACTTTGCTCGAGTTTTGACAACGCAAACTGGCGTTCAAACGCCCCTTCTCTGCCCTCCTCTAAAGTTAAAACGCCAGAAACACATTACAAACCAGAGTTAAACACCCAAACTGGCATAAAAGCTGGTGTTTAACTCTAAGAGAAGCCTCTACACGTGTAAAGCTCAATGCTCAGCCCAAGCAAATACCAACTGGGCCTCGGAAGTGGATTTCTGCACCATTTATTCAATTCTGTAAACCCTAGTGGCTAGTTTCATTATAAATAGGACTTTTTACTATTGTATTAAAGACCTGGGGATCTTGGTGTCTATCTTTGATTAGTTTATGCGATCTTAGACATTGGGGGCTGGCCTTACGGCCATGCCTGAACCTTCATCACTTATGTATTTTCAACGGTGGAGTTTCTACACACTATAGATTAAGATGTGAAGCTCTGTTGTTCCTCGAGTATTAATACAATTACTACTGGTTTTTATTCAATTCATTCTTATTCTTATTCTAAGATAATTCATTCACACCTCAACTTGATGAATGTGATGATCCGTGACACTCATCACCATTCTCACTTATGAACGCGTGCCTGACAAACACTTTCGTTCTACCTGCGAAAGCTAGAGTGTGTATCTCTTGGATTCCTGGTCCATGCGCATGGTTGCCTTGCTTGACAACCGAGCCTTCCATTCCGTGAGATCAGAGTCTTCGTGGTATAAGCTAGAATCCATTGGCAGCATTCTTGAGATCCAGAAAGTCTAAACCTTGTCTGTGGTATTCCGAGTAGGATTTAGGATGGGATGACTGTGACGAGCTTCAAACTCGTGACTGTAGGGCATGGTGACAGACGCAAAAGGATAGTAAATCCTATTCCTACATGATCAAGAACCAACAGCTGATTAGCTATGCGGGAAACCGTAGAGGACCTTTTTCACAGAGAGGATGAGAAGTAGCCATTGACAACGGTGACGCCCTACATACAGATTGCCATAGAAAGGAGTATGAAGGATTGGATGAAGGTAGTAGGAAAGCAGAGATTCAAGAGGGATAAAGCATCTCCATACACTTATCTGAAATTCCCACCAATGAATTACATAAGTATCTCTGTCTTTATTTTATGTTTTATTTATCTTTTAAATTATTAAAACTCCATAACCATTTGAATTCGCCTGACTGAGATTTACAAGGTGACCATAGCTTGCTTTAAGCCGACAATCTCCGTGGGATCGACCCTTACTCACGTAAGGTTTATTACTTGGACGACTCAGTGCACTTGCTGGTTAGTTGTGCGAAGTTGTGGAAAAGAGGGATATTAAAATTGTGCATACCAAGCTGTTGCCGCCATTGAGATCACAATTTTCTGCACCAAGTTTTTGGCGCCGTTGCCGGGGATTATTCGAGTTTGGACAACTGACGGTTCATCTTGTTGCTCAGATTAGGTAATTTTTATTTTCTTTTCAAAAAGTTTTCAAAAATCTTTCAAAAGTTTTATTTGTTTTCGTTTTTCCAAAAAGATATTTTCGAAAAAATAACCCAAAAAAATTCATAAAATCATAAAAACTCAAAAATATTTCATGGTTCTTGTTTTAGTCTAGGGCCAAATTTTAAGTTTGGTGTCAATTGCATGATTTTAATTGTCTTGTAATTTTTGAAACACATGCATTGTGTTCTTGATGATCTTCAAGTCGTTCTTGATGAATTGCCTTGTTTGATCTTCATGATTTATTGATTTGCACTGCATGATATTCTACATATGCATTCTTGCATTCATATGGCCCAAACATGAGAAAGTTCTAAGTTTGGTGTCCTCCATGTTTTCTTTCATTAAGAAAACTGAGTTCTTGATGTTCATCTTGATCTTCAAGATTGTTCTTGGTGTTCATCTTGACGTTCATAATGTTCTTGCATATATCTTGTGTTTTGATCCAAGAATTATATGTTTCGACTCATTTTGTTATTTTTTCAAAATTAAAAACATGTCTTCTTGAATAAAGGATTTAGCAAAATGAAGATCCAAGAACATAAAGCAGAGAAATTATAGAGAAAAAGTTGGGCGTTTAAAACACCCAGTGAAGAAGGAAAACTGGCATTGGGTGTTAAACGCCCAAAACATGCAGCTCCTGGGCATTTAACGCCAGGATGACACAAGGAGAGAAATTTTGTTTTCAAATCAAATCTTTTTCAAATCTTCATATTTTTTTTAAAATCAAATCTTTTTCAAATCAAATATTTTCAATCATATCTTTTTCAAAGTCATATCCTTTCAAACATATCTTTTTCAAAAATCAAATCTTTTCCTCATATTTTCAAAAATCTTGATTCAAAAATTTTGAGTTTGTTACTTTCTTGTTAAGAGAGATTCAATATTTGAAATTTAGAATCATATCTTTTAGTTCTTGTTAAATCAAGTCATTAACTTTTTAAAAGTCAAATCTTGTTAATTTTATCTTTTCAACCATATCTTTTTAAATCATATCTTTTTCAAATCACATTTTTTAAATTCTAATTTCAAAATCTTTTTATAACTTCTTATCTTTTTCTACTTTATTTCTTATCTTTTTCAAAACCACAACCAATTTTTCAAAAATTTATTTTAAATTTTATTCTTTTTATTTTCGAAAATTCTCCCCCCTCTTATCTTTTTCTATTTAAACATTAACATTCTTCCTCCATTGTCAATTCGAACTACATCTCTCTTGTGTGTTCGAATTCTTCCTTACCTACCTCATCCTTCCATTCTTGTTTTCCTCTAACACCTCAAGGAATCTCTATACTGTGACATAGAGGATTCCATATTTTCTTTGTTTTCTTCTCTTTCATATGAGCAGGAACAAAGATAAAGGCATACTTGTTGAAGCTGATCCTGAACCTGAAAGGACTCTGAAGAGGAAGCTAAGAGCAGCTAAAGCACAAAACTCTGAAGAGGATCTCACTGAAATTTTTGAAAAGGAAGCAGCAAAAGAAACAATTATGGCCGAACCAAACAACAATGCAAGGAAGATGCTTGGTGATTTTATTACACCAACTTCCAACTTCTATGGAAGAAGCATCTCAATCCCTACCATAGGAGCAAACAATTTTGAGCTAAAGCCTCAATTAGTTTCTCTACTGCAACAGAACTGCAAGTTTTATAGACTTCTATCAAAAGACCCTTATCAGTTTTTAACTAAGTTCTTGCATATCTGTGATACTGTTAAGACCAATGGAGTTGATCCTGAGGTCTACAAGCTTATGCTTTTCCCTTTTGCTGTAAGGGACAGAGCTAGAACATGGTTGGACTCACAACCTAGAGATAGCCTGGACTCTTGGGATAAGCTGGTCACGCCTTTCATAGCCAAGTTCTTTCCTCCTCAAAAGCTGAGCAAGCTTAGAGTGGATGTTCAGACCTTCATACAAAAAGATGGTGAGTCCCTCTATGAAGCTTGGGAAAGATACAAGCAACTGACCAAAAAGTATCCTTCTAACATGCTTCCAGAATGGACCACATTAGATATATTCTATGACGGTCTGTCTGAACTTTCCAAGATGTCACTAGATCACTCTGCAAGTGGATCCATTCACCTAAAGAAAATGCCTGCAGAAGCTCAGGAACTTATTGAAATGGTTGCAAATAATCAGTTTATGTATACCTCTGAGAGGAGTCCTGTGAGTAATGGGATGCCTCAAAAGAGAGGAGTTCTTGAAATTGATGCTCTGAATGCCATACTGGCTCAGAAAAAAATATTGATCCAACAAGTCAATATGATCTCTCAGAGTTTCAATGGATTGCAAAATGCATCCAACAGTGCTAAAGAAGCATCTTCTGAAGAAGAAGCTTATGATCTTGAGAACCCTGCAATGGCAGAGGTGAATTACATGGGTGAAGCCTTTGGCAACACCTACAATTCTTCATGGAAAAATCATCCAAATTTTTCATGGAAGGATCAACAGAAGCAAGGCTTCAATAATAACAATGGTGGAAGAAACAGGTTTAGCAATAGCAAACCTTTTCCATCATCATCTCAGCAACAGATAGAGCATTCTGAGCAGAATCCTTCTAGTTTAGCAAACATAGTCTCTGATCTATTTGAGGCCAGTTTTAGTTTCATGATTGAAACACGATCCTCAATTAAAAATTTAGAGGCACAAGTGGGCCAGCTGAGTAAAAGGGTTACTGAAACTCCTCCTAGCACTCTCCCAAGCAATACAGAAGAGAATCCCGAAGGAGAGTGCAAGGCCATTGATATAATCAACATGGCCGAAACCTTAGAAGAGGAGGAGGACGTGAATCTCAATGAGGAAAACCTCTGGGAACGTCCAGTGGCTAGTAAGGAATACCCTAATGAGGAACCAAAGGAATCTGAGGCTCATACAGAGACCATAGAGATCCCATTGGATCTCCTTTTACCATTCATGAGCTCTGATAACTATTCATCTTCTGAAGAGGATGAAGACATTGTTGAATGGCAAGTTGCCCAATATTTAGGAGCAATCATGAAGCTGAATGCCAAGCTATTTTGTAATGAGACTTGGGAGGAAGAGCCTCTCTTGCTCACCAATGAACTGAATACATTGGTTCAGCAAAATTTACCTCAAAAGAAACAAGAACCCGGTAAATTCTTAATACACTGTACCATAGGCACCATGACCTTTGAAAAAACTCTGTGTGACCTGGGGTCAGGGATAAACATGATGCCACTCTCTGTAATGGAGAAACTGGGAATCTATGAGGTACAGGCTGCCAAATTCTCATTAGAGATGGCAGATAAATCTATGAAAAAGGCTTATGGACTAGTAGAGGACGTGCTAGTAAAGGTTGAAGGCCTTTACTTCCCTGCTGATTTCATAATACTAGACACTAGGAGGGATGAGGATGAATCCATCATCCTTGGAAGATCCTTCCTAGCCATAGCAAGAGCTGTGATTGATGTTGACAGAGGGGAGTTGATCCTTCATGTTAATGAAGAATGCCTTGTAGTAAAGACTCGAGGTTCTCCATCTGTAACCATGGAGAGTAAGCATGAAGAGCTTCTCCCAATACAGAGTCAAACAGAACCCCCACATTCAAACTCTAAGTTTGGTGTTGGGAGGTCACAACCAAACTCTAAGTTTGGTGTTGAGAGATCTCAACCATACTCTGATCATCTGTGAGACTCCATGAGAGCTCACTGTCAAGCTATTGTCATTAAAGAAGAGCTTATTGGGAGGCAACCCAATTTTATTTTAATTTATATTTTTTTGTTTTCTTTTAGGTTGATGATCATGTGAAGTCACAAAGACAATTACAAAAATAAAGAAAAAAAGCAGCATTGAAAATAGCACACCCTGGAGGAAGGACTTACTGGCGTTTAAACGCCAGTAAGGGTAGCAAAATGGGCGTTTAAACGCCCAATCTAGCACCTTTTTGGGCGTTTAAATGCTAGAATAGGGCACCAGACTGGCATTTAAACGCCAGAACAGGGCAACAAACTGGCGTTTAGACGCCAGAACAGGAAGAAAAATTGGCATTTAAATGCCAGAACAGGGCAGCAGACTGGCGTTTAAACGCTAGAATTGCACTCTAAGGCGTTTTGAACGCCCAATTGGAGTAGGGATGAGAATTCCTTGACCCCTCAGAATCTGTGGAACCCACAGGATCCCCATGAATCTCAACTCACTCTCTCTCCTCTTCACACCTTTCTACAACACTCTTCCCCAAATACCCTTCACCAATCACCTCCATATCTCTTCCCCAAATACCCTTCACCAATCACTTCCTTACCTCTTCCCCAAAAACCCCCCACCCACCTTCAAAATTCAAAACCATTTCCCTCCTAAACCCACCCAAACCTTTCGGCCACTCTCCTTCCTTTTTCCTATAAATACCCCTCTCCACTCCTTCATTTTCACACATCATACACACCTTCCGCTCCCCTTGGGCGAAACACATACACCTTCCATCTCCTCCATTTTCTTCTTCTTCTACATCTTTCTTTCATCATTTGCTCGAGGACGAGCAAATATTTTAAGTTTGGTGTGGTAAAAGCATTGCTTTTTATTTTTCCATAACCATTTATGGCACCTAAGGCCAGAGAAACCTCTAGAAAGAGGAAAGGGAAGGCAACTGCCTCCACCTCTGAGTCATGGGAGATGGAGAGATTCATCTCAAAGGTCCATCAAGACCACTTCTAAGAAGTTGTGGCCAAGAAGAAGGTGATCCCTGAGGTCCCTTTTAGGCTCAAAAAGGGCGATTATCCGGATATCCGACAAGAGATCCGAAGAAGAGGTTGGGAAGTTGGTGCACGAAATTGCAAATCACACTTTTCACAATTAGTACCACTAACCATCAAGTACACTAGGTCGTCCAAGTAATACCTTACGTGAGTAAGGGTCGATCCCACGAAGATTGTTGGCTTGAAGCAAGCTATGGTTATCTTATTATTCTTAATCAGGATACCAATAGGGTTCTTTAGTTTCAATTGTAAACAGTAAAAGAGCATGAAATTAGTGATTGTTACGCAGTAATGGAGAATGTGTTGGAGTTTTGGAGATACTTTGTCTTCTGAATCTCTGCTTTCCTACTGTCATCTTCTTCACGCACGCAAGGTTCCTTCTATGGCAAGCTGTTTGTTGGTGGATTACCGTTGTCAATGGCTACCATCCGTCCTCTCAGTGAAAATGGTCCAAATGCACTGTCACCGCATGGCTAATCATCTGTCAGTTCTCGATCATATCGGAATAGGATCCATTGATCCTTTTGCGTCTGTCACTACGCCCAACACTCGCGAGTTTGAAGCTCGTCACAGTCATTCAATCCCTGAATCCTACTCGGAATACCACAAACAAGGTTTAGACTTTTTGGATTCTCAAGAATGCTGCCAATGGATTCTAGCTTATACCACAAAGACTCTGATTAAGGAATCTAAGAGATACTCATTCAGTCTAATGTAGAACGGAGGTGGTTGTCAAGCACGTGTTCATAGGTTGAGAATGGTGATGAGTGTCATGGATCATCACCTTCTTCATATTGAAGTGCGAATGAACATCTTAGATAGAAACAAGCGTGTTTGAATAGAAAACAGAAATAATTGTATTAATTCATCGAGACGCTGCAGAACTCCTCACCCCCAACAATGGAGTTTAGAGACTCATGCCGTCACAAAGTACAAAGTTCAGATCTAGAATGTCATGAGATACAAAATAAGTCTCTAAAAGTTGTTTAAATACTAAACTAGTAACCTAGGTTTACAGAAGATGAGTAAACTAAGATGGATAGTGCAGAAATCCACTTTTGGGGCCCACTTGGTGTGTGCTAGGGCTGAGACTTAAGCTTCTCCCGTGCCTGGGCTGTTTCTGGAGTTAAATAACAGGTTGTAACCTGTTTCTGGCGTTTAACTCCAACATGCAACCTGTTTCTGGCGTTCAACGCCAGAATGCAACATGAAACTGGAGTTAAACGCCAGTTTATGTCATTTATCTTCAATCAAAGTATGGATTATTATATACTGCTGGAAAGACCTGGATGTCTACTTTCCAACCCAATTGAGAGCGCACCAATTGGACTTCTGTTGCTCCAAAAAATCCATTATGAGTGCAGGGAGGTCAGAATCCAATAGCATCAGCAGTCCTTTTTCAGCCTGATTCAGATTTTTTCTCAGCTCCCTTAATTTCAGCCAGAAAATACCTAAAATCACAGAAAAACACACAAACTCATAGTAAAGTCTAGAAATATGAATTTTGCCTAAAAACTAATAAAAATATACTAAAAACTAACTAAAACATACTAAAAACTATATAAAATTACCCCAAAAAGCGTATAAAATATCCGCTCATCAGAAGTTCTTGCCAACCCCATTCAACAAGTCGGAATCTTAATGGTTCAAGAGTTCTATGCAAACGCATGGGTCACAAGGAACCATGATCAAGGTATGAACCCAAACCCAAAGAATTAGCTTACAATGGTTCGGGAGAAATACTTAGATTTCAGTCCGGAAAATGTGAGGCTAGCGTTCAACTTGCCAATGATGGAAGAAAACGCAGACCCCTACACCAGAAGGGTCAACTTCGATCAAAGGTTGGACCAAGTCCTCATTGACATATGTGTAGAAGGAGCTCAATAGAAAAGAGATTCAAGAGGCAACCGGGTTCAATTGAGAAGACCGGATCTTAAGCTTGTGGCTAGAGGATGGTTGGAGTTCATCCAATGCTCTATCATTCCCACAAGCAACCAATTTGAGATAACTATAGATCGGGCCATCATGATCCATAGTATCATGATTGGAGAGGAAGTAGAAGTTCATAAAATTATACCTATAGAACTCTACAAGGTGGCTGACAAGCCCTCACCTTTGGCAAGATTAGCCTTTCCTCATCTCATATGTCACCTTTGCTATTCAGCTGGGATTGTCATAGAGGGAGACATCCTCATTGATGAGGACAAGCCCATCACTAAGAAGAGGATGGAGCAAACTAGAGAGCCCATTCATGGCACTCAACAAGAGCATGAGAAATTCCCTCATCAAGAAATCCCTAAGATGCCTCAAGGGATGCAATTTTCTCCACACAACTATTGGGAACAACTCAACACCTCCTTGGAAGGCTTGAGTTACAACATGGACCAACTAAGGGTGGAGCACCAAGAGCACTCCATCATTCTCCATGAGATTAGAGAAGATCAAAGAGCTTTGAAGGAGGAGCAACAAAGACAAGGAAGAGACATAGAGGAGCTTAGGCGTTCCATTGGTTCTTCAAGAAGAGGAAGACACCACCCTCACTAAGATGGACTCATTCCTTAATCTCCTTGTCTATTTATTTTTCTGTTTTCGGCTTTATGCTGTATGTTCTATCTATGTTTGTGTCTTCACTACATGATCATTAGTGTCTAGTGTCTATGTCTTAAAGCTTTGAATAATTCCATGAATCCTTCACCTCTCTTAAATGAAAAATGTTTTAAAAACAAAAGAACAAGAAGTACATGAGTTTCAAAATTTGTCCTGGAAATTAGTTTAATTATATTGATGTGGTGACAATACTTTTTGTTTTTTGAATGAATGCTTGAACAGTGCATATTTTTTATCTTGTTGTTTATGAATGTTAAAATTGTTGGCTTTTGAAAGAATAAGGAAAAAGGAGAAATGTTATTGATAATCTGAAAAATCATAAAAATTGATTCTTGAAGCAAGAAAAAGCAGTGAAAAAAAAAGAGAGTAGCGAAAAAAAATGATGAAAAAAAGGGAGAAAAGAAAAAGAAAAAGTAAGCAGAAAAAGCCAACAGACCTTTAAACCAAAAGGCAAGGGTAAAAAGGGTCCAAGGCTTTGAGCATTAATGGATAGGAGGGCCTAAAGGAATAAAATTCAGGCCTAAGCGGCTAAATCAAGCTATCCCTAACCATGTGCTTGTGTCATGAAGGTCCAAGTGAAAAGCTTGAGACTGAGTGGTTAAAGTTGTGATCCAAAGCAAAAAAAGTGTGCTTAAGAACTCTGGACACCTATAATTGGGGACTTTAGCAAAGTTAAGTCACAATCTGAAAAGGTTCACCCAGTTATGTGTCTATGGCATTTATGTATCCGGTGGTAATACTGGAAAACAAAGTGCTTAGGGCCACGGCCAAGACTCATAAAGTAGCTGTGTTCAAGAATCAACATACTGAAATAGGAGAATCAATAACGCTATCTGAATTTTGAGTTCTTATAGATGCCAATCATTCTAAACTTCAAAGGAAAAAGTGAGATGCCAAAACTGTTCAGAAGCAAAAAGCTACAAGTCCCGCTCATCTAATTAGAACTAAGCTTCATTGATAGTTTGGGATTTATAGTATATTCTCTTCTTTTTATCCTATTTGATTTTCAGTTGCTTGGGGACAAGCAACAATTTAAGTTTGGTGTTGTGATGAGCGGATAATTTATACGCTTTTTGGCATTATTTTTAGGTAGTTTTTAGTAGGATCTAGCTACTTTTTGGGATTTTTTATTAGTTTTTATGCAAAATTTGTATTTCTGGACTTTACTATGAGTTTGTGTGTTTTTATGTGATTTCAGGTATTTTCTGGCTGAAATTGAGGGACCTGAGCACAAATCTGATTCAGAGGCTGAAAAAGGACTGCAGATGCTGCTGGATTCTGACCTCCCTGCACTCGAAGTGGATTTTCAGGAGTTACAGAACTCCAAATGGCGCGCTCTCAATTGCGTTGGAAAGTAGACATCCAGAGCTTTCCAGTAATATATAATAGTTCATACTTTGCTTGAGTTTTGACAACACAAACTAGCGTTCAAACGACCTTTCTCTGCCCCACTCTGAAGTTAAAACGCTAGAAACACGTTACAAACCAGAGTTAAATGCCCAAGCTGGCATAAAAGCTGGCGTTTAACTCCAAGAGAAGCCTCTACACGTGTAAAGCTCAATGCTCAGCCCAAGCACACACCAAGTGGGCCCCAGAAGTGGATTTCTGCACCATTTATTCAATTTTGTAAACCCTAGTGGCTAGTTTCATTATAAATAGGACTTTTTACTATTGTATTAAAGACCTGGGGATCTTGGTGGCTATCTTTGATAAGTTTATGCGATCTTAGACATTAAGGGCTGGCCTCACAGCCATGTCTGGACCTTCATCACTTATGTATTTTCAATGGTGGAGTTTCTACATACCATAGATTAAGGTGTGGAGCTCTGCTGTTCCTCGAGTATTAATACAATTACTACTGGTTTCTATTCAATTCATCTTATTCTTATTCTAAGATATTCATTCGCACTTCAACTTGATGAATGTGATGATCCGTGACACTCATCACCATTCTCACTTATGAACGCGTGCCTGACAAAACTTTCGTTCTACCTGCGAAAGCTAGAGTGTGTATTTCTTGGATTCCAGGTCCATGCGCATGGTTGCCTTGCCTGACAACCGAGCCTTCCATTCCGTGAGATCAGAGTCTTCGTGGTATAAGCTAGAATCCACTGGCAGCATTCTTGAGATCCGGAAAGTCTAAACCTTGTATGTGGTATTCCGAGTAGGATCTGGGATGGGTTGACTGTGACGAGCTTCAAACTCGCGGCTGTAGGGCGTGGTGACAAACGCAAAAGGATAGCAAATCCTATTCCTACATGATCGAGAACCAACAGCTTATTAGCCATGCGGAAAATCGTAGAGGACTTTTTTCACTGAAAGGATGGAAAGTAGCCATTGACAACGGTAATGCCCTACATACAGCTTGCCATAGAAAGGAGTATGAAGAATTGGATGAAGGCAGTAGGAAAGTAGAGATTCAAGAGGGATAAAGCATCTCCATACTTTTATCTGAAATTCCCACCAATGAATTACATAAGTATCCCTATCTTTATTTTATGTTTTATTTATCTTTTAAATTATTAAAACTCCATAACCATTTGAATCCGCCTGACTTGAGATTTACAAGGTGACTATAGCTAGCTTCAAGCCGACAATCTCCGTGGGATTGACCCTTACTCACGTAAGGTTTATTACTTGGACGACCCAGTGCAATTGCTGGTTAGTTGTGTGGAGTTGTGGAAAAGTGTGATATTACAATTGTGCGTACCAAGCTATTGGCGCCATTGAGATCACAATTTCGTGCACCAACAGGACTTACCCAAGGACTGTCAGAAATAGGGTAGATAATATCTGCTTCCCATAATTTCATTACCTCTTTTTGGACCACCTCTTTCATGGTTGGATTGAGTCTCCTTTGTGGTTGCACAACTGGTTTAGCATCATCTTCAAGAAGGATCTTGTGCATACACTTGGTTGGACTAATCCCCTTCAAGTCACTAATGGTCCACCCAAAAGCTGTGTTATGGTTCTTGAGCACTGAAACAAGTGCCTCTTCATCTTCAGGCTTCAGGGAAGTGCTAATAATCACCTGATATGAATCATTTTCACCCAAGAACACATATTTCAGAGAAGGAGGTAAAGGTTTGAGCTCAAGCTTGGGGGCTTCCTCCTCTGCTTTAGGCGTGTAAACCATAGCCTTCTGGGGTGGTGAATCATCAACTTCAATTATTTCATACTCGGAAACAGGATCCAGAATGTCACCAAGTACCTAAGCTTTCAGTACCTCAACTAATTCAAAGAGCATTAAATAGTAAAATTAAGAATTTCAGAAAGCAAGCAGCAATGAGTTGGGAATAAATATGGAGAAAACAGTTAAGGTTTCAGAGTTATCTATTTTCCAGATTGATTTTTCTTACTAACTATTTTAATCATGAATTCATGGCAAACTATATGTGACTAGACCCTAATTCCTTAGACCTTCCTAGTCTCCTCTAAAATTCATTAACTACCAATTCCTTGGTCAATTAATTCTAATTAGAGGGTGATGATAAAATTCCAGTTTATATGCCACAAGAATTCTAATTATCCAAAAATAAGGGGATTATATGTCACGTATCCCGTTAAATATAAACAATTAGAAATTCCGGATAATATGTTTTCAAGCTGTTGTTCAAGTAAAGAGCTTTTCCAAGTTAAACAAAAACTCAATTAGAACATGGGTCATACTTTCGTTCCACCCAAATTCATAAAATAAAGAACGAAAACAATTATTGAAATATAAATCAAAACATGAATTAAATTAGAAAGAGCAAATAAATCAATCCATACAAATAGATAGAGCTCCTAACCTTAACAATGGAGGTTTAGTTGCTCATGGTTTAGAGAAGAAAATAAGGATTCTGATAAAATGTACAGAGTTCCCATCTGATGGCATCTAAATTCGTATTTATAACTAATCCTAATAAATTTTAAAATCTAATTATCTAAAATTAAAATAATATCTTTTCCTATTTTCAAATTCAAATTTGAATTTAAATTAAAATTAATTATAACAATAATCAAGTCTTCAATTGATGGATGGGGATCACTTGATTCCTTCACTCTGCAGCTTCTAATATGTGTTTTCTGGGTTGAAAACTAGGTCAAAACAGCCCTGAAATCGCCCCCAGCATTTTTCTGCGCTTTCTGCACGTGGCGCATGTCACGCGTACGCGTCAGTCACGCGTATGCGTCGCTGGTCTTCTTCACGAGTCACGTGGACGCATTGGTCACGCGCACGCGTCACTGTGAAATTCTTCAAATCACGCGTACGCGTCAGTCACGCGCACGCATCGCTGTGGAAAGCTCCAAATCACGCGTACGCATCAGTTACGCGTACGCATCACTCCTCGCTACCATCTCCTTTGATTCCTGTGCTGCAGAAACTCCACCAAATCCAGCCAAATGTTACCTAAAATAAACAAAATTGCAAAAGACTCAAAGTGGAATCCATATTGGCTAAAAGATAATTAATTCTTTATTAAACTCATCAAATTAGATGCAAATTCACTAGGAAAAGATAGAAAAGATGCTCACGCATCACAACACCAAACTTGAATTGTTGCTTGTCCTCAAACAACCAAAACTATTATAGGCTTAGGATGTGAATTTGCATGAGAATGAGAGTTCGATTAAGCTCATGTCTCTTTTTATAGTGGGGTTTATAACTGTAATCCTGAATGGGTTTGACATCTCACTCTCCTTTGAATCAGAAGGATGTCATTGTCATTTGGAATTAGAATTCGGATAATATTATGAATTCTCTGATCTTTTGTAACTCAATTTTAATCCTTGAACACAGCAATTCTTCTTTGGTGCTTTGCACCTTGAGCCTAGCTGTGACTTTAAATGTTTTGTCTCAAGCTATACTTGACACAGAAACACCACAAGCACTTAACTGGGGAACTCTTTTTACG
>NC_029780.3:95789776-95790214 GCF_000817695.3 Arachis duranensis
AGTTAAACGCCCAAACTGGCATGAGAACTGGCGTTTAACTCCAGAAAAGGTCTCTACACGAAAATGCTTCATTGCTCAGCCTAAGCACACACCAAGTGGACCCAGAAGTGGATTTTTACGTCATTTACTCATTTCTGTACACCCTAGGTTACTAGTTTACTATTAATAGGATCTTTTGACATTGTATCAGAACCTTTTGGGATGACCTCATGACACTTTACACCTTTCTTTGTGTACTTTCCACAGCATGAGTCTCTAAACCCCATGGTTGGGGGTGAGGAGCTCTGCTGTGTCTTGATGGATTAATGCAATTACTACTGTTTCTCATTCAATCATGCTTGCTTCCATTCTAAGATAATACTTGTTCTTAATCCGGATGAATGTGATGATCCGTGACAATCATCATCATTCTCAACTATGAACATGTGCCTGACAACC
>NC_029780.3:95790843-95791096 GCF_000817695.3 Arachis duranensis
CACAACACTTTGATGAATGTGATGATCCATGACACTCATCATCATTCTCACCTATGAACGCGCGTGACTGACAACCACTTCCGTTCTGCCTTAGGCCAGGCGCATATCTCTTAGATTCCCCAACAGAATCTTCGTGGTATAAGCTAGATAGATGGCGGCATTCATGGGGATTCGAAAAGTCTAACCTTGTCTGTGGTATTCCGAGTAGGATCCCGGGAATCCGGAAAGTCTAACCTTGTCCGTGGTATTCTGA
>NC_029780.3:95791148-95794491 GCF_000817695.3 Arachis duranensis
ACTGTGACGAGCTTCAAACTCCTGAAGGCTGGGCTGATGACAAACGCAAAAGAATCAATGGATTTTATTCCAACCTGATTGAGAACCGACAGATGATTAGCCGTGCTGTGACAGAGCATTTGGACCATTTTCACTGAGAGGATGGGATGTAGCTATCAACAAGGGTGATGCCTCCAGACGATTAGCCGTGCAGTGACAGCGCATAGGACCATTTTCCCGAGAGGATTAAAAGTAGCCATTGATGATGGTAATGCCCTACATACAGCTTGCCATGGAAAGGAGTAAGAAGGATTGGATGAGAGCAATAAGAAAGTATAGATTCGAAAGGATTCTAGCATCTCCACACGCCTATCTGAAATTTCCACTATTGATTTACATAAGTATTTCTATCCCTTTTTATTTTCTATTTATTATTAATTTTCGAAAACCATAACCATTTAATCTGCTTAACTGAGATTTACAAGGTGACCATAGCTTGCTTCATACCAACAATCTCTGTGGGATCGACCCTTACTCACGTAAGGTATTACTTGGACGTAGGAGTGTCAATTTAGCCCAAACCTTAGGGCTGGCCCTCAACCCTCTAAAAAAATTTTAGCCCACAGCCCTAAAAATTATAAAATAATATTTTGTAAGCCCAATCTTAATTAAGCCCTCCCAACGAAAAAGCAAAACAGGGCTGGCCCTATAAGCCCTCCAAGCCCTAAATCTAATATTCTCCTCCCTGAGACCCTGACCAGAGAACGCGTTGAAAGGGTGAAACTGTGAAAGGATTTGCGTTGAAACGGTGAACTGTGAAAGGATCTGCGTTCTACACTTCTACCTACGAAATCCGTGGCTACTTCTCCTCCCTCACGCGGAATCAGAGGTGGGTTTCTTTGTTTTCTATCCCTCTCTGAATTTCTTCTTTGTTTGTTTGCAATTGCATCACCCATTTTAATTCTATGATAGGTCCTATTCCACTAGAGGCCCTGCTGCTGATTCAAAGCAACTTGTCAGGTTTCGCAGTCACAGAAAACTCTTTTCTTGCGTCACTGGTTAGTAGTATATAATACAAGCACCAACATCTTTATTCATCATATCCATCATCCTTATTCGTGTTCATCAAGTCGTATATATCTTGTAATTGTAAAAAGATTATGGTGTTACCTTAATTAGTCAAGGTATGTAGTATTGTGAGAATCACGTTCCTATGTGTATTGACTACTGTATATTATATCCATCAAATGTCATATTGTTTTGGATGTCAATGATTCTTTAATTATTAGTTGCTAACTTGCTTCCATTTTCTTGATTTCAAATATTTTCCAATATATTTATATAGTACACCTCATCCGAGATCATAACTCTTGTTTCCCAGTTATTATTATCCCTTTCTTTTAGTACAAATCACAACTAAAAGTAGCCCATCATGTAGAAACGAGCAGATTGAGATAAGTAGTTCTATCCATATAATTGCTAATTAAGATGATCATGATGCGTGCCTATACTCAAATATATATGTCAATCAAATAATACTCATATATATGCACTTTATTTTATCAACTAGTATTAAGGTGAAATAAGTTCCCCTTATAAACGATTCGGATGTATGCATATGTAGATACCTTAGGTTGTATACAAAAACATTGTTGTATTGCTGATTTTAGATGAAAATCATGGTGTCTGGTATTCTGTTACAGGATGACATGTACCACCATCTTCTTCAATTATTGGATCAGATGTCTGATTTCTTTTTCACTTGTCTTTTGTCTATTTTCCACCACTTATTCTATATGTGACTTTCTTTAAGATTCTATCTTCATTTATTTAATTAAAGGCTTCTTGGTCTAAATTTAAGAAATAACTTTATCTTTTTAACAAAAAAATAAAAGGGCAGCTGATCACAAAGTTATATTGTTAAAGGATTCCGAAATTTTCTATTATGACATCTTTTGATTTTAAATTATAAGAACTTTGTGATTTGATGCTTATGTAGTGTAGACTGATTTTGCAGTCTATGATTTTGTTGGTGTGAAATTGAGATTATGCTTTTGATTTCCTAAGAACTTATTGATTGCGTGTCTTTTTCGCACTGCAGTTTCTTCGTGTGGAAAACTGAATGCTATAGCTTGTGCCTCTGAAACATGTGCTAGAATTCCCAGGTTAGTGTACACTTGTTATCCAGTGCCTGTGTTTCTCGCATTATCTTTGATTATGTACTAAATGTTCTGCTGCCAACATGTCTATTAGTTTGGATAACTGATAATCTTCTATAATGTCTCTTGCTTTTTCTGGTCTTTTATTTTCATGGGAGGGTAACTATTTGGACTCAACCATCTCAAGTAAGTGAGGGTTACATAAGTGGGTACTGCAATAAAAATTTATAGCATAACTTAGTAGTTTTAGTATAATAATATAGTTAGGAGATTTCACTATATGTTATAGATTAGTCCTAGGAGGCTAATTTAATTAATTGACTTGATACTTGTGTCTGCTGGTGGGATGATATTTTTTTGGCCTATGTTTCAGCTTCTCTTGCTTTTCCATTCCTAAATCCTAATACATGCTTTGCTTGTTTGATTGATTGTTACTGTGTTCTCTTCAATTACTTCTTATTGAAACTTCAGAGATGAATAATTAATATGAATTAATGAATGTTGTTGTTTTTGCTATAAAATTTTAATATACATTATTTGGATATGATTAGGAAATTTATAAACATGGATGATGAGATTGTTTCTGAGACTCCTGTTCAAGCTTCTGGTAGTGTTGATTCTGGTAAAAGATCTAATGTTTGGAGATTTTTTAAGAAGATTGGAAAAGACAGAGATGGTATTGAAAAGGC
This sequence comes from Arachis duranensis, assembly GCF_000817695.3. Taxonomy (NCBI): domain Eukaryota; kingdom Viridiplantae; phylum Streptophyta; class Magnoliopsida; order Fabales; family Fabaceae; genus Arachis; species Arachis duranensis. Next base: position 95,793,976 of record NC_029780.3, read on the forward strand.
TGAATGCAATTTTTGTCATCGTGAATACAAAATTGGAAAAAATCCAAAAACTAAGAATGGTTACGGGACTTCTCATCTAAGTCGTCACATAGTTTCTTGTAAATCTATACCTCTCAATATTAGATTTGATGATGATATAGAGAGTCTGCCAACCAAAATTGATCAGCATGTTCATAGAAAAAAGCTCGCTCAAGCTATAGCAAAACATGATCTTGCGTTCAGCTTTGTTGAGTATGAGGGTATTAGAGATTGGATTAATTACATTAGTCCAACGATTATAATGCCTTCTAGAAACACTTTAGTTTCAGATCTTCAAATGATTTATTCAACAGAGAAAGAGAAATTGAGGCAGAAGATGTCTAGGATACCTAATAGAATTTGTTTGACATCTGATGTGTGGACAGCATCTACCACTGAAGGATATATTTGTCTGACAGCTCATTTTGTTAATGAGAATTGGCGACTAGTGAGTAAGATTTTGAATTTTTGTCGAATGATTCCTCCCCATACTGGAAC
>NC_029780.3:95794941-95797006 GCF_000817695.3 Arachis duranensis
ATGGAATTCTACATATATGATGTTGGAAAGTGCAATTAAACTTGAAAAAGTGTTTGACATCCTTAGTGTTGTAGATGGAGCTTATAAAGATTGTCCGACAAATGAAGAATGGAGCTTAGCAAAAAAATGTGTGAATTTTTAGAGCCATTTTATGAAACTACAAATCTCATTTCGGGTTCATCATATCCAACATCAAATTTGTATTTTATGCAAGTTTGGAAAATTGAATGTCTTTTGGAAGACAATCAAACTTGTGATGATGTTGTTATTATGAACATGGCTTTCAGAATGAAGATGAAGTTTGATAAATATTGGAAGGATTATAGCACTGTCTTGGCTTTTGGGGCAATTCTTGATCCTCGATTAAAGTTAAAGTTCTTGAGGTTTTGTTACAAAAAACTAGATCCTTCAACCTTTGAATTGAAGGCAAATGAAGTATTGGAGAAATTTAAAAGGTTGTATGGAGAGTACATAAATACTTTTGGTGGTTCAACAATTTCTCAAAGTAGTAATCAATCTCCTATGTCACCTGAAGAAGGAAGGCTTACAAAGAAGAGCAAAATGGTGATGAAGGTATTTAATTTTAATATAGTATTATTTTTCTCCTATTATGTTTATTCGTTATTTAAATAATCTTTATACTACATCTTTTAGGAGTTTAGAGAATTTGACTGTGAAACCCAAACTTCCAAAGATAAAGATGAATTAGAGATTTATCTAAAAGAAGGTTTGATTCACACCAATGAAGATGATTTGAAGTATGATGTGCTGAATTTTTGGAAGATTAATGAGGATAGGTTTCCCACTCTGTCAGTTATGGCCAGAGATGTTTTAAGTATTCCCATCACTACAGTAGCATCTGAGTCTGCATTCAGTATTGGTGGACGTGTTTTAACAAAATATAGAAGTTCCACTCTTCATGAGCATGTTCAAATGCTTATTTGCACAAGGAGTTGGTTACGTGGATTTGTTCCAAATCATGATGGTAAATATTTATGCTATTTTTTTCAAATAATATTTTAAATTGAATTTCTAACTGTTTTTTAATTGGTTGATTTTAGATGATGAAATTGGTGAAATTCATGAAGAAGAAGCGTCAACAGAAACGATGCATCCCCCTCAACATTTATGATTTTAGATGATGAACTTTTGTGTCAATTTTATTTTGATTTTCTAGAGACATTATTGATGGTAAATACTAGAAAGTAAGAAAAATGGTGATGAGATAGTGAATTCCATGTTTGATTTCTTGATATATATAGTTAAAAGTTGGATTTAATATGATCAATGTACATTTTTAACATTTATTTTTCAATTTTTTTATTTTTTACGCATAAAAATGATAAAGGGATAAAACAAACTAATGACTTTTAATAAGTTTTATGTGTGTTGAAATAAAAAATATAAAAAAAAAGATTAGGTAACCCATGGGTTGGCCCTAGGGCTTTTGGCCCATGAGGGCTTTTGGCCCTGAGGGCTTTTTAAAAATTTGACCCTATTAGTTAAAGGGCTTTTTATTCTTCTGGCCCTATAAAGTAGGGCCAAAGCCCTATAGGGCCAAACATATTGACACCACTACTTGGACGACCCAGTACACTTGCTGGTTAGTTGAACGGAGTTGTGTCCACACATAGGTGCCATAATAATGATTCCATACAACAACAAAGAATACTACATTGATGTGATCACAATTTCGTCCACCAAGTTTTTGGCGCTGTTGTCGGGGATTGTTCGAGTATGGACAACTGACGGTTCATCTTGTTGCTCAGATTAGGTAATTTTCTTTTTATTTTCTTTTCAAAAAGTTTTCAAAATTTTTCTTTTATTTTCGTTTTTATAAAAGAATATTTTCGAAAAAATAAAATAAAAATACAAAAAAATTAGAAAATCATAAAAATCAAAAATATTTTGCGTTTCTTGTTTGAGTCTTGAGTCAAATTTTAAGTTTGGTGTCAATTGCATGCCTTAAAAATTTTTCTTGCATTTTTCGAAAAAAATTCATGCATTCATGGTGTTCTTCATGATCTTCAAGTTGTTCTTGACAAGTCTTCTTGTTTGATCTTGA
>NC_029780.3:95797191-95799477 GCF_000817695.3 Arachis duranensis
ATTCATCATGATCTTCAAAGTGTTCTTGGTGTTCATCTTGACATTCATAGTGTTCTTGCATGCATCATGAGTTTTGATTCATAATTTTCATGTTGTGAGTCATTTTTGTTGTTTTTCTCTCTCATCATTAAAAATTCAAAAAAATAAAAAAAATATCTTTTCCTTATTTCCCTCCAAATTTTCGAAATTTTGGGTTGACTTGGTCAAAAATTTTTAAAAATTAGTTGTTTCTTACAAGTCAAGTCAAATTTTCAATTTTAAAAATCTTATCTTTTCAAAATCTTTTTCAAAAATCATATATTTTCCATTTTTTCCTTTTTTTCGAAAATTTCAAAAATCTTTTTCAAATTATTTTCAAAATCTTTTTCTTATCTTTTACATCATATTTTCGAAAATTAGCTAACAATTTATGTGATTGATTCAAATCTTTTTCAAAACTAATTTCAATCATATCTTTTTAAAACCATATCTTTTAAAATCATATCTTTTCAAAAAAATATCTTTTTAATCTTATCTTTTCAAAAATCATGTCTTTTTATCATATCTTTTTATCGTATCTTTTATATTATATCTTTTTCAAAATTTTATCTTTTTCAAAATTTTGATTTTAAAATATCTTATCTAACTTCTTATCTTCTTATCTTTTCAAATTTGATTTTAATATCTTTTTCAACTAACTAATTAACTTTTTGTTTGTTTCTTATCTTTTTCAAAACCACCTAACTACTTTTTCCTCTTTAATTTTCGAAAATACCTCCCTCTTTTTTAAAAATTCTTTTTAATTAACTAATTGTTTCAAATTTTAATTTTAATTTTAATTCATCTTTAATTTTCGAAATTACTAACTCCTTTTCAAAAATATTTTCGAAAATCCCTCTCTCATCTTCTTCTATTTATTTATTTATTTACTAACATTTCTCTTCATCTCTTATCACCTCCCCTATCCTTACTCTTTATACAGACTATTCATCCCTCTCCTTCCATTATCTCCTTTCTTCTTCTACTAATAATAAGGATCCTCCTTACTGTGACATAGAGGATTCCTCTTCCTTTTCTTTTCCTCTTCTCTTTCATATGAGCAGGAACAAGGAAAAAGGCACTCTTGTTGAAGCTGATCCTGAACCTGAAAAGACTCTGAAGAGGAAGTCAAGAGAAACTAAAAATCAACAATTCAGAGAAACCTAAAAAAAAAAACAAAAAAAAAAAGAGAAAAGGGAAGACAAAAAGCTTCCACCTCCAAGTCATGGGAGATGGAGATATTCATCGCAGGAGTCCATAACTCAGTAGAAGAGCATTTGACTGCACATCAAGAAAGCATGAGAAATTCCCTCATCAAGAAATCCCTGAGATACCTCAGGGGATACATGTTCCTCCACATAATTATTGGAAGCAACTAAGGGTAGGAACACCAAAATCACTAGGGATCATGCAATAGAAGCAAGGAAGAGACATAAAGGAGCTCAAAAAGCACCATTGGTTCTTTAAGAGGGTGCCACCCTCACTAAGGTGGACTCATTCCTTGTTCTTATTTCTCTGCTTTTTCAGTTTTATCCTTCATGTCTATCTATATTTTGTCTCTACTTCATGATCATTAGTATGTAGTAACTATGTCTTAAAGCTATGAATAATTTCTATAAATCCTTCACCTCTCTTAAATAAAAAAAATGTTTTTAATTCAAAAGAACAAGAAGTACATAAATTTCGAAAATTGTCCTTGAATTTAATTTAATTATATTGATGTGGTGACAATACTTTTTGTTTTCTGAATGAATTCTTAAACAGTGCATATTTTTTATCTTGTTGTTTATGAATGTTAAAATTGTTGGCTCTTGAAAGAATGATGAACAAAGAGAAATGTTATTGATGATCTGAAAAATCATAAAACTGATTCTTGAAGCAAGAAAAAGCAGTGAAAAAGCAAAGGCTTGCGAAAAAAACTGGCAAAAAAAAATAGAAAGAAAAAGAAAAAGCAAGCAGAAAAAGCCAATAGCCCTTAAAACCAAAAGGCAAGGGTAAAAAGGATCCAAGGCTTTGAGCATCAATGGATAGGAGGGCCCAAGGAAATAAAATCCAGGCCTAAGCGGCTAAATCAAGCTATCCCTAACCATGTGCTTGTGTCATGAAGGTCCAAGTGAAAATCTTGAGACTGAGTGGTTAAAGTCGTGATCCAAAGCAAAAAGAGTGTGCTTAAGAGCTCTGGACACCTCTAACTGGGGACTCTAGCAAAGCTGAGTCACAATCTGAAAAGGTTCACCCAGTCATGTGTCTGTGGCATTTATGTATCCG
>NC_029780.3:95800318-95802199 GCF_000817695.3 Arachis duranensis
CACACCATAGATTAAGGGTGTGGAGCTCTGCTGTACCTCAAGTTTCAATACAATTACTATTACTTTCTATTCAATTCTCTTTTATTCTTATTCCAAGATATACGTTGTACAACATTTTGATGAATGTGATGATCCGTGACACTCATTATCATTCTCACCTATGAACGCGCGTGACTGACAACCACTTCCGTCTACTTTAGGCCGGGCGCATATCTCTTAGATTCCCTAACAGAATCTTCGTGGTATAAGCTAGATAGATGGTGGCATTCATGGGGATCCGAAAAGTCTAACCTTGTCTGTGGTATTCCGAGTAGGATCCCGGGAATCCGAAAAGTCTAACCTTGTCCGTGGTATTCCTAGTAGGATTCCGGTATTGAATGACTGTGACGAGCTTTAAACCCCTGAAGGCTGGGCGTGATGACAAACGCAAAAGAATCAATAGATTCTACTCCAACCTGATTGAGAACCGACAGATGATTAGCCGTGCTGTGACAGAGCATTTGGACCATTTTCACTGAGAGGATGGGATGTAGCTATCAACAAGGGTGATGCCTCTAAACGATTAGCCGTGCAGTGACAGCGCATAGGACCATTTTCCCAAGAGGATTAAAAGTAGCCATTGATGATGGTGATGCCCTACATACAGCTTGCCATGGAAAAGAGTAAGAAGGATTGGATGAGAGCAATAAGAAAGTAGAGATTCGAAAGGATTCTATCATCTCCACACGCCTATCTGAAATTCCCACTATTGATTTACATAAGTATTTCTATCCCTTTTATTTTCTATTTATTATTAATTTTCGAAACCTATAACCATTTAATCTGCTTAACTGAGATTTACAAGGTGACCATAGCATGCTTCATACCAACAATCTCTGTGGGATCGACCCTTACTCACGTAAGGTATTACTTGGACGACCCAGTACACTTGCTGGTTAGTTGAACGGAGTTGTGTCCACACGTAGGTGCCATAATAATGATTCCATACAACAACAAAGAATACTACATTGATGTGATCACGATTTCGTCCACTAGCTCCCTCATCATCTTTCCATCTCTGTGTATGGTCTCTATCTTAACACTGGTAAATCTCCCTTTCAAGACTCCACATTCATTGTATACTAATGTTCCATTCTTGGGGGATTCCTCTAGCCCAACAGATTCCTCGTTGGTTTCGTCCATCAAATAAAAATAACGATACTCAGTTGTTCCGAGGGTTACCTGAAACGTGTAGCTCGGCCGTCTGGCAAGACCCGAGGTGAGGGTTCCGTGACCCGAGCTTGATGTGCCGAGCGGCTGGTGGTTGTACCTGCAATGACACTCCGATGCTTAAGTTAGCATGGGTCCAAGCAGATATTGAGTAGAATTAGAGTATGAGTTATACCTGGGTGCTCCAGTGTATTTATAGTAGTTGGTTGTGATCTTCCCTGGATAAGATATTCTTATCTTATCTTATCTTTTGGGAGCTTTATCCCTATCTTTGTGGAACCGCCTTTCTTTAGGCCTTTTCGGCCTTTAGGTTTTGGGCTTCGTTCCTTCTGATGGGCCTTCTTAGCTTATTTGTCCGAGGTCCGACCTCAGGCGTGGGCCTTGGGACGAGGTCGGACCTTCTATGAACTTCCGAGTTGGGGGAGCTCGGTCAGGGTATGAACACTACCCTTCCCCCACTCCTATATAAACCCTCCTTCACTACTTCATTTTCACACAACCTAAATACCACTTCTCCCCCCATTTGGCCGAACATAAAGCCATTCCCTTCTTCCTCATTTCTTCTTCTTCTACTCTCTTCTTTCTTCTTTTGCTCGAGGACGAGCAAACATTTTAAGTTTGGTGTGGTAAAAGCATTGCTTTTTGTTTTTCCATAACCATTTATGGCATCCA
>NC_029780.3:95802363-95803532 GCF_000817695.3 Arachis duranensis
TCTTCTAAAAGAACTTGGTTTTCTCGCCTTTGCTGAATGGGTTTTTTGCTGTCTGCCTTTATGTGATTTTTGCCTTGCTGTTGTATTCTTCTTTTGTAGGCAAGATTTTTATGTCTCGAAAGGTTCTGCAAGCGATGTCGACCAAGATTCTGAGTGGTCTTGGTTGGGTAGATCCTGTTCCTTTAAGAGTCCCTTATGTGGTAGATTCTGAATATTTAGCTAGGTTTCGTAGGCAATGTAGCATATGTGAAGATAGAGAGTCTGAGAGGGATTATGAGTTAGTAGCCCCGGATTCCGAGGAGAGAGTGTGCTTCCCGCCTTTAGACAGTTCCGAGAAGCTCTTCTTTTATGCTTATGATTGCTTTTTCTCTAAGCTGAGTGTCTGACTTCCTTTTACCGACCTAGAGTCCGAGGTGTTGTGGTCTTGTAACCTTGCCCCTACGCAGCTCCATCCAAATTCCTGGGCATTTTTAAAGCTATTCCAACTTTTGTGTCAGTTTTTGGGAGTTTCTCCCTCTATTTCTCTTTTTTCCTATTTGTTTGTGTTGACGAAGCCGGGGTCGGGTGGAGGGAAAGTATCTTGGGTCTCTTTTAGGGCTAACCAGGGAAGAAAGTTTTGTACCCTGTATGATGAGTCCTTTCACGATTTTAAGAACTTTTATTTCAAGGTCCGGGCTGTTGGAGACGTCCGACCTTTCTTTCTAGATGAGAGTGGGGAGCCTTCTTTTCCTCTTTGTTGGCAGGAGAATATAGTGTCTGTTAAGTATACTTTTGAGAGTTTAGATGAGGTGGAGCAGGCCTTTGTGGGTGTGGTGAGCAGTTTATGGGGTCGGGCACCTCACTTGGACACGAAGAAAATGTTGGGAGATCCAAGCCTTCTCCGTTCCGAGTTAGGTAGTTCCCGACCTCTTTGAGATTCCGACCTATCCTTTGTGTTTTGCTTTATTTTTGGTGGAATTTCTGTTGTGGTAATCCCTTTCTTTATTTCTTGCAGAGATGTCTTCTCAGGCAGATTCCATGAAGTTCCTTCGTCGGACGAAGAAATCTGTGGCTGCTCGGAATATCGAGGCCGGGGAGGCTTCTGCCCGATCTTCTCCGCAGAAGACTACTATAGGTGTTCAGACTCGGTCGAAGACTATTCCGACTCCCCAGTTCCGAGCTATAAGTCA
>NC_029780.3:95808197-95833310 GCF_000817695.3 Arachis duranensis
AGCATCGCCGCGCCAGTTTTTGGTCGCCTTTTAGGGTAGCGATTCCTTTTGCGGTAGGGAACTTCATACAGAGGTGTGGGGTCGAGACTACAGCTGCTAGTCTGTTTAGGGTTGGTCGCCCAATGAGGGCGTTTGTACGCTGAGGTAACGTCGACTATAATGTAGTCGATGCTTAATGTTTTAGATTGCTCGCCTCTTCCAAAGGTAGTGTGTAGCGAGATGTATCCTAAGGGATGGATCGGGGTGTCCCCTAGTCCAAATAAGTCGGTGGGATAGGCCTTTAGCTCCTTTTCTTCAAGTCCGAGTTTGTCGAAGGCTGTTTTGAACAGGATATCTGCTGAGCTTCCCTGGTCAACCAGGGTTCGATGTAGGTTGGCGTTTGCTAGGATAATGGTGACCACCATTGGATCGTCGTGCCCGGGTATTATCCCTTGAGCATCTTCTCGGGTAAATGAGATGGTAGGTAACTCGGGCAGGGGACTTTCTTCTCGGACATGGTAGACTTCTTTGAGGTGTCTCTTTCGTGAGGATCTGGATGTTCCTCCGCCTGCGAAACCTCCGTTTATCATGTGTATGTGCCTCTCCGGGGTTCGCGGGGTTTGTTCGGCCCGATCTTCGTTATCTCCCCGCCTTCTCTTCCTGGTCTCTTCTCCTTTCTCTGCTATGTATCTGTCGAGTTTTCCTTCTCTGGCTAGCTTTTCTATAACATTTTTTAGGTCGTGGCAGTCATTAGTAGAATGACCGTAGAGCTTGTGATATTCACAGTATTCGGACCGATCTCTCCCCGCTCTTTTATGTTTTAGCGGTCGAGGTGGTGGGATCTTTTCGGTGTGGCATACTTCTCTGTAGATGTCTACCAAGGAGACTCGGAGGGGGGTGTAACTGTGATATTTACGTGGCTTGTCCGAGTTGGTTTCTTCTTTCTTCCTCTGCTCCCGATCTCGATCTCGGAGGGGGGAGGTTGATTCCTTCCTAGAAGAGTCTCTTAACTGGGAGGTTTCCTCCATGTTGATATATTTTTCTGCCCGCTCCTGCACCTCGTATAGGGAGGTCGGGTATCGTTTGGATAGGGATTGGCTAAACGGTCCCTCTTTTAGGCCGTTTGCTAGTCCCATGATGGCTGCTTCAGTGGGCAAGTGTTGTATGTCCAGGCAGGCTTTAACACTAAAACCTATAAAAACTCAATAAAAACTAGTAAAAACTATATGAAAATGATGTCAAAAAGCGTATAAAATATCCGCTCCTCACTTACACCTTTAACTTCTGTCAACGTTGTCAAGGAGTCTATCATTGATGCTGTCAGATCGCTTTTCCTGTGCTTTGTCAGTGGCATTATCAGAGGTCCACTCAGAAACACTACCACGTACACCATCGTAGATTCACCTTTTAGAGGGAGAATAGAAAAAGAGTCTAGAACTTTCTGTAAATTAAGGTTAGGGATATGGGTTATATAGAAAGCTAGTATACACACTCAATGAACTATTTTGATCATTTATAAAATGGCAATGTTTTGGTCAAAAAAATAGGGATGAATCGATGTCTGTCCATTTTTTACTAGCCATCCCGACACTTACCAGGCAACTCATTGACACATCATTAACGCGTAAGTAAATTCCGTTAGGTCTTGATGCTGGAGATGATAGAAAGACCACCATGTCTTACAACAAGCAGGAACAAGGACCAAGGGATATTATTTTTTGGACAAAGATCGCTTTGTCCTTCTAGGGACTACACTAGAATTTTACTCATACTATTAAGCAATATTTGGAGACAAAGAAAGAAAACACAATATATAGAAAAATACTAGTGAGATGTTCATTTAGAAAAGGTGTAGGAATACCAAATTATTCTTTAATAAAATTTAGATTAAATATTTTAGTTGTTGATAAATTTTTATTATTGTAAAAAATTTTTAGAATTATTTTTTGTCAAATAGATTAGTCTCTTTATCGTCTTTAATAAAATTTTTAATATACGTATTAAGCAAAATAGTACTTGTTCCGGGGGTTACCTGAAACGTGTAGCTCGGTCGTCTGGCAAGACCCGAGGTGAGGGTGCTGTGACCCGAGCTTGATGTGCCGAGCGGCTGGTGGTTGTACCTGCAATGACACTCCGATGCTTAAGTTAGCATGGGTCCAAGCAGATATTGAGTAGAATTAGAGTATGAGTTATACCTGGGTGCTCCAGTGTATTTATAGTAGTTGGTTGTGATCTTCCCTGGATAAGATATTCTTATCTTATCTTATCTTTTGGGAGCTTTATCCCTATCTTTGTGGAACCGCCTTTCTTTAGGCCTTTTCGGCCTTTAGGTTTTGGGCTTCGTTCCTTCTGATGGGCCTTCTTAGCTTATTTGTCCGAGGTCCGACCTCAGGCGTGGGCCTTGGGACGAGGTCGGACCTTCTATGAACTTCCGAGTTGGGGGAGCTCGGTCAGGGTATGAACACCAGTGTTTTTCGTCTGTCCAGTACAAAAGCCATTCATCAAGCTCAATTCTCAATAGGGAAGGGGGACAGATTCACCAAAAAATTCATACATACCTTCCATAGAGGACACCTGAAAAATTATCTCCCTGAGTTTCTCCTCGTCTTCGACTTCAATACCACCACCTGAAGACGGAAGAAGCATGTCCCGTCATAGGGCTTGTTCCCGTGTTCTTCAATCCCTTTAAAGTTACTATTTTCGATTGACTATGTCCTTCGATTGTTATTGGACATGCCTCTGCTTCCACCATGCATGATAGTAGTTAGGGTTTATCTTTCTGGAGAATTGGAAAAAACGTTCTCTCTCATCTCCATATAAAGGAGAAACAGGACGAAAGCCTTTAAGAGGATGCCACATTAGAATTTCATCTGCCACATCACCAAGATCCGTTTAACGGAGAAGGGCTCTCTTCACGGTTGGGCAGATTTGTTGCGTTTTTAAAATTTGTAAGGGTATAATTATCGTTAACAAATATTAGGGTTATTATTGTCAGTATTTTACAAATTCGGGGACATAATTGGTAATTTACTCTATTATGATATTAAAATATAAATATGTTTGTCTGATTTGAATATAAGTATGTACTCATAAAAAAATAATAAAAAAACGCTTTTGTTAAAAATTTTGAATGTTAATAGAAAAAATAAATATATGAATAGAAAAATAAATAAATAGATTCATAATTTATTTGTAAATTTGATGTATTTTAAATTTTGAGTATTGGATTTGGAGAGAGGTAGAAAGAGAGAGAAACACTAAGAAAGGAGAGTGTGTTCATCATCTTCTCTGTTAGGGCATTTTTCTACAGGGCAGCTAGTGCCACCACTGCTATCATCACCACCATCAAACCTTTTATCTTTTTCAACAATTGAGAGTTTTTATTAAGGCAAAGGACACTCCTACATTTAGTCTCGCTTTGTCTTCTCACTTGGTAGAATTTTTTTTATCTTTTCTCGAAACTCTACTATCTTTTTCATATAATGTGTACTCTCATTTTCTTGTATGAGATTTTGGCACTTGAATTTCTGCTATTGCATTTCTGATATTTTTGGTATTCTGAACTTTTGTTAATTTGTACTCGTGTTATTCTGAACTCTTGTTACTACGAGTATTCTGTACTCTTGTTACTATGAATCCTTATTATTATGTTTTTTGTCTTTGCATAACTCTCTTCATTCTCATGTAACCCATTTCAGTCACCATATATATTGGATTGTTAATTCTGAAATTAGCGATAGGGATTTCCTGATAAAGATATTTCACCTTAAAACTTTAGATGTTATATCCTCATTTATATATGTTTCCAATGGCATCACAAAATGAAAGAAAAAAATGAATTAAAAATTATGATCAATGCTTATTTGTAACTAAAAAATAGATATTTAAAAATAAAAATAAAAAAAAATTCGTATAGCATACTTATAAGTAATTTGTTTATAAACTTTTTTGAATTAGAGTAATTTACTAGTGTTCAATATTCGTATTTTTTTAAAACTGCTAACTTATAATGTCTTGCAATGTTTTCATATACTTCACCAAATAAAATATGATATTGTGAGGATATCAGGATCTAGTGGCCTTATCAAGTAAAGAATATGATGAATAATTTTTATACCTTTGCTTTTTTGTTTCCTTTAAGAACTCTGATTGTTTTCTTGACATGCAATGTTCTTTGACTTTTTTAGATTTTTTTGAGTGTTCTGCAATTTTTTTCCTTTATATTTTGAGTTGGTGTTCTTAAATTTCTTATTGTTGGAATTATGATGATATTGGTACTCTTTTAATTTTGCTATTGGTGTTGAGAGTATTTTTGTCATTGGTATTCTTGTGATCATGATATTCACTCTATTTTGTTGTTACTGTTCTTCTTCTTTTTTTTAGGAATTATTTCTTTTTGTTGCCATGCCTCGTGTGAAACTTGCTGAGATAGTGGATAGTGACTCGAAAGATTCTAATAACAGTTTGGGTATTGATTCTTCTGTAGATGATATGAACGATGTTCCTCAAGATGCCAACCTAAGGTTAAACCATCGGACAATAGGGCTACTTTTGTGGACCCTCTTCTCATTAAGAAACTGTTTTTGGACCATCCTTCCTCTGACTCATTATTAGGTACAGATAAAACTATAAAAACCGATTTTGATTCTTCAGATTGTAGAGTTTTGAGTGAATTTATTGGAAAGCCTTCATATCAAGTGGATCCTGCTCTACTTCGTTCTCGACTGAAGCGCTCAGAATTTTCATAGACATCTTTCAAATATAAAGCAGCTACTCACGTGAATAAATTTTGGCATAAGTGGGTATTCATAGTATTGTTTGAGGAGGATGGTGATTTTGTGAGGAAATTGAAGTTTGCTGTTGTTGCTGAGGCTATTCGCACATTCGCAGGCTGATTGTTCTCTACCATCTATTATCATAATTGATTCTTATCAACAAAGTAAAGAAGTGATAAGAAATAATTATGATAATAAATGGTAGAGAACAATCAACCTGTGAATGTGCGGATAGCCTCAGCAACACCAGCAAACTTCAATCTCCTCACAAAATCACCACCCTCCTCAAACAATAATATGGATACCCACTTCTGCCAAATCTTATTCACGTGAGTAGCTGCTTTAGATTTAAAAGATGTCTAAAAAAATTCTTGGCGCTTAAGCCGAGAATGAAGTAGAGTAGGACCCATTTGATATGAAGGCTTTTCAATAAATTCACCTAAAACTCTACAATCCAAAGAATCAAAGCCTGGTTTTATAGTTTTATCCGTACGTAATAACGAGCTAGAGGGAAGAGGGTCCAAAAAAGGTTTCTTAATGAGGAGAGGATCCACAAAAGTAGTCCTATTGTCCGATGGTTTAACTCAAGGTTGGGGGATAGATTCAGAAAACTTAATGGCATATTCTTAAGGAACATCGTCCACATCATCCACAGAAGAGTCAGTCCCTAAACTGTTATTAAGAGTCGCCTGAGTCATAATCCACTATCTCAACAAGTTTCACACGAGGCATGCTAACAAAAAGAAACAATTCTTAAAAAAAACAAAAAAGAAGAAGAACAGTAGCAACAAAATAGAGTGAATATCAAGATCACATAAATACCAACGACAATAATACTCAACACCAATAGCAAAATCAAAAGAGTACCAATATCATTACAATCCCAACAATAAAAAATTCAAGAACACCAACACAAAATATAAAGGAAAATATTGCAGAATACTCAAAAAATTCTGAGAAAGTCAAAGAGAATAGCATGTCAAGAAAACAACCAAGACTTCTCAAAGGAAGCAAAAAAGCAAAGGTATGAAAATTATTCATCATATTCTTTACTTGATTTGGCCATCTTGCTCCTCGTATCCTTACAATATCGTATTTTATTTGGTGAAGTATATAAAAATATTGCAGGACCTTATAAGTATACAATTTTGAAAGAATATGAATATTGAACCTTAGTAAATTGCTCTAATTAAAAAAAGTTTATAAAAAAATTACTTATGATTATGCTATACCAAAATTTTTTTATTTTTATTTTTAAATATCTATTTTTTAGTTACAAATGAGAATTTCTCACAATTTTTAATCCATTCTTGTTCTTTCATTTTGTGAAGGTAAAAGACCTTTGTCAGGATAATTCCAGAATTAACAATTCAATATACATCGGGATTGAGATGGGTTACATCGGAACAAAGAGAGTTATGCAAACACAAAAAACATAATAATAAGGATTCAAAGTAACAAGAGTACAGAATAATAATCAATGTTCATAGTAACAAGAGTTTAGAATAACACGAATACAGAGTGACAAAAGTTTAGAATACGATTCAGAATATCAAAAATATTAAAAATACAATAGCAAGAATTTAAGTGCCAGAATCTCATACAAGAAAATGGGAGTACACATTGTATGACAAAAAAAAAAGAGAGCAATGCTGAAGAAAAAAGATAAAAATAATCCTACCATGTGAGAAGACAAAGCGAGGTTGAATGTAAGAATGTCCCTTGCCCTAATAAAAACTTTCACTTGTTAAAAAAGATAGAGGATTGGATGATGGTGGTGATAGCAGTGGTGGCACTGGCTGCTGTGTAGAAAAATGTCCTAAAAGAAAAGATGATGAACACGCTCTCTTCTCTTTTTTCTGGTGTTTCTCTCTTCTGCTTCTTTCTAACCAAGGTACCCAAAATTTAAAATGTATCAAATTAAGAGGGTAAGAGTTTGTGCTTGTTTGGGCGTCATTATCTTGATAAAAAAGATTTTTTTATTTTTTAACGTGTTTAGCAAATTTCTAATAGTAAAAGTAAAAGTACTAAAAAAATTAGAAAAACATCTTTTTTGAGAAGCTGTAATTTACATCTTTTTTTAAAGATCTTTTTTCCTAAAAAATATTTTTTATATAATAAATAAACAAAAAGTACTTTTATATTGTTATACTTAAACATACTTGATAGATAAAAAGATATTTTTATATGAGATATCCAAACATAAAATTACTTTTACTTTTACATAAGATCTTTTAAAAAAAGATAATTAAAAAAAATCTTTTTTTAGAAGCTCACCCAAACAAGCCCTTTCTCCCTTTCTTCTTTCTTAAGAGAAAAAAATTAATCAATTAAATTAAGNAGCATTTTTTA
Source organism: Arachis duranensis (assembly GCF_000817695.3). Taxonomy (NCBI): domain Eukaryota; kingdom Viridiplantae; phylum Streptophyta; class Magnoliopsida; order Fabales; family Fabaceae; genus Arachis; species Arachis duranensis. Next base: position 95,815,304 of record NC_029780.3, read on the forward strand.
TTCATTTTTATGAGTATATAATTATATTCAAATTATACAAACATATTTGTATTTTAATATCATGATATATACAAATATATATAGCATTATAAAAAACTGAATAAAAGAGAGGAGATTTAATTATTTAGAGTAATGATATGTTTAAAAAATTATTGTTATTATTTAAAAAAAATATTATAGCTATATTAAGTATAAAAAATTCAATGCAGTTTGAGGAAATACTTTGTACTTTCAAAGACTGCATTGGGATTTATGGTTATATATTAAAAATATAATTTTTTTGTACATAAATAATTTTAAAAAGATCCAAAAACATGGTAAAAAAAAGAGTCAAGTTCCTTCTAAAGATGTTGGGTAAAATAATGGCACCCAAAAGAACATTTTGAAGAGTTGAATTTCTCTTCACCGGGAACTAAATTGGTAGAAGTGGATTGATTGAATTTGGAGTATAGAGAATATCATCTAGTTAAAAGAAAACTAACCTAGATGTCTCTTCACTAATGTCACATGTCATGAGTACCCTTTTTACCCGGACACCTCCTTGTCATGGACACCCACACCAGAATTTTAGTTTAACTTCTGGGAATCAACTTCCTCCATTTCTAGTTAAAAAAACTTGAAATGATGAAAATATTTAAAAATATTTTCTGTCAACTTCCTTATTTAGTAACAAGTATTGGGATAAAAGGAGTAGACTAAATATCACATTATAACCAGTGGATAATGGATTCCTTTTTAAAATGGCCTTACACTATAAAAGGACCTCAAGCCACCTCTTTAGAGGACTTTTTTTCTAAAACTTAGAAGCTCATGTCCATCTTTTTCTCTCCTCAAATTTTTCTTATTGTTCTTCATTTTATTCATCAACTTAGCACGTAAAATGGGCATTCTGGTGTTCCACCAGAACATGCTGCAGCAAAATTAATTAACCCCTATTTATTCTAAAAAAGTTTATTCATCCTCTTGTGATCTTAGTAAAGGTTTCAACACTTGTTCACTACTTTTATTCCTCATCATTAGTTCTTATATTGTTTATTTGTCATTAATAGAAGTGTTTTTTTCACAAATTCATTTATCCCGTATCTTTTATTTTAATCATTTTTCATTTAATCTATTTTTCATAAAACTCACCCAAATCAAACTTATCTGTATAATTTATCGAAATATTATTGTAATACTTACATATATTTAAAAATTAAAAAACTTTTGTTCTAATCCATATGCACATACATATGAATATAATAAAAGCTTATATTTACACATGAAGTATTTGCTGAAAATGGTACGATCAATAATAAAAATTTGTATCTATTTTGCACAGCTTCATGGATGCACTTCATGTTTTCCATTGAATTTTTTTATTGTTATAGATTTCATGCTATTGTTTCGCTTTAATTTCTTACACATGTTTGGCTTGTTCAAAGCAAAATAATTTACATGACCGAAAAAAAAGCAAAATAATAATTCATTAGTGGATTAATGTAGGCCTATCTGAATTGGCTTTTTATGAAAATATTTGTTTTCTTAAAGACTATTATATTAAATATTTTTGAGCAACCGAGGCACCGTGTGTAATAGGCTAATAGCAAACGCAAAACCATAATACCAAAAAAAAAACATGCGCAAAACTTGTGAGTGCTGTCGTCTACCTTGCGGCGGATGAGCGGAATCTCCACTTATCACTGTGACATAAGCACCAAATCTACTACCTGACGTAAGCGGCAATTTTCAATGTGTTTAGACTATTGTTTGCAAAAGAAAACTCGTATAAAATTAATTTTGTAAAATTGATTTTAATTAAAATTGAGTTAGTATTAATTTGGTTTATGTTTGATAATTTTTATTTAAAATAGATTATAATAAATTAAATATTATTTGAATTACATTATTCAAAATCATTTTAAATAATTAGAGAAAAGAACATAAATTTAAATAATTATTTTATGTTATTTTATAATTTTATTTTAAATATTTAAATAAATTTTAATATTCTTTTGTTAGTACTCTCAATATTCTTTAGTACTCTAATAGGATTAATAGAATCATAATACAAAGTAAAAAAAAATATTCTACATAAAAAAATAACAATAACAATAAAAAAACTCATATAAACAAAAAAAACAGCAATTTTATAAAGAAACAATAATATGCATAATAGAGTATTAGAAAAAATATTATAAAAAAAACAAACATATGAATAATGAAAGACATAATTGGTACATAGAATATAAATTTTAATCCAACGTGAAAAGCTAAACAGAAAGCTAGAGTTTATAGCTTTTGATAAACGTGGGTTGAAGATAGAAATCACTTCTGCCATTGCCAAACACGAAGAAAAAGCATTCAAGAAGCTCAAACACGCTCCTTTCTTCTCCAATTCAAATCCAAACATGTAAACCCCGTTAAAATCGGTAAATAATTAGTCAATAAATCAAATTTTAAATAGAAAAATTAGAAATGAAAAACTAATATCAAAATAGGATAGAGCTCTTTGAAACGAGAATTTTGAAACCAATTTCAAAAAAGTTGGTCCAAAATTGGACTGGACAGGCCAAACCGGTTGAACCGGGCCTAAACCGGACCCTTGGGCCCAACCGGCCCAGCATATAAATGAGCTTGAGCTCATTTTCTTTCTTAGAAACACAACAGAAGCAGCGTACATGCAGGAAGAAGAAGGGATGAACTCCAAAACCTTGGTTGATCTTCAAACAAAGATAACTTTTGATCCGGAGTTTCGATTGACAAACCATTTGCGACTACGCGTTCACCACGACGAGCTCTACGAAACCCATGGAACAATTTGGTAGGTAACTTACTATTTCCTTCTCATCTAGCTTCCCCTAATTTCGAAAATTCATGAACAATTAAGTTAAAAATTGTTCAATTCTTGTGTTCTAGGTTCAAGTTAGCTTTCAGGACTTATGGGTTCACGCTATTGATCATATGGGTATGGTAAGAATATCCTAACTCTAGTTTAATCTTGTATTTATTATGAAAAAATTGAAATTGGAATATGTACATGTATTGGGTGTAGATTAAGTGGGTATATATGCATTGGAATTTAATTGGAAATATTTAGAGGCTTGTTGGTGATCAAAGCTTAGTTTGTGGCTGTTTTACTTGAGCTTGGAGGGGCTGTAATTTTGTGTTGAGAGGCAGCCTTGGGTGAATTAAGTGATTGGCCAAGGTATGATTTAAGTTTCGCACATTTAATATTTACGGTGTTGTTAAAACATAGGTTAGAAGAATCATAGGATAAGTTGAATTGTTTGTTGTATTTAATGATTAGCCTTGTAATATTGTTGGAATAAATTTGTTGGTGGATATATATTGGAATTATGAGGTGTGGAAGTTATTAATGGTGTGCTCTTATATTTATTTATGATGGATTAGGATTGGTGTTTGTTAATAAGAATGTAGAGTTGTGTTGTGGTAGTATTACATATGTTGTAACTAATTATGTAATTATCGGAATTGAATGAGACCAAGTTTAGGCAAAACTTGGGAATATAAGGAACTAAACTAGAAAATTTGGGACCTTTTTGTTAAATATACAGTTTATGGCAAATTTTTAAAGTTAGGTTGTTAAATCTGTCCAGCAGCAGAAAAGGTCAAACAGGGCAGCAACTTGTTTGTCTTGCTGCGACTTTTACGAGTTGAGTTTTGGAGCAAAACCAATTTTGTTATAAAATTTAATTAACTTTCTTTATTTCTATAAAACTTCAGAATTTTAAGAGTTGAGGATTGGAAGTTGTGAATTTTTGAATATTGGTGGTCAAAGCTGAAAGGAAACAGATTTCAGCAAATTTCACACCAACTTTCAATGCTTGTAACTCTTAGAATTGAATAGAAATTGGGTTGCAACCAAGACACATTTGTTTTTGGATGAGCTAGGAGTTCCCAAACCGAAGTTTAGCTTAATTGGAGTTTTGTAATAAAAGTTATTCAAATTGAAAGGTACTAAGCTTGTTGGTTTCTAAAACAGATTTTGACTCATTTTTACTTAACTTCTAGGTAATGTAACTTCTTCATTAAAAATGGTATTAACTCAGAACCAATTGAGAAAGAAACCTGGATGAGTAAAGTTTAACTACATTAATTTTTAAAGTCATTGGATTTAACTTAGATTTTATATTGAATTTTGAATATCACATGCTGCTGCTATTTTTCTGGTTTTATGTACTGCAGAGCAGTCACGGTTTTTTCTTTATTCCTGAGGCTAGAAAAATCAGAAAATTATGATCTTTGATTTGTTAGAAATCTTGTTTTAAGATGAACGCCTGAACATAAAGTTTGCACAATTCTGAGTTCATTTGTTATATTAAAAATAGAAAAGAAAATAGAGTGTCGAGGATGTCTTAGTGATAGTCATGGGTTCGAGAAGTTAAAGTTTAATATTCATGTGATGTGATTGATTTAATGTTAGAATTGGGTTGATTTTAAGATTATTCGATATTAAAGAGGTTGAGAAGAGTTTGTTAAATGGTTTGGTCGGGACCCGGAAAGGGTAAACGTGATGAATTATAAGAGAATGATGTGAAAGCTAAATGAATACATGTTTTTATGGCTATAAAGAACGAATGTAAGGAAATGATGATGATAAATGATGAGATTTGGGAATGACTGTGTGTGGCCGAAATTGTCGATATGGCAAGTTGAGGACGGAAGTTCCCTCTCTTGTCGTGATGCAGATGTGGGAAAGGTGGAAAGTTACACTCCTTCGAGGTGGAAAGGCATTCTCCTTCATATATCCTCTAGGAGAAGGTGGAAAGGCACACTCCTTCGATGTGGAAAGGCACTCTCCTTCATTTATGATCCTCTTGGAGATGCACAACCTAGAGACCAATGTCTGGGTTAGCTACCAGATGTGTCGGATTCTGGAAAAATAACCGACACGTGAGCTCACGGCCTGTAGGATAGACATTCATCATATTCATATATGTGCTTTGTTTGCTATGCCTTAATTGGGAATGCCTAATTGATATATATCACCTGCTACTTGTATTATCTGTTCATTACTTGTGCTTGAACTTGTTTGATTGTTTGTTCCTATTGCATTATGGGTGATGGAGGGATGGAAGAAATGGAGAAATGGTTTGGTGATAGGTGTGGATTGAAATTGAGTAAGTTATGTGGATTTAGAATACCTAACTCTGTTTATGGTTTTTGTTTAGTAATTAAGTTGGATAATTGAATAATGAAGTTCTAGGATTGCCTATGGAATTCTCAGGACCTTATTTATTATACGCGTGGTACTTTGACAATGCTGAGAACCTCCGGTTCTCATTCCATACTGTGTTGTTATTTTCAGATGCAGGTCGAGAGGCTCCTCGCTAGACATCTGGATCCTGAAGTGGAGTAGTCCTTGGGTTATTTTGGGTTTTATGATTGTATACCTATATACTTAGCTTGCTCTCCAAGAAACTTGTTTATTATGTTCCTCATAGAGGTTACAGGAGAGTTAGGACTTTATTTCTATATTTTGGATATTTTGGGATACTTGTATATATATGTAAATATTCTCCGGCCAGTCTTGGCTTCCCAGGCTGAGTCAGGAGCTAGTTTCACTGTACCCTTGGCTCTCTTTTCATTCTTGTGCTTATTTATGTCTACAACCTTTAGGTTCCTTAGCACGCAAGCAATTCTGTTTCTTGAGCGTTCCGCTTTTTATTTTGCGATTTTGATTTACCTATTTTTCAAGGCTCCTAGTTAAGTATCTCTTTTCCTATTTTATATATATATATATATATTTCTATTTTTAGAGGTCGTAATACCTTACTATCTTAGTCTTATGACTTAAGCATAAGATTAAGTATAGTAGGGTGTTACATTATGGTATCAGAGCAGTTCGTTCCTATAGAGCCTGAGGGACGGACTGATTATACTTCTGGGCATACTCGGAGTGTCTATACATGTTGATTAGGATATCTAACTGATATATATGGCATGAATGTTCAGAGCATGCACTTGGAACTTTGAAACACTAGACTTACGATATTGAGACTGATCACCTTGATATCACTTGTTTAGTGTGAACAGGAACCAAATGGCGTCTCGTGGGTGTGGTTGTGGGCGTAATCGAGGTCAAGGACGGAGAGGTAATGAGATAACTATACCGGCGGACAGTTTGACCAACCTTGTGACCGCAATGACGAGCGTTGGTGCTGCCATTAGTGTTGTTGCTGCTGCGACCAGTCGAGCGATGGATAGGACGGGACCACAAGCTAGAATTGGCAATGATGGTGGAAATGAACGTGAAGGAAAGAATAATACCCCAAGTGCAGCAGTACCAGTGGAGATAACGGGTTCTCCAGAGTTAAATAACATAAGTCAAACAACGGGAGAAAGCTCAAGAAGAACTGTGGTAGCAAGGAATAATCGCCGAGAGTATTTTACAAAGAAAAAGGAAAATAAAACAAAGATTACACCTAGGAGCCAAAATTTCAAGAGGGGTCATTCTGTTACTTCACGCTCTCAACGCCGGAACAATGACTGAAGGAACAACAACCGTTCGGATCCGAATTCAGAAGGGCAAACTAGTGCTCAACCGGATGACTTTAGGTGCCCAAGGTGCAAGAAGTACCATCCAAATAGACCATGCAGGGATGGATTAGGCGTATGTTACAAGTGCGGGAGGTCAGGGCATGTATCTCAAAATTATCCATACAAGGAAGGCTGGGATGCAGCCGAACCCGATTCTCAGACCCGAGGTAACCATGAACTAGCAGTTGAATTTCAAACTTCCTTGCATATCATTAATATGTGATATTTATTCGTAATGTATGACCAGCGTTAATAGTCGTAAAATCCAAGTCGGTGATTAGTTGAAGACTATTAATTGTTAAGAGGTAAATGAAGATGAAACCAGATCCCTATACAAGAGAGTTTCTAAGACAATTCTTAAAGGTGTGTCATAACTTCCATTTCAGAGAGAAAGCGAGTTTGCGATGGGCTTAGTATCGGAAGTTAGATTAACTTCAAACGCACCACAAGCAAAGATATTGTTATAATCGGTAGAATTTAGGATTTGAGTGGAAGGGAGTACTAGAAGAGAGAACCATCTAACCAACTATTTCTTTGTGGGAAGTGTCGGTTATGCCGGAGAAGAAGGAAGAGAACAGTAGGAAGCCTTATGCAGAGAGAGTTTACTAAAGAACCTTCGCGACTCGATCTAATTCTTCTTTTGAAACCTACATTGACATTCTATCCGAAGCTCTTCCCAAATGGCTTGACTACCTCTCTAACTTTACTCCTTGTGCACATGAATTTTGTTTCTTCCAGGATGAGTCTGAGCTTGTCCTGGTATAAACGCGTAATCCTTGAAATCTTGTATGCTCCCTATGATTAGAGTTGCCCTTATTCGCAAACCATGTTCTTCAGAATCAGCTGAGACTTCTTTGACTCTGTACGTTTCGTTCTTCCTACCAAAGGTCTTTAATTTGGACTCTTTTCTTGAGATGCACCCAGTTTCCTTTCCTTATGCATCCTATCATTTCGGTATAGTCCTGATTAACCTTATACAATATTTTCTTTCTGACTTATTACGAACACGGTTTGTATTTCTCATTCATTTTTTGAGCTTAATGTCCTTTTGAAAATTAATTCGAGCCTATATTAGTGTCACGTATAAATTATAGCTGCAACTGTTGAGATGTTAATACCTTAAGAGCAAGACTTTTGGACACGGAAGATGAAGCATGTAAGCGTGCGCCGTCAAAAAGAGAGTTTTGGAGCTTTAAAATTCTTGCCGACCACAAAGCCTATGATTAGTTTAACGCATAAGAAATACACTGGTTACATGGATACCCAAATATGAAGAGAGCTTTCAAACTCCAAGAGAAGGATTAACCCCAAATCCAGTGATCAGGATACCCGAACTTATTTGACATCTCAAAATTAGTGCGATACATTATCAGAGAGGTTTAGGATGCGTATAAATACAACATCGTGAAGTGGTGACGAATTCCCTGAGTAAGAAGTTTCTGGGAAATTCTTGGATATAAATTTCAGAGAAAAGAATGCTAAGTAAGTTGGAATTCTAAATTGGATACCAAGGGTATAGCTGAAGGAGTCAAACTAAATCTATTGCAGACTTAAAACGTGGCAAAGACGAGATACAGGAAGCGAAAGAAGACGATAGAGATCCACCGAGGATGTCGAAGTCTAGTAAACAAAAGGAAAATCAAGAAGAGATTGAGGAAAACAAAGAATGAGATTGAGAGGAATGAAGAAACGGATTCGAAAGTACAAGAAGAGATTAGTATGCCTAATAAAGAAAGTGAGAACGTAAGCCATCATCCGAAACCATCAAGAATGGATTTCGATTCAACCAAAGATTACTAAGATGCATCACAATTTGATAAGATAGGGTTGAGAGTCCCGAATGATGGATAATGTGGCGACGCGTATGACTAAATATTCAACACGTCTGAAGATAAGGAACGAGTACCAAGAGTAATCCGAGATGTGGTAACCATGGAAGAGTTCACAATGAAAATACAAGGGGATTGATACTGAGTAAGAAAGAAAGGGGTTATTAAAGGACAAAGATAGGAAGTAATGTTGTTATGTGACTGCAGGTTAGTTAACTCAAATTCATTCCGCCTATCGGAGCAAACTGTTTATCGAAGATGCTAAATGAGACCATACATCGGAAAGTAGGTAAAGCCTCACGGTGCGCTAAATCCCTCGGCTTTGATAAAAAAACTAGAGCATCAAATACTTTAATTCCTGAATTTGATAGCCGAGACAACGAAGAAAAGCTACGCAAATTCGAGTTAACATTCTCACTATGAAAAGCCGACAGAAAAGCTATGCTGACGAAAGGCGGAAGCCTTTAGAGTTTGAGGAAGGAGAACACGTCTTCCTGAAGGTTACTCTGACCACCGGAATAGGGAGACCCATCAAGAGTAAAAAGCTGAATACCCATTACATTGGGCCGTTTGAAATCCTGAAGAGAATTGAACCAGTGACGTATAGGATCGCTCTACCGCCATGTTTTTCGAACTTGCATGATGTGTTTCACGTATCGTAGTTTCGTAAATACACTTTTGATCCTATTCATGTCCTAGAACCGGAATCAGTTCAAGTGAGAGAAGATCTGACGCTTTCAGTAACTCCGGTTAGAATTGATGATACCAGCATTAAGCGTTTACGCGGGAAAGAGGTTTCTTTGGTAAAAGTAACTTGGAGTCGGGCTGGTATTGAAGAACATACCTGGGAGCTTGGGTCAGAGATGCGGAGGGACTACCCACACCTCTTTTCAGGTAACTCACTCTGAATTTTAAGGACAAAATTCCTAATTAAGTGGGTAGAATGTGAACCCCGCTAAAATCAGTAAATAATTAGTCAATAAATCGAATTTTAAATAGAAAAATTAGAAATGAAAAAATAATATCAAAATAGGATAGAACTCTTCGAAACGAAAATTTTGACACCAATTTCGAAAAATTTGGCCCAAAATTGGACCGGATAGGCCGAATCGATTGAACTGGACCTAAACCGGGCCCTTGGGCTCAACCGGCCCAGCATATAAATGAGCTTGAGCTCATTTTCTTTCTTAGAAACACAACAGAAGCAGCGTACATGCAGGAAGAAGAAGGGATGAACTCCAAAACCTAGGTTGATCTTCAACAAAAGATAACTTTTGATCCGGAGCTCCGATTGACGAACAGTTTGCAACTACGCGTTCACCACGACGAGCTCTACGAAACCCATGGAACAATTTGGTAGGTAACTCACTATTTCCTTCTCAGCCAGCTTTCCCTAATTTCGGAAATTCATGAACAATTAAGTTAAAAATTGTTCAATTCTTGTGTTCTAGGTTCAAGTTAGCTTCCGGGACTTATGGGTTCACGCTATTGAGCATATGGGTATGGTAAGAATACCCTAACTCTAGCTTAATCTTGTATTTATTACGGAAAAACTGAAATTGGAATATGTATATGTATTGGGTGTAGATTAAGTGGGTATATATGCATTAGAATTTAATTGGGAATATTTGGAGGCTTGTTGGTGATCAAAGCTTAGTTTGTGGCTGTTTTACTTGAGCTTGGAGGGGCTGTAATTTTGTGTTGAGAGGCTGCCTTGGGTGAATTAAGTGATCGGCTAAGGTATGGTTTAAGTTTCGCATGTTTAATATTTACGGTGTTGTGAAAACATAGGTTAGAATAACCATAGGATAAGTTGAATTGCTTGTTGTATTTAATGATTAGCCTTGTAATGTTGTTGGAATAGATTTTTTGGTGGATATATATTGAAATTATGAGGTGTGGAAGTTATTAATGGTGTGCTCTTATATTTATTTATGATGGATTAGGATTGGTGTTTGTTAATAAGAATGTAGAGTTGTGTTGTGGTGGTATTACATATGTTGTAGCTAATTATGTAATGATCGGAATTGTATGAGACCAAGTTTGGGCTAAACTTGGGAATATAAGGAACTAAACTGAAAAATTTGGGACCTTTTTGTTAAATATACAGTTTATGACAAATTTTTAAAGTTAGGTTGTTAAATCTGTCCAGCAACAGAAAAGGTCAAACAAGGCAGCAACTTGTTTGTCTTGCTGCAACTTCTACGAGTTGAGTTTTGGAGCAAAACTAATTTTGTTATAAAATTTGATCAACTTTATTTATTTCTATAAAACTTCAGAATTTTAAGAGTTGAGGATTGGGAGTTGTGAATTTTTGAATATTGGTGGTCAAAGCTGAAAAGAAACAGATTTCAGCAAATTATGCACCAACTTCCAATGCTTGTAACTCTTAGAATTGAATAGAAATTGGGTTGCAAACAAGACACACTTGTTTCTGGATTAGCTAGAAGTTCCCAAACCAAAATTTAGTTTAATTGGAGTTTTGTAATAAAAGTTATTCAAATTGAAATGTACTAAGTTTGTTGGTTTCTAAAACAGATTTTGACTCATTTTTACTTAACTTCCAGGTAATGTAACTTCTTCATTAAAAATGGTATTAACTCAGAACCAATTGAGAAAGAAACCTGGATGAGTAAAGTTTAACTATATTAATTTTTAAAGTCATTGAATTTAATTTGGATTTTATATTGAATTTTGAATATCACATGCTGCTGCTGTTTTTCTGGTTTTATGTACTGCAGAGCAGTCACGGTTTCTCCTTTATTCCTGAAGCTAAGAAAATCAGAAAATTATGATCTTTAGTTTGTTAGAAATCTTATTTTAAGATGAACACTTGAACATAAAGTTTGCGCAATTCCGAGTTCATTTGTTATATTAAAAACAGAAAAGAAATAGAGTGTCGAGGATGTCTTAGTGATAGTCATGGGTTCGAGAAGTTAAAGTTTAATCTTCATGTGATGTGATTGATTTAATGTTAGAGTTGGGTTGATTTTAAGATTATTCGATATTAAAGAGGTTGAGAAGAGTTTGATAAATGGTTTGGTCGGGACCCAGAAAGGGTAAACGTGATGAATTATAAGAGAATGATGTGAAAACTAAATGAATACATGTTGTTATGGCTATAAAGAATGAATCTAAGGAAATAATGATGATAAATGATGAGATTTGGGAATGACTGTGTGTGGCCGAAATTGTCGATATGACAAGTTGAGGACAGAAGTTCTCTCGTCGTGATGCAGATGTGGGAAAGGTGGAAAGGCACTCTTCTTCGTATTGTTTCCCCCACATTCTTCTCTGGTTTCAAGGTGGAAAGGCACACTCCTTCGATGTGGAAAAGCACTCTCCTTTGTTTATGATCCTCCTGGAGATACGCAACCTAGAGACCAATGTCTGGGTTAGCTACCAGATGTGTCGGGTTCTGGCAAAATAACCGATACGTGAGCTCATGGCCTGTAGGATAGACATTTATCATATGCATATATGTGCTTTGTCTGCTATGCCTTAATTGGAAATGCCTAATTGATATATATCACCTGCTACTTGTATTATCTGTTCATTACTTGTGCTTAAACTTGTTTGGTTGTTTGTTCCTGTTGCATTATGGGTGATGGAGGGATGGAAGAAATGGAAAAATAGTTTGGTGATAGGTGTGGATTGAAATTGAGTAAGTTAGGTGGATTTAGAATACCTACCCCTGTTTATGGTTTTTGTTTAGTAATTAAGTTGGATAATTGAATAATGAAGTTCTAGGATTGCCTATGGCATTCTCAGGACCTTATTTATTATACGCGTGGCACTTTTACCATGCTGAGAACCTCCAGTTCTCATTCCATACTGTGTTGTTATTTTCAGATGCAGGTCGAGAGGCTCCTCGCTAGGCATCTGGATCCCGAAGTGGAGTACTCCTTGGGTTATTTTGGGTTTTATGATGGACTTTATTTCTGTATTTTGGGTATTTTGGGATACTTGTATATATATGTAAATATTCTCCGGCCAGTCTTGGCTTCGCAGGCTGAGTCAGGAGCTAGTTTCACTGTACCCTTGGCTCTCTTTTCGTTCTTGTGCTTATTTATGTCTACAACCTTTAGGTTCCTTAGTACGCAAGCAATTCTATTTCTTGAGCGATGCGCTTTTTATTTTGCGATTTTGATTTACTTATTTTTCAAGGCTCCTAGTTAAGTATCTCTTTTCCTATTATTATATATATATTTCTATTTTTAGAGGTCGTAATACTTTATTATCTCAGTCTTATGACTTAAGCATAAGATTAAGTATAGTAGGGTGTTACAAAACACACCCTACTGTCATCCGATCTTGTTCTAAGTCTAATTATCTTTTTTTTTCTTTTTCTTTTAGTAGTGACGGGATGGTTAACGAATAAGAATAAGTATCTAAATTAATTTATGTGTAGACAATTATGAGAAATATAAAGCATTGATGAGAATTATATTCTTGTTTTTTTCTATTATTATAAAATATTATCTACCATAAATCTAGAAGTAGTTAATAGAAAGTACAATTATAATTCCGAAATATTTATAACCAGACTTCCTCTAAATATTGTTCGTAAATGACAAACCATCTCCACCGGTCCACCCTTTCACTCCATATTAGAAAAAAAAATGATAATGATAGTGAAATGAGAAAATAAAATTGTAATATTTAATATAACATTTGTATTTTATAGATGCAATATATATAATTATATATTTATTACGCATCTAATTAATATTACAAACTTATCTAATGTTTTCAAATTTTTTTAAAAATATTTTAATTTTAATTTAATTTAATTTTAAACTTTTAATTTTATCTTTAGTCATTACCAAAAACATAAAAGTTACTAATAAAACAATATCCACGAACAAAAAGCAACGGCAAATCTCTATGACCGTGGTAATCTCTTGCAACGTCTTGTATTTGTGTATTTAAATTTTGCGAAACTTTTTGACATTTTTGTTTGTCCGTGACCAACTTGAAATGGACTTTCTTAATTGCTACAAATTCAATGATTACGGTGACGAAATCGAATGATGTCCACCTCTGAATTTTGCGGTTAATTTAGTACTTCTTTCCAGTCCTTTCAATTTATTGCTTTTTCAGTTTCTCAATCGTTAGTTTCTTCTCCCTCCTTTCGAGTACTGCCACTGAAAAATTAATAAGATATGCTAATTATCTGATTTTAGAAACGGTTAATAATTTATAATTTTCTATGCACATTTTTTTGTCCGTGTTCTTTCTGGTTAAATGCAATTTGAGTACTTAATTCCACAATATGAATTAGTTTAGAGACTTTGGTGATAGAAAAAGAATGATTCAATCAAAAATGAATGTTAAAATTATAAAAAAATACAAAAAAGTACATATTTATGTTAACAGAATAACTTTAACTAATGTTAGAAACTACTATGATTAATTGAAATAGTAACTAATTTAATTACTAATTATTAATTAAATTCATTTCTGTTATTTTTTTTAAATCCAATAAGCCAAAATAAAAAATAAATTAATATGTAAAATTGTTGAAATATAATATATAATTATAAATTTTATAATTTTATAACTTTTTATTAAATTTAAATATTAATTTAAATTAAAAATTTTAGTTATTTCAAAAAACAAAATTTAAATTAACATCTAATAGTAAAACAAGTGAAATTTTTAGCGACAAGCTTAAAAGCAACTTTTATTAAGCACCATAACCTACTCATGCAGTTTGAAAAATAACTTTCTCATACTATTTTTCAATTTCTACAAAACTCTTGTTTCTTAGCTCCTCCACTCGGATAAGTTCTTTAGCATTTAGCAAATTTGTTCGCTAAAGCCATTCTCTTCTGTTTCTCTAAATTCCTAATTTCTTAGCTCCTGCAATTGGATCAATTCAGCTAACCTTCAGCCAAACTCTTTCACTATATCCATTCCTGTTTAAGTTTCGGGATCGTTCACACCTGATATAAAAAAGCAGAGGATTCTGAATTTGCATTTTGACTAGGATAAGTACACTTACGATGGAGTCACCGAAGAAGGAAGTAAAATTGTCAGAATCACAATTCTATCGCCAATCCTAAATTACAAAGAAGACTTGAAGGGATCCTAAGTTGTTTCATTGCGCTTCTCTCGTCGTTACTCTGTTTAGATGTAGTGCTCTAAATCTCTACCTCTCTCAAACACTAAAATCTGAGTCTTTTGGTTGATTTATGTTTTCTCTTTTCAATTGTTATTGTTGGAGATAATTGCGTTATCTGAGACATGACCGCAATGGTGCTTTGAGCATCTCTTTTTGAAACTATGCTTAATAACATCAGAAGTGATTGATTCAGAAGTCTTTTTGTATTTTTTTTCCAATCTAATTCATCTCAATAGAATATATCTCGTCTAAAATATAAATCTAGGTATGCATGGAAAGCTCTCTCACTCTCGTAGTTAGTAAGATTCGGATAGATCTCTCCCAAAGCTAGCAAAGCAATAGAAAATTATGGATTTCAAATTCAATCACGGAAACATCATAAACAATAATTCATCATCATCAACGCGTAATGGTGGGGACACAATCCCTAAGTTTCTTGAACCCGCACCTGAACGCTGTTATACTCAATTTACCATAGAGTATTTTAATATATTCTTTTATAAATATACAAAAGCTAACCACAAAGAGTGAAAAAGGACTTATAAACTTATTAGATTAAAAAAAAAAATTCAGCATGGTGTTCTTCGGGAAGCAAAGGTATGGTTGGATCATCATAACTATTTATATGTATTAAGCAAGATAGTCTTCTATGTCTCTAATGAGGTAGTTATTAATTAACTATACGTGCTAAAAATATTGGATATTAAGTCTCTAATTTTCTCAACCTGTTTACTAGCTCTTTGGCCCTATGTTTTAAATCCATGATCATGACCGAATTATTGGTTAGTATGTGGCTTTCACCAACAATGAGAATATACATTAAATAGGAAATTATATGATTTTTTACTTTTGATGTTTTTGTTTGGTTTTAAGATTTAAGAAATTATATAAGATCGGAGAAATATCATCCAACTTGACTATATATATATATAATTTAATAATATTTATATATTAGTGTTAGTGGTCAATCAATTAAATTACAAAATTTTCTATAAAAATTATATTTTTTAATTAGTTTTTTTTTTCAATTGCAAAATCTCTAATTGTTTTATTTTAATAAAGATTTCCTAATAATAATAAAAAGGGTGGCATTGTGCTAAAAAGGGAAGGAATAAGGCAAGCAGTATGTTAATTTCTCAACTTTACCTTGAATTTGATTTTAATTTTGAGTTGTTAAATATGCTCTATGAATGACTTAATGAATATGACCTATTAATAGTATGCTCAATACTGTTATTTTAGTTAAATGTAGAGACATGTATGAAACTATGTTTATATTGTTTGATTTCTTGTGTTTTAATTATATGAACTATTTTATCTTACTATTTTATTTAACTTCTTTTTTTTATTCTTTTTATTTTGGTTATGACTTTATTTTGCAGGCATTTAGTTTATTATAAAGTGTAAATGTAATATTTTTGGACAATTAATCTTTGAAGAACTACGAAAACAAAATGAAGATATAAACTTGAGTTTAGAAGATGGTTTGGACCAAGTAAATCTCAAGCATAATCGGGATAAATTTTTAGATATGGAGATGATAATCAAAGTAGTATTGATCTACTAGAACTTACTGCATATATGAATAAAAGAAATGAAAATGAACCACTATTTGTGAATATTAAAGATAGGTGTATTCAAACTCTAACTTTTTTTTTAAATAACTAGAAAATACTATTAGTTTAGTTTTACCAAAATAATATCATGTGATTTTTATAGTTACTTTATTTTTTCAGTCTACCATTCTTTAGTAATTGCTCCTTTAATTTGCTCCATTTAGTTTACCATAAGAACTGATATTTTAATTTTTTATTAGGTGGCCTCTTTATCAAATTAGATGTATTTACTTAGCCCATTACATGTGTTCTTCTAGTAGATGACTTTTAATTTTACCAATCTCTATTGCGTTTATACACAAAGCCCCGTGTGATTGATTTTATTTTCTAAAAAAGTTATACTTGTGATGGCTGATTTCTTTTATTATCCTTTTTTAAATTTTTGAGAGTTAGGTTTTGTTCCTTTTATGTCTTTCTGAATCACTAATAACTGTTCTATGAAAGTAAAGTCATAATAATTTATTGTATATTTCTCAGTCCTTTCGAATATTGCAACCTGTGAAATTCTTTAATGCATGAGAATGTTAGATGTAGCAGACTAGAATCGATCAATAGTGCTTTTTACAGGTGATGTCTATGTGCTTTATGTATGGCTGATGCGTGAGCATCTTTCTTGTCTTTTTCTAGTGAATTTGCATTTAATTTGTTAAGTTTAATCAAGAATTAATTGTTTTTTAGCCACTATGGATGCTACTTTGAGTCTTGTGTAATTTTGTTTATTTTAGGTAGCATTCGACTAGATTTGATGGAGTTTCTGCAGCACAAGAAATAAAGGAGAGGACAGCGAGCAGCGGCGCGCGTGCGTACCTGACACGTGCGCGTGATTTGGAGCTCTCCATGGCGACGTGTGCGCGTACCTAACGCTTGCGCGTGATTTGAAGATTTGTGTAGCGAGCGTGCGCGTACCTGACGTGTTCGCGTGACACGCGAAGAAGACTATCGACGCGTACGCGTGACATGCGCCACGTGCAGAAATTCATAAAATACTGGGGGCAATTTCTGGGCCCCATTTTGGCACTCAAGTAAGGCGCATCTCTCTGCCAAGTTAAGCGCAGATCCAGTGAAGCCAAGTAGTCCCCACGTTACTACGCGTGGATTGTTTAATTGATTCTGATTCAAATTTGAATTTGAAAATAGAAAAGATATTTTTAGTTAGATATTAGATTTTAAATTAATTAGGATTAGATATAAAAGATATGAGGATTCTATACCAATTTACATTCGGTATTCTACAGTTTACCTGAATCCTTATTTTCTTCTCTGAACCATGAGCAACTAAACCTTCATTGTTAAGGTTAGCAGCTCTGTCTATTGTATGGATTGACATTATTACTTTTCTATTTTAATTCATGTTTTGATTTATATTCCAAGAATTGTTTTCGTTCTTGATTCTATGAATTTGGGTAGAACGGAAGTATGACCAATGACGGACCCAGAAAAATTTTGCAGTGGGGGTAAAAATATAATAAAATTTAAGTATAGATATATTTTTTTGACCTCCCACAATACCCAACAAGTTAAGGATTAATCTATTATGACTTTGAATTTATTTAAGAATTTGTAATTGGCCAATGAATTGCTATCCATACGAGATGAAATTCGAACTTCCAATACTTTCTTAAGAGGATGACGACTAAGTTGATCACTCGACCAATTCAAATTAGTTTAGATATATTTAAAATTTTAAATTATAACTATCTATACATATTGATAAAAACTACACACAGTCTAATATTCCAAATAATAAAAACAATAATTTATAATGACTTTTTTTTATTTTTAACATGACAATATTATTTTTTATATATTTTTTAAAAAAATTATTTTATTTTTTATTATCTTATATTTAAGTATTTAACTGTTAAATCTATTTATTATAGCTTTTATAATAT
>NC_029780.3:95833328-95840900 GCF_000817695.3 Arachis duranensis
AATTATTATATGTTAAGTTTAACCAAAAAAATTAACAAAAAATTTATTTATATTTTATTTTAGAATTAATATAATATAAAAGGGACACACATGTGTATATATATATTTACTAGTTTTTAAGCAGGAAATCAGTATCTTGAGTATGGTTGGAGTTGAGTGCTTTCTTTTAATTATGCATGATAAAAATTTTGAAATATTTTGAATTTGATTTTAATTTTGAGTTGTTAAATATGCTCTATGAATGACTTAATGATTATGACCTATTAATAGTATGCTCAATACTGTTATTTTAGTTAAATATAGAGACATGTATGAAACTATGTTTATATTATTTAATTTCTTGTGTTTCAATTATATGAACTATTTTATCTAATTATTTTATTTAACTTCTTTTTTTTATTCTTTTTATTTTGGTTACGACTTTATTTTGCAGGCATTTAGTTTATTATAAAGTGTAAATGTAATATTTTTAGACAATTAATCTTTGAAGAACTACGAAAACAAAATGAAGACATAAACTTGAGTTCAGAAGATAGTTTGGACCAAGTAAATCTCAAGCATAATTGAGATGAATTTTTAGATATAGAAATGATAATTAAAGTAGTATTGATCTACTAGAACCTGCTGCATCTATGAATAAAAGAAATGAAAATGAGCCACTATTTGTGAATATTAAAGATAGGTGTATTCAAATTTTAATTTTTTTTAAATAACTAAAAAATACTATTGGTTTAGTTTTACCAAAATAATATCATGTGATTTTTATAGTTACTTTATTTTTTCAGTCCACCATTTTTTAGTAATTGCTCCTTTAATTTGCTCCATTTAATTTACCATAAGAACTGATATTTTAATTTTTTTATTAGGTGGCCTCTCTCTCAAATTAGATGTATTTATTTAGCCCATTACATGTGTTCTTCTAGTAGATGACTTTTAATTTTACCAATCTCTATTGCGTTTATACACAAAGCCCCCGTGTGATTGATTTTATTTTCTAAAAAAGTTATACTTGTGATGGCTGATTTCTTTTATTATCCTTTTTTAAATTTTTGAGAGTTAGGTTTTATTCTTTTTATGTCTTTTTGAATCGCTAATAACTGTTCTATGAAAGTAAAGTCATAATAATTTATTGTATATTTCTCAATCCTTTCGAATATTGCAACCTGTGAAACTCTTTAATGCATGAGAATGTTAGATATAGCAGACTAGAATGGATCAATAGTGCTTTTTACAGGTGATGTCTATGTGCTTTATGTATGGCTGATGCGTGAGTATATTTCTTGTCTTTTCCTAGTGAATTTGCATTTAATTTGTTAAGTTTAATCAAGAATTAATTGCTTTTTAAACACTATGGATGCTACTTTGAGTCTTGTGCAATTCTGTTTATTTTAGGTAGCATTCGACTAGATTTGATGGAGTTTTTGCAGCACAAGAAATAAAGGAGAGGACAGCGAGCAGCGACGCGCGCGCATACCTGACGCGTGCGCGTGATTTGGAGCTCTCCATGGCGACACGTGCGTGCACCTGACGCGTGCGAGTGATTTGAAGATTTGTGTAGCGAGCGTGCGTGTACCTGGCGTGTTCGCGTGACAGGCGAAGAAGACCATCGACGTATACGCGTGACATGCGCCACGTGCAGAAAACGCATAAAATACTCGGGGCGATTTCTGGACTCCATTCTGGCACTCAAGTAAGTTGCAGCTCTCTGCCAAGTTAAGCGTAGATCCAGTGAAGGCAAGTGGTCCCTACGTTACAAGGCGTGGATTGTTTAATTGATTTTGATTCAAATTTGAATTTTAAAATAGAAAAAGATATTTTTAGTTAGATATTATATTTTAAATTAATTAGGATTAGATATAAAAGATATGAGGATTCTATACCAACTTACATTCGGTATTCTACAGTTTACCTGAATCCTTATTTTCTTCTCTGAACCATGAGCAACTAAACCTCCATTGTTAAGGTTAGGAGCTCTGTCTATTGTATGGATTGACATTATTACTTTTCTATTTTAATTTATGTTTTGATTTATATTCCAAGAATTGTTTTCATTCTTGATTCTATGAATTTGGGTGGAATGGAAGTATGACCAATGACGGACCCAGAAAAATTTTGCAGTGGGGTAAAAATATAATAAAATTTAAGTATAGATATATTTTTTTGACTTCCCACAATACCCAACAAGTTAAGGATTAATCTATTATGACTTTGAATTTTATTTAAGAATTTGTAATTGACTAATGAATTGCTATCCATACAAGATAAAATTCGAACTCCCAATACTTTCTTAAGAGGATGACGACTAAGTTGATCACTCGACCAATTCAAATTAGTTTAGATATATTTAAAATTTTAAATTATAACTATCTATACATATTGATAAAAACTACACACAGTCTAATATTCCAAATAATAAAAACAATAATTTATAATGACTTTTTTTTATTTTTAACATGACAATATTATTTTTTATATATTTTTTAAAAAAATTATTTTAGATAATATATTTTTTATCTTAAATAATTTTTAAAAAAATTATTAATAATTTAAGTTGTATTTAATTAGAAAACTAAATTTTAATTTAATTATTAACAATTAATTAATATAATAAAATTAATTATCATTAATTTTTTAATTTATTTATTTATTTATTTTTTATTATTATACTAACTCAAATTTAATAATATAATTATTATTATATGTTAAGTTTAACAAAAAAATTAACAAAAAATTTATTTATATTTTATTTTAGAGTTAATATAATATAAAAGGGACACACACGTGTGTATATATATATATTATTTTTTAAAGAATTTTGTGGGACAAATGCTCCCTCTTAATTATACCTAGGTTCGTTTTTGAGTATGACCCATGTTCTAATTGAGTTCTTGTATAACTTAGAAAAGATCTTTACTTGAAGAACAGTTTGGAAACATATTCTCCTGAATTTCTAATTGTTTATTTTTAACGGGATACGTGACATATAATCCCCTTATATCTGGATAATTAGGATTCTTGTGGCATATAAATTGGAATCTGATCATCACCCTTTAATTAGAATTAATTGACCAAGAAATTGGCAGTTGATGAATTTTAGAGGAGACTAGGAAGGTCTAAGGAATTAGGGTCTAGCCACATATAGTTTGCCATGAATTAAATCTTGCATGATTAAAAGAGTTAGTAAGAAAAGTCAATCCAAAAAATAGATAACTCTGAAACCTTAACTGTTTCTCCATATTTTCCTAGTTTAGTGTTTTGTGCTAAGAAAAAATAATAGGGAGAGATCACATGGGTTACTACTCACACCCGAGTAGTGATTCATATTATGGTGAATGGAAAAACTATCCAAATTTTGGTTGGCAAAGTCAAAACCAAAGAAACTTCAATGCTCCGTGTTCCAACTATCAAGAATCACCATCTCCATATTCATACCAAGAACCACCTCCTCCCTATTCATACCAAGAATCATCCTCTTTTTACACTTATCAAGAACCATCATCTCCTTCTTATGCATATCAAGAGCTACCATCTCCTTATTCATCTCAAATACCATCAGATCTTGAGCTTCTCATGAAAGAATTCCTACATGATATAAAGATGAGTGTAAAAAATGTAGAGAAACATGTGCAGTAGCTAATCAAGAACTAGGAAGAGGAATAAGCAAATTCCTTCCAAAAAGATACAATGCAAGAACCTAGGGAAGAAAGTGAGGAAATCAATCAAAGGAGTTTATACTCCAATGAATTAGAAAACTTTCCACCCTCACATATAGAAGAAGAAGAAGATGCACAACCTCTCATGCCCTTGGTAAGCAATGAAGAAGAGATTGAATTAGAAGAAAGCTACCAAGAGGAAGAGGTTAAAATTGAGGAAGCTTGTAAAGAGGTGGAAGAATTCAAAGAAGAACACAAGGGAGTGGAGCTTGCAAGACCTCTTCCAAAGCCATCACCATCTAATACAACATTCAAGTGGGTAAAATTCCTATCCTTAACCTTTACTTTCCCACTTGAATATGGGCTACTGAAAACGGATGGTCAACTTAGAACTCTTTGTGGCATTAAGAGTAAGAGGAAGATGGTTAGTGACAAGAGTTGTCAAGCAAGGTTCAATATGGTTGCATGCTCCAAATTGAAGTGCAAGGATTGGTGTAGATTTCAATTGAATGGGTATAGAAGATTGTTTGGATATCTCTGTGAGAATTTAGATTACTTGCCACCTGGTGGAAACAATGGTGATCCACAAGAAGACGGGTGTAAAAGCAAGGTTTGGGACCCTGGAATTCATTCCCACAATCAACACTCTTGGAGGCTTGTCACTTGCTTAAACTTGCTCGAAGGCGTTATGCGCCTAGTTTGGAATCCCGGTGGCCATTGGAATTACAAATATTGGTGGAGATTCCTGGATCAGTACAAGTACAAGCCACCATGACAAAGAGCTCACCATATGTCCAACTTAAGGACTTTAACTAAAAGTGCTTGGTGGGAGACAACCCACCGTGGTATGATCTCTCATTTTCATTCTTAGTTGTTTTTTGTAGTAGTAGTTTTCTTACTCATTTGATTTTTATTGAGTTTTCACTATTTTTCTGATCATGTAGCTATTTTTGAACAGGAACCGGATATTTCAAAAAAAAAAAAAAAGAGAGCACCCGACGCGCAAGCGTCGTTGACGCGTACGCGTCAGATGGGTGTGCGTGAAAAATAAAAATGAACAGAGAGTTGCGCAGGAGTGGCGCCAGAATGAAGCCTTTCGCACGAACAAGATCACGCGTACGCGTCACAGATGCGTACGCGTGACCTGGAAAAATGGCGTCAATATATGTTTGGGCAGAGAGTTGTGCTGGCTTGGGGCTGGAAGTGTGCTAGCAGCACAAAACTTGTTCACGGGTATGCGTCTATGACGCGAGCGCGTCATTTGCACAAATAGCCATCCACGCGTGCGCGTGCATGCCAGGCACGCGTCAATTAAAAATCTGGATTCCCTAGCCACGTGAATAGAGAGTTGTGCATGCGCGTGGCTGACTTCGCGTGAATCACACAAAACCCAGAACACGCAGATGCATGCCTGACGCTGACGCGTCATTAAGAAATTTCGCGCCCCACGCGTATGCATCGCTTGCGCCACACAACTCCACTAGTTCACCGCCCAAGTTTTAATTTTCTTTCCCCCTCTCCCTCTCCCAATCCTAATTCGCTCTTGTTCTTTTATCCTTTTATTTTTCTTTCATCATTATATTTTTCTCTTTCTATTTTCAGTTCTTCTTTGCTTGAGTACAAGCAAATCTTTAAGTTTAGTGTTGACGCTTCGCTTAAGGGTTTTCTGTTTATTCCTATGGCACGAAAAGGGAGGCGAATCATCTTCACGGAGGAGTACAACCTGAAGAATAAAGCGACCTCTAGGATAACTAAGGTGGTTGAGATCCTTTCATTTTTTATTCCTCCCCTCTTTTTCTATGTTACGTTTTGATTTTCTGCTATTTTGCTTTGTTTGTTGCATGATCCTTTATTAGTAAGAATCCTAGGTCTAGTTTAGTTTTCCCTTAAATGCTTTAATTCTGAAAAGATGTCTCATGTGTTACTCACTGAGCTTGAATTCAAATAAAAAAAATACATAAGTGATGCATTGCATGAGAAATTGAGTTAATTTTAAGAGTAGTCTTATTTACTTAAATGTGGTGGTATTAATTGTAATTCTGAATGCATGACATGAATAGTGCATATTTAAATTTGAATCAAAGAATGTTGATGTACAAGGGACAGGAATTTAGAGAATTATTATGATTTCTCTGAAATTAATGAAAGTCTAATCCTTGAAGCAAAAGAAATAGCAAAAGAAAAATAAAAGCAAGGTCCAAGGCTCTGAGCATCAATGACTAGGGAGGTCAGACATGATTAAAAGATCAAAGAGTTGTTTCCCTAGTCACATGCTTGTGGTGTTCTTGTGTCAAGTAATCCTTGAGACAAAACATTTAGAGTCGAGATCAATTGCAGAGTACGCCAAAGTCTTTGAGCACCACTGACTGGGAGAAAATGAAAAAAAAATTAAAAAAATAAAAAATAAAAATAAAAAATAATAATATTAAAAGAAAAATATTTAGAACTTAAAGAGAGTTTCTCAGTTAAGTGCTTGTGGTGTTTCTGTGTCAAGTAAAGTTTGAGACAAAACATTTAAAGTCACGGCTAGGCTCAAGGTGCAAAGCACCAAAGAAAAATTGATGTGTTCAAGTATTAAATTGAGTTACAAAAGATCAGAGAATTCATAATATTATCCGAATTCTAATTCTAGATGACAGTAATATTCTTCTGATTCAAAGTATAGTGAAATGCCAAAACTATTCATGATTGCAGTTGTAAACCCCACTATAAGAAGAGACATGGGCTTAATCGAACTCTCATTCTCCTACAAATTCACATCCTAAGCCTATAATAATTTTGATTGCTTGAGGACAAGCAACAATTCAAGTTTGGTGTTGTGATGCGTGAGCATCTTTTCTATCTTTTCCTAGTGAATTTGCATCTAAATTGTTGAGTTTAATAAAGAATTAATTATCTTTTAGCCAATATGGATGCTACTTTGAGTCTTTTGCAATTTTGTTTATTTTAGATAGCATTCAGCTAGATTTGATGGAGTTTCTGCAGCACAAGAATCAAAGAAGATGGCAGCGAGGAGCAACACGTACGCGTGATTGACGCGTGCGCGTGATTTGGAGCTTTCCATGGCACCGCGTGTGCGTGACTGACACGTACGCGTAATCTGAAGATTTGCACAGCGACGCGTGCGCGTGACCGACGCGTCCGCGTGACTCGCGGAAAAGACTATCGACGTGTACGCGTGACATGCGTCACGTCCAGAAAACGAAGAAAAATGCTGGGGGCAATTTCTGGGCTGCTTTTGACCCAGTTTTCAGCCCAGAAAGTACATATTAGAGGCTACAGAGTGAAGGAATCAAGTGGTTCCCATCCATCAATTGAAGACTTGCTGATTGTTATAATTAATTCTGATTTAAATTCAAATTTGAATTTGAAAATAGGAAAAGATATTATCTTAATTTTAGATATTAGATTTTTAAATTAATTAAGATTAGTTATAAAAAGGAGAGACTTCTCTTCTATTGAAGAGGTTCCATAAGGGGGGATTCCATTAGGGAATTCTATACAAATTTACAATCCTAGTTTTCTTCTCTGAACTATGAGCAACTAATCCTTCATTGTTAAGGTTAGGAGCTCTGTCTATTTGTATGGATTGATTTTATTGGTTTTTCTATTTTAGTTTATGTTTTGGAATTATATTTAAGAATTGTTTTTGCTCTTTATTTTATGAATTTGGGTGGAACGAAAGTATGACCCTCTTTCTATTTGAGTTCCTATCAAACTTAGAAAAGCTCTTTACTTGAACAACAGCTTGAAAATATATTCTCCTAAATTTTAATTATTTGGATTTAACAGGATAAGTGACATATAATCTCCTTATTTTTGGGTAATTAGAATTTTTGTGGCATATAAACTGGAGTTTGAACTTCACCTTCTAATTGAAATTAATTGACCAAGGAATTGGCAGTTAATGAATTTTAGA
>NC_029780.3:95854522-95856222 GCF_000817695.3 Arachis duranensis
CAATAATGATTAAGTAGACTAGTACATGGTGTATGCAAGGCACTAAGTTTGGTGTAGCCAATCTTCAAGTAATGGCAAAAGTGTGTTCTACAACACTTAGCCACAAACTAAGTTTGGTGTCCATACATACACGAAAATGCTAGACTATGCAAGTTTAGTCATCTATTTTAGTTAAAAAAAAAAACGTGAAATAGCATATAATGTAGGTACAATACTAAGTTTGATGTGGCTATCTTTGGAATTAACTCCATAGAACATTTAGTCACAAACTAAGTTTGGTGTCTTTACTTACATTACTAATGCTAGAAAAAATAGATTAGGGAATCAAATCATAAATTTTAATTTTAGTTTAGTCAATTTTGCATAGGAATATCATCATAAGTGTTTAGCTATTAATGTCACTTTAAGAATCTCAAGCTTTTGGAATTTTGTTGCAGGAAAGAAAGAAAGAAGTGATGGGGAATCTTGGAAGCATATAATGAAAGAAAGAAAGAAATGATGGGGAATCTTGGTGAGTGAGGTCACGGATACACAAGGAAGGGAAGTCACATGAGTTTTGAACTTTGTGCATGGGGAAAAAGAACTCAACATGCATTGGGCACAAGGAAGCATGCTCCCCATGCCATGACCGAGCCTTAAATGCCACTAGAACCATGCACCCTCACCAAAGTTCACTTTAAATACTTCAACCATATTCATCAAACCTCACTCTTCAAATTGTTGCTTGTCCCCAAGCAACTGAAAATCAAAATAGGATAAAAAGAAGAGAATATACTATAGACTCCAAAATATCAAGGAAACATAGCTCTAATTAGATGAGCGGGACTAGTAGCTTTTTGCCTCCGAACAGTTTTGGCACCTCACTCTATATTCTTGCTATATTCTTGCTTTAGGCCTAATCTTTACCCAACAAAACTTATGAAGCACTACATCCCCTCACATAACCGAAACACTCCACCTTCCCTCACCATCATTTTCTAACTTGCCTAAGTCACGTTGTTGTCATATATCTCCCCCATTCACAACCATTTTCCTTGTGCTTGAGGACAAACATTCATCTAAGTTTGGTGTGGAAGATTCAACCCTTGCAAGTGAACTTCAATGGCCTCATCATCAAGGGATAGGAGAGAAGATGAATTTGATCAAAGAAGATTCAAATCCAAACACAACGAGCGTATCTTCAGCTGGATGTCAAGCAAAGATGTTGTTCCAGAGTTACCATTCAAGCTAAGAAAAGATGAATACCCTGAAATACAAAAAATAATCAGAAAAAGGGGATGGGAGCTTCTCTGTGACCAACCTCAAGAAGTGAGCATGCTTCTCATCCATGAGTTCTACACTAATGTGATAAGAGAATATGATGATGAAGAACCATACATGAGTTATGTAAGAGGTGTGACTGTTGACTTTAGCCCGGACACCATCAACAGGGTGCTAAAGGTCAAGGCAAAACAGTTCAAACGAGCTAGCTATGAAGAAAGGGTTGAAAATGACCCAAGATACATGGATGTGGTAAGTGACTTATGCAAAGTAGGCACGGATTGGGTGTTGGATTCACATGGACAACCACTCAAACTTCGAAGAGGTGATCTCATACCTCAAGCAAAAGGATGGCATGACATAGTAAGGAGATCATTGATGTCAACTTCAAATAATTCTGAGGTAACGGTGAACAGAGCAATAATGATCCATTGTATAAT
>NC_029780.3:95860686-95936192 GCF_000817695.3 Arachis duranensis
AATTTTTGGTTCCTCTTGGAACTTCTCTTCTTGATTTTCTGAAGCTTTAAGCATTTCATTCTTCTTCTTCATCTTTCTTTGCACTTAGTTTTAATTTTGGTTTATGGCAATTGTTGTTGAGATTGGAGCTATGACTCACTAAACCCCACTTTCATTAGGGGGAAGAGCTCTGCTTGTTGAAATGAATTGGTGAACTCATCTTCTCCTCCTCAATTCTAGTGGTTGATCTAAAGAGGGTACTCTTGATCTTCAAAGATTTAACCACCATCGAGAGAGGGGTTAATCTATATGAATTATGTGGTGAATTTGAGGAATGAGCCACATAATTCAGTTTAGAGTTCATCCTTTCATGATTCCTTTAATCAAAACACCTTGGTTAGTATGTGAGATGTAACTCTCCTTGGTTGAGATTATGGGAATTGTGTGGCTGGATTAGATTTGTGCTTCATCTCTTCTCATGAACAATTAGATCACGAGAGTGGCAATTGGTTATGTTGAGAGAGATTGAATCACCAAGAGATTGGGATTCAATCACCCATTTGCCATGGATCTATACCCATGATTGAGAAGGATTTGATTAACATCAATTCATGAAAACTAGCATCTCTGATCCCTAATGATTCTCTCTATCATTAATTCTCATTTCTTTTGCTTTTAGTGCTTGAATACCCATTGCCCGATTCCTTCTTACACTATTGCAATTTATTATTATTGTCATTTACATTCTGTTTCTTTATTTCTTGCTATTTACTCTGTTGCTCTTTAGAATTCAGCTCTTTATTTTCTTGCAATTTACTTTTTATGTCATTTAAGTTTCTTGCAATTTAAGTTTCCGTTATTTACTTTCATTTTATTTCTCTCTTCTAGTTCTTTACATTCTTTGCCATTTAAATTCTTGCAATTATTATTATGTTCAAAAATCAAAATGTTCATGAAATCAAAACTATGTTTGCTTGACTAAATCTACCATTTAACTAAAGTTGCTTAATCTACCAATCTCCGTGGATCGACCTCACTCTTTGTGAGTTTTATTACTTGATACGACCCGGTATACTTGCCGGTTATACGTGAAATCTCATTTTTACGTATCACCGGACAGCGTACAAGACTCCCACTGGCATGTCTCCTTATCACTTGGTCTATGGCAAAGTCTGTCAGTTGCCAGTTGAGCTGAAGCATAAAGCTTACTGGGCAATCAGGTATCTGAACCTTGATTCAGAAGCTACAGGAATTAAGCGAATGCACCAGTTAAATGAGCTTGATAAATTCAGATACTCAGCCTATGAGAATGCCAAGCTCTATAAGGAGAGGACCAAGTTATTACATGACAAGAAGATTGCCATCAGAGTCTTTGAGCCAGAACAGCGAGTGCTTCTGTATAATTCAAGGCTCAAATTCTTTCCAGGAAAGCTGAAATCCCGGTGGTCAGGACCGTTTGTGGTTACTAGAGTTTCACCATATGGTCATGTGGAAATACAGGAAGAGAATTCTGACAGGAAATTTACAGTGAATGGCTAGAGGTTGAAGCACTATCTTGGAGGCGAGATTGATCGCCAGAGGTTCGCTCATCTGCTGACTTAGCAGAACTAACCGTCAAGCTAGTGACGTTAAAGAAGCGCTTGTTGGGAGGCAACCTAATAATTTTTTATCCTTAGTTATTTTCGTAGTAGTAGTTTTCTTATTTATCTAATTCTTATTGAGTATTATTTGATCATACAGCTATTTTAGAAGCAGGAACTGAATATTTCAAAAAGAGAGAGAAAGAGAGAGAGAGAGAGAGAGAGAAGAGACGAAGAAGGCCGAAAGCTGCGCTAGAGTAGCGCAGGAACTGTGCTTTACACACAAACAATATCACGTGTACGCGTACCTCACACGTGCGCGTCATTTGTGCCTTTAGCCATCCACGCGTGCGCGTCCCAGACGTGTACGCGTGACCTTGAAAATCGGCGTAAATGAGTATTTGGGGAGAAAGTTGCGCGAGAGGGGAGTAGGAAGTGTGCTTTGCGCATAAATTGGCTCACGTGTATGCGTCTATGACGCATGCGCGTCCCTTGCAATTTTGGCACTCCACGCGTACGCGTCAAGCTCGCGCACGCGTGACCTTGAAAATCGGCGTAAATGGGTGTTTGGGCAGAAAGTCATGCTGGTGTGGGGTTAGAACTATGCTGGGCGCACAAGCCCTACCACACGGACGCGTTCGCGTCATTTTCCCATCCTGGCAATCCACGCGTCCGCGTCCTCGACGCGTACGGGTCGCTTGAAATTCGTGTGATCCACGCATACGCGTGCCTCACGCGTACGCGTCGCATGCGACGCCCAATTAAACCACCTCAGCGCCTGATTTCAAATCATCCCCCTCCCAAATCCTAATTCTCTCTTGCGCTGTTATCTTTTTATCCTTCTTTCATCATATTAATTGCTTTTATATCCCTCTATGTTTACAGTTCTTCTTTGCTTGAGGACAAGCAAACCTTTAAGTTTGGTTTTGACGCTTCGCTTATGGCTTTTCTGTTTAGCACCAAAGGGAGATGAATGTGCTTCATGAAGGATTGAGATGACCACCAGCATAACTGAGGTGGTTGAGTTCTTTTCACTCTATTTCTCTTCCATTCTTATTATGTTGTCTTCTATTTTCTGTTGCTTTGATTGCTTGCATGACCCTTAGTACTTCTAATAAAAACATTTGTCTCATGTATTGCTCACTAAGCTGGAATTCAAAAGAAAAAGAAGTGATGTATTGCATGAGAAATTGAGTTATATTTAAGAGTAGTTTTATTTACTTAAATGTGGTGGTAGTATTTTTTATTTTGAATGCATGACATGAACAGTGCATATTTTAATTTGATTCAAAGGATGTTGATGTATAAGGAATAGGAATTCAGAGAATTATTATGACTTCTCTGAAATAAATAAAAGCCCAAAGAGTTGTTTCCCTAGTCATATGCTTGTGGTGTGATTGTGTCAGGTAATCCTTGAGACAGATGATGCCAGGGCATCTTGGCCAGTTTCACTAACTTTTTCTTTACTGTTTTAGGGTAGTTTCATACAATTTCTTAGTAAATAAGCAAGTTTTGGGTAGATATACACTTACATCTTGATTCAAGCAAATATTGTGAACTTTACATGATTTCATGAGAATTATGCAGGAATTGGATGATAAAATGGATAATGCATGATCTCATGACTTGGAACAGAGCTTTGATGCACTTTATTTGCTTATTTCAGGATAAAGGAAGCAAGGAAGAGCCACGTTAGCAGCCACGTTAATCTAATTAACGTGACCACTAACGTGGAATGGGAATAAGCTTGCAGCGTTAATGGAAAAAGTGATCGCCAATAATGCCTTCGAAGCCATCATAGACCACGTTAGTTGGCACGTTAATTACATTAACGTGGTAGCTAACGTGGAGGAAAAGAAGAGCTCCAACGTTAGTGGTAAAAGTGAATACCACTAACGTTCCAAAAGGGCACATTTAGCCATGTTAAGAGTCACGTTAATGCAATTAACGTAAACTCTAACGTGGGAGGAGAAAGTAATCGCCAACGTTAGTGACACTCACCTTTGTCACTAATGTTGGACTAAGCCAATATTGCCTACATTAGTGGTCACGTTAAGACCACTAACGTGAAGGGTAAGGTGGAGCAAGGAATGATAGGCCAACGTTAGTGACACTCACCTTTGTCACTAACGTTGCAGATGGCAATCACCACCACGTTAGTGGTCACGTTAATGCAATTAACGTGAGGAACTAACGTGGGAAGAAGGGGCGTTTGAAGCGTTAGTGACAAAGGTAAGTGTCACTAATGCTCTCAAAGCTTGGACATGCCCACATTAAGGGCCACGTTAGTTACACAAATGTGGATCACTAACGTGGGGAAAAGAAGCAAAGAGCAACGCTATCGGTAAAGGTGAATGCCAATAACATTTGCGAAGGACTAAGAGGCAACGTTATTGGTAAAGGTGAATGCCAATAACATTTGCGAAGGACTAAGAGGCAACGTTAGTGGTCACGTTAGTGCCACTAACATTGAAGTTAACGTGGATCAATATGGTTTGGAGCGTTAGTGAAAAAGGTGATCGTCACTAACGTTCTCGAACCCACATTTTCACTTAACGTTAACACCACTAACTTCCTAATTAACGTCCACCCATGCCTGACTCACACTTTTTCTGCAAGCAAACCTGAGCCCACTGAAGATTGCAACTGCTTCAACTCAAGATCAAAGGCCCATATCCAAGACTTGAGTAGCTGACTAGAAGATCAAGAAGAGTAGTATATATAGGAGTAATTTTGAACTAGAAAGAGGCTTGGCATTTTGGAGAACTACACTCTGTATATTTACTTTTCCTACAATTTCTAGTTTACTTTAAAATGTACTCTTCTCTATCATCTTCCATTTCCAAAGCTATGAACAACTAAACTCCTTTTCATTGGGTTAGGGAGCTCTGTTGTAATTTGATGGATCAATTATAGTTTTCATTCTTCTTCTTCTTTCTTTTCTCTTGATTTACTATAAAGTTTTCGATCTTAAATCAATTGGTTTGTTGTCTTGGAAAAGAAACACTCCATAATTGGATCTCCTCTGAGCCTTGGAAAAGGGATGAGGAGATCATGCTAGAAATGCTTTCTCATGTTGGACCAAATTGGGGTTTGGACGGATATAGTGACATATAATCCTCCCAACACTTTGATTTGAAAATACATGTGGTATAATCAGTGACCATACTTCATATCTTCCCATGAGCAATTAAATCAAGGAATTGGGTAATTGTTCAAGCTTAGAGAGATTGGGTTGCCAAGGAATTGGGATCCAATCACCTAAGATTGCCAAGGAGATCAATGAATGCATTGATTGAGGAAGAGATGAGAATGAACTTGATCCGGAGAATGCAACATCTCATAAGCCCAATGACTCCCCCATTTCTGATCTTACCCATTCTCTTTACTTTCTGCCATTTATTTTCATGTTCATTTCCCCAAATCCCCATTTAAGATTCTGCAATTTACTTTCTGCAATTTATTTTTCCGCCATTTAATTTTCTGCAATTCTCAACCCAATTTCTGCTTAGCTCAACTAGAATATTCCTCCAATTAAAGTTGCTTGACCAATCAATCCCTGTGGGATTCGACCTCAATATATTGTGAGTTTTTACTTGACGATAATTCGGTATACTTGCGGAATGGAGATTTGTTGAAAGACAAGTTTTCGTGCATCAAGTTTATGGCACTGTTGCCGGAGATTGATTTGTATCGACAATGATTAAGTTGGAAGATCACTAGATTGAGCATTTTTCTTTTGCTTGTTTATTTTACCTTGTCATTTACTTTCAGTATTAGTTATTTTCTTCCTCTCCCCCATCTCCCCTCTTCGTTTTCTTTTTTTTTTGTTATTTACAATTTTATTCACTAATCCATGATAATTTGCACCACTCACACTAACAGTCACTCTAACAAGAATAATTTCTTCATTTTCTTTCTTGCTGTGTACTTTGTTAGTTGTATGACAGGGAGAAGAAGCAGAGCTTCAACTTCCTTTGATTCTGAACCTGAGAGGACCTTCCTTAGATTAAGGAGGGAAGCAAGAGGGAAAAGAGTTGTTGGTGCTAAGGAAGAGGAAGAGTACTTTGAAACAAACATGAAGGAGAACCTGGAAAACAACCATGAAGGAGAAGCTCACAACCATGCCAGAGAAGGCCCTGTGAATCATGCTGGGCAAGAGAGAAGAGTTCTAGGTTCATACATCGATCCGAACCCAGGAAATTATGGAAGTAGTATCCAAAAGCCAACCATACATGCCAATGACTTTGAATTAAAATCCCAACTCATCACCCTTGTTCAGAACAACTGTTCATTCGGAGGAAGCGTCCAAGAAGACCCCAATCAACATCTAACCACCTTCCTAAGAATATGTGACACTGTGAAGTCTAATGGTGTTCATTCGGATGTCTATAAACTACTTTTGTTCCCTTTTTCACTCAAGGATAAAGCATCTAAATGGCTAGAATCTTCCCGAAGGAGAGTTTAACAAATTGGGAAAATGTGGTGAACAAATTCTTGGCGAGATTCTACCCTCCTCAGAGAATCAACAGGTTAAGAGCTGAGGTATAAACCTTCAGGCAACAAGATGGTGAAACTCTCTATGAGGCATGGGAGAGGTTTAAGGACTTAACAAGAAGGTGCCCACCAGACATGTTCAATGAATGGGTTCAACTGCACAATTTCTATGAAGGTCTTTCTTACGAATCAAAGAAGGCCGTAGACCATTCATCAGGGGGTTCTCTAAACAAGAAGAATACCATTGAAGAAGCCATAGATGTCATTGAGACTGTAGCTGCGAATGACTACTTCTATGCTTCTGAAAGGAGCAACACTCGAGGAGTGATAGAGCTAAACAATATGGATGCACTGCTGGCTCAAAATAAGATGATCACCAAGCAGTTAGCTGATCTTACCAAGAAGATAGAAGAGAACCAAGTTGCAGCAGTCATCACTTCATCACCAGCTCAAGAAGGAGTGAATACAGGAGAAGAAGGCGACTGGGAACAAGCCAACTATGTTGGAAACTCACCTAGGCAGACCCATGATCCATAATCCAAAACTTATAATTCTCGTTGGAGGAACCACCCTAATTTGGGGTGGATAAATCAACAAGACCAAGGCCAAGACCAGAGGAGCAAGCCCTAACTACTTTAGATATGCACCAATTACAAGAAGCTATTGATAGCTTGTCTAGGCAATACATGGAGAATCAAGGGGCACAGAAGGAGCTTCAACTGCAAATGATGGATCGCCAAGAAGAATCATTCTCTAGATGGATGAATCAACAAGGGGAGTGGCAAAAGTAATTGATGGAGCAGCAACTGGAACAAGGGAGACAGTAGGGTGAATCCTTCCACAGGTTGAACCAAAAGCAAGATCAACAACAAGAAGTCATCCAAAAGCTAATCAATATCCAAGCACATCAAGGTGCACACATTCATGAGATGCATCGGAAACAAAGAGAACAAGCAGATCTTTTCGATGAATACAGAGCGTTCTCGGAAAGAGTTTATATGAGTGAGACTGGATATCATGTAAACACTCAAGCCAGACTCGGATACTTAGTCGGACAACTGCCTGTATTGCACCCTAGGATCACAAGATATGAGGACGTAAAGGATGAATTAGCACGAGAGGAACGAGAAAGAGTCGAAAGGAGTCATGAATCAGTAAGGAAGGCACTGGAAGATTGGAAAAGAGCCAGAATGACACAGATACATGGAAGTGCAAGTGGACACAAAAAGGACAAACAAGAGAAAGAGCATGAACATTGCAATAAGTAAAAGGTGGTGGAGTTCCCTCTTCGTTCTATCTTTTTCAAGTTTTAAATAAGGAAAATCATGTATGAAATAGAACATGCTTCCATAGTAACTTAGGAATTTTCAATTCTGTCTTTAAGCTTCCGTTACTTAAGTATAAGTGTGCTGGTCTAAGTCCCTGGCTTTCATTTTCATCTTGCTTACATGTATGCTTGTCTTTTAAGTCAATTAAAAGAAAATGTTGTGAAAAACAAGAGTGGGGTTTATCTTGTGAAGTAAGTTCTCAATGTTTATGGTATGGTAATTGATTAGCTAAGTTGGTTCACCAACAAGGTATACAGGCAACTATATGCTCTAAATCACATGCTTGAAGCACATCCTATGAGACTAGGAAACCAACAATATCCTAATAAGAAAAAGAGAAAGAACAATAAGAGTTTCAAAAGGAAAGAAAATTAATAAGAAATAAGGCTAGGCACCAAGGGTTTGAATATTGAGGCATGTGTCTATGGTGCTCCTGTGCAAGGTATATGCTTGGATGAATAAGCTCTCAGGGGTGCCTTATCACTTGGTAACTTGGGTTAACTAACCCGGGATTATCAGCTGAAAGTCCACTATCAAGAGCAGCCTTTGCTACAGAGCACTTAGTAACCCAAAGAGGTGCTAGACACCAAGGCCTCAAGAAAGAAAGTAACAAACCATATGCCTGTGGTGTGCATGTATGGGGGAAAGAGGCTTGAGGGAGTAAGTCCTTAGGGGTGTCTCAACACCTATCACCTTGAACCAACTAGTTTGGGAGTGTTGGTTGAAAGCTTATCTTAAAGAGTCACCCTCTCACAGAGCATATAGCCTAAGATGCAATAAACCCTGGAAGAGAAGGGAAGATCAATAAATAAGAAGTCTCATAGGATGCAACCAAGCAAGTATTCAAGAGCATGATAAGGACCTAAAAACCAGTAAATGAATGAACCTAAGTTGCTATGCATGAAGCCCCATAGACCAAGGACTTGACTTCTATAATAATGATTTGTTTATCGTGTTCTTTCATTCATCTTTCCTATGTTTCAGTACTTGCTTAGGGACAAGCAAGCTTTATGTTTGGTGTTGTGATGCCAGGGCATCTTGGCCAGTTTTACTGACCTTTTCTTTACTATTTTAGGGTAGTTTCATGCAATTTCTTAGTAAATAAGCAAGTTTTGGGTAGATATACACTTACATCTTGATTCAAGCAAACATTATGAACTTTACATGATTTCATGATAATTATGCAGGAATTGGATGATAAAATGGATAATGCATGATCTCATGACTTAGAACAGAGCTTTGATGCACTTTATTTACTTGATTTCAGGACAAAGGAAGCAAGGAAAAGCCACGTTAGCAGCCACGTTAATCTAATTAACGTGACCACTAACATGGAATGGGAATAAGCATGCAGCGTTAATGGAAAAATGATCGCCAATAACGCCTTCGAAGCCATCATAGCCCACGTTAGTTGCCACGTTAATTACATTAACGTGGTAGCTAACGTGGAGGAAAAGGGGAGCTCCAACGTTAGTGGTAAAAGTGAATACCACTAACATTCCAAAAGGGCACATTTAGCCACGTTAAGAGTCAAGTTAATGCAATTAACGTGAACTCTAACGTGGGAGGAGAAAGCAATCGCCAACGTTAGTGACACTCACCTTTGTCACTAACGTTGGACTAAGCCAATATTGCCTACATTAGTGGTCACGTTAATACCACTAACGTGAAGGGTAACGTGGAGCAAGGAATGATAGGCCAACGTTAGTGACACTCACCTTTGTCACTAACGTTGGAGATGGCAATCACCACTACATTAGTGGTCACGTTAATGCAATTAACATGAGGCACTAACGTGGGAAGAAGGGGCGTTTGAAGCGTTAGTGACAAAATTAAGTGTCACTAATGCTCTCGAAGCTTGGGCATGCCCATGTTAAGGGCCATGTTAGTTACACTAATGTGGATCACTAACGTGGGGAAAAGAAGCAAAGAGCAATGCTATTGGTAAAGGTGAATGCCAATAACATTTGCGAAGGACTAAGAGGCAACATTATTGGTAAAGGTGAATGCCAATAACGTTTGCGAAGGACTAAGAGGTAACGTTAGTGCCACTAATGTTGAAGTTAACGTGGATCAATATGGTTTGGAGCGTTAGTGAAAAAGGTGATCGTCACTAACGTTCTCGAACCCACATTTTCACTTAACGTTAACACCACTAACGTCCTAACTAATGTCTACCCATGCCTGACTCATATTTTTTCTGCAAGCAAAGCTGAGCCCACTGAAGATTGCAACTACTTCAACTCAAGATCAAAGGCCCATATCCAAGACTTGAGGAGCTGACTAGAAGATCAAGAAGAGTAATATATATAGGAGTAGTTTTGAACTAGAGAAAGGCTTGGCATTTTGTAGAACTACACTCTGTATATTTACTTTTCCTGCAATTTCTAGTTTACTTTAGAATGTACTCTTCTCTATCATCTTCCATTTCCAGAGCTGCGAACAACTAAACCCCTTTTCATTGGATTAGGGAGCTCTGTTGTAATTTGATGGATCAATTATAGTTTTCATTCTTCTTCTTCTTTCTTTTCTTTTGATTTACTAGAAAGCTTTCGATCCTAAATCAATTGGTTTGTTGTCTTCGAAAAGAAACTCTCCATAATTGGATCTCTTCTGAGCCTTGGAAAAGGGATAAGGAGATCATGCTAGAAATACTTTCTCATGTTGGACCAAATTGGGGTTTGGACGGATATAGTGACATATAATCCTCCCAACACTTTGATTTGAAAATACATGTGGTATAATCAGTGACCATACTTCATCTCTTCTCATGAGCAATTAAATCAAGAAATTGGGCAATTGTTCAAGCTTAGAGAGATTGGGTTGCCAAGGAATTGGGATCCAATCACCTAAGATTGCCAAGGAGATCAATGAATGCATTGATTGAGGAAGAGATGAGAATGAACTTGATCCGGAGAATGCAACATCTCCTAAGCCCAATGACTCCCCCATTTCTGATCTTACCCATTCTCTTTACCTTCTGCCATTTATTTTCATGTTCATTTCCCTAAATCTCCATTTAAGATTCTGCAATTTACTTTCTGCAATTTTTTCCCACCATTTAATTTTCTACAATTCTCAACCCAATTTCTACTTAGCTCAACTAGAACATTCCTCCAATTAAAGTTGATCGACCAATCAATCCATGTGGGATTCGACCTCACTCTATTGTAAGTTTTTACTTGACGACAATTCGGTATACTTGCCGAAGGGAGATTTGTTGAGAGACAAGTTTTTGTGCATCAACAGAACACTTAGAGTCAAGACCAAGTGAGTTTAACAGAGTATGCCAAAGGTTTTGAGCACCACTGTCTGGGAGTAACTAAAAGGAAAATCAAAAGTTAAAGGAAGTTCCGCAGTTAAGTGCTTATGGTGTTTCTGTGTCAAGTAACACTTGAGACAAAACAATTAAAATCACGGCTATGCTCAAGGTGTAAAGCACCAAAGAAAAATAAATTAAAGAAAATCATGATGTGTTCAAGGATTAAACTGGAGTATAAAGATCAGAGAATTCATAATATGATCTGGATTCTAATTCTGAATAACACTGACACCCCTCTGATTCAAAGGAAAGTGAGATGCCAAAACTGTTCAAAATTACAATGAATAAACCCATTTTAAGAATAGACTTAAGCTTAATCGAACTCTCATTCTCATACAAATTCACATCCTTAGCCTATATTAGTTTGGTTGCTTGAGGACAAGCAACAATTCAAGTTTGGTGTTGTGATGTGTGAGCATCTTTCTTGTCTTTTCCTAGTGAATTTGCATTTAATTTGTTAAGTTTAATCAAGAATTAATTGCTTTTTAGCCACTATGGATGCTACTTTGAGTCTTGTGCAATTCTGTTTATTTTAGGTAGCATTCGGCTAGATTTGATGGAGTTTTTGCAGCACAAGAATTAAAGGAGAGGACAACGAGGAGCGACGCGCGTGTACCTGACGCATGCGCGTGATTTGAAGATTTGTGCAGCGACACGTGCGCGTACCTGACACGTACGCGTGAGACGCGAAGAAGACCATTGATGCGTACGCGTGACTGACACGTACGCGTGACTGACGCGTACGCGTGACATGCGCCACGTGCAGAAAATGCAGAAAATGCTGCGAGCGATTTCTGGGCCCCATTCTGGCACTCAAGTAAAGCGCAGCTCTCTGCCAAGTTAGGCGCGGATCCAATGAAACCAAGTGGTCTCCACGTTACAAGGCGTGGATTGTTTAATTGATTCTGATTCAAATTTGAATTTGAAAATAGGAAAAAATATTTTTAGTTAGATATTAGATTTTAAATTAATTAGGATTAGATATAAAAGATATTAGGATTCTATACCAATTTACATTCGGTATTCTACAGTTTACCTGAATCCTTATTTTCTTCTCTGAACCATAAGCAACTAAACCTCCATTGTTAAGGTTAGGAGCTCTGTCTATTGTATGGATTGACATTATTACTTTTCTATTTTAATTCATGTTTTGATTTATATTCCAAGAATTGTTTTCGTTCTTGATTCAATGAATCTGGGTGGAACGGAAGTATGACCCATGTTCTAATTGAGTTCTTGTATAACTTGGAAAAGCTCTTTACTTCTACAACAACTTGAAAACATATTATTCAGAATTTCTAATTGTTTGTATTTAACGGGATACGTGACATATAATCCCCTTATATCTGGATAATTAGGATTCTTGTGGCATATAAACTGGAATTTGATCATCACCTTTAATTGGAATTAATTGACCAAGAAATTGGCAGTTAATGAATTTTAGAGGAGACTAGGAAGGTCTAAGGAATTAGGGTCTAGTCACATATAGTTTGCCATGAATTAAATCTTGCATGATTAAAAGAGTTAGTAAGAAAAGTCAATCCAGAAAATAGATAACTCTAAAACCTTAACTGTTTCTCCATATTTGGTTCTCAACTTATTTACATACCTGTCTTTCAAACTCTTAATTTACTGTTTAATGCTCTTTGAACATCCAAAAACTCTTTTTTGTTTGCCTAACTAAGTGGTTTAACCAACCATTGTTTTTTGATCCATCAATCCTCGTGGGATCGACCCTCACTCACCTGAGGTATTACTTGGTACGACCCGGTGCACTTGCCGATTAGTTTGTGGGTTATAAATTACCACACCAATGGCACTGACTACTCTATTCATTTTCTGATTGCTCTGCACCTAGCCTATTTGTATTTTTGCTGTCTTCTCTTCTTGGATATGTATAATTATATATTTTTTAAAAATACTAGATAGTGTGATATAATGTTTTTGCTTGTAATTTTTATACATTTTACACATGATCAGGAACAATTTATATTTGGGATAAAATATATGTAACTGGTTGTGACCGACATTATGAGCCTTGAATTGGTTCTTGTTGTAATACACGATAATTAAT
Organism: Arachis duranensis; assembly: GCF_000817695.3. Lineage (NCBI taxonomy): Eukaryota > Viridiplantae > Streptophyta > Magnoliopsida > Fabales > Fabaceae > Arachis > Arachis duranensis. The sequence goes on from NC_029780.3 coordinate 95,873,467, forward strand.
AATATTATTTTTATCTTGATTAATCATGCATGGATACTGAAGAATGAAACTCTCGCGCGATCTAGAATTTTCACAAATAAAGTCCCGTTGTAAGTATAGCTTCTAGACCGACAAGAATCCCTTTCTTACAAATATTTGGTTGTCACAAGTAACAAACCCAATAAAATTTATAAACCGAAGTATTCAAACCTCGGGTCGTCCTCTCAAAGAATTGCAGGGAAGTATGATTTATTATTGGTTATGGAAAATAGTATTTTTGGGTTTTTGAAAGGGTTTTGAGCAAGAGAAATGGGTTGCAAAAATTAATAAATTAATAACTAATAAAACTCTTGGCAAAGTATGAAAACTGGAAGTCCTATCCTAGTTATCCTTATCAATGGTGATGAGAATTATATTTTTGCTCCACTAAGTCAACCTCTAACTATGAAGGTAAGTCAAGTGAACAAATCAATTTAACACCTAAAGTCCTAGTCAACTCCTTAAGGAAAGACTAGAGTTATAGGAATCTAAATTAATCAGCAAAGATAACAATTGTCAATCACGATGAGTTTGACAACTCAAGAGTTACCAATTAATCAACCAAAGCAATCATGAGTCTGAAATACCTCAAATTGAATTAATAAAGATATCAAATGTAACATGGGAGTTCATAAATTAAGTTGGAAAATAAATAAAAGGAACATTGAACCTGAGATAAAGAAGATGAAAATATTTCTAAATCCTTTAAGAGGAATCCTAATCCTAAGAGAGAGGAGAGAGCCTCTCTCTCTCTAAAAACTACATCTAAATTATGAAAAGTGAGTTATGAATGAATGATGATGAATGGATGCATTCCCCCACTTTATAGCCTCTAATCTGTGTTTTCTGAGCCAAGAACTGGATCAAAAACAGCCCAGAATTTGCTGGTTACAAAATCTGCCACACTGGTTTTTCATCACTGCGACACGTTCGTATAGAACACTCGTTCACATCACCTAGCTGTACGGTCACTATAGCAAATTATATATTAAATCGAAGCCCCGGACGTTAACTTTCCAACGCAACTGAAACTGCTTCATTTGGACCTCTGTAGCTCAAGTTATGACCGTTTGAGTGCGAAGAGATTAGGCTGACAGCTTTGGCAATTTCTTCAACTTTTTGTATTCCTTCCACTTTTGCATGCTTCCTTTCCATCCTCTAAGCCATTTCTGCCCTGTAATATCTGAAATCACTTAACACACATATCAAGGCATCTAATGGTAATAAGAGAGAATTAATATTAGCAAATATAAGGCCAAAGAAGCATATTTTCAATCATAGCACAAAATTAGGACGGAAAACGTAAACTCATGCAATTAGTATGAATAAGTGTATGAAAGATTGATAAAATCCACTCAATTAAGCACAAGATAAACCATAAAATAGTAGTTTATCAACCTCCCCACACTTAAACATTAGCATGTCCTCATACTAAGCTCAAGAGAAGCTATAAAGGAGTGAAGAGGAACGATAGAGGGTATGCAATGCAACCTATCTATGTGAATGTAACTACATGTAAAATGTTTCTACCTACTTGGTGAAAAGTAAATAAATCTTTCAAGAACAAATATGAACTGAATTTCACTAATTCAAATCACACAATAAAAGGCAAGTAAACTTGTAAGAAGATAGCTCATGAAAGTAGGAAACATAAAATCAAGCATTGAACCCTTACTGGTAGTGTATATGTACTCTAATCTCTCAAGTGTCTAGGGTCAATCACTCTACTCTTTCCTAGTCATGCTTTCTAAACTTTGTTCTTCATCTAACCAATCAACAAATATTTAGTATACCAATGTAAACATCATGAGGTCTTTTCAGGATTGTAATGGGGCTAAGGTAAGGGTGAGGGTATATATATAAGGCTAAGTGAGCTAACAAAGTGAATCCTTGATTAGTCTAAGATCTCACTTAACATACATACTTTATATAATTTCAAAACTATTTACCTAGCTACCCAAATTTTTCTACTTTTGTATTACATGCTCATATATCAAACTTATTTTTTGAATTTTGTCCCATGTGCATTGATTCTTTTTATTTTGCATTTGGGGTAATATATCTTTTTGTATCCCCTTATTTAATTACTTTATTTTAATTTTTTTTATTTTTTATTTTTTATTTTATTATTTTTTTATCAATGCACATGGTAATTTAATTATTTTGATTTCACATGAGCATGCTTTCTAAATTTTCAAATAACTTATTCAATTTAATTCCCTACTTTTTTCTATCATCTCATGTTCCCATAAAATTCTCCACACTTAAATGATACACAATATCTATCTTAAGCTAACCAATGATTCAACTTTAATGTGGTTATAAAATAGAAGAGGATTAAAAAGCTCAAAGTGGCTAACAAGGGTGACATAAAAGGGTAGGCTTATTTGGGATAAGTGAGCAAAAACAAGTAATGGCCTCAATCATATGCAAGCATGTAAATACACTAAATATTGGACATATAGATTGGAACAAAATAAAGATTACAATCATAAAGAATAAAACACACAAGAATAAAATATTATGGTTAAATAATGTAACCATGCAATTAAGCTCAAATCTCACGGGTTGTGTGTTCTTTAGCTAAAAAACCATGTTCCAATTACAACTTCCAAACAAATTTAACACATATTTTTCAATTTAAATTAGTGAAATACTATAAAAATTTCTTGAAAAAGAAAATATTACTTCAACCAAGTAGTAACTAAATGCATAAAATCAAAAAAACATGCAATCAAATATGCAAATGCAACAATGAACAAATTAACATTGTTGTTGAAAAAGAAGTAACTAACCCACGGAGATCCGTATCGACCTCCCCACACTTAAAGATTGCACCATCCTCGGTGCATGCTAAGATGTACAAGTGGATGGGTGGCTCCGCAGCTAGTGCTCTTTTTGTTCCTTTCCTTGCCGGTAGTTTGGGAGTAGCTTTCTCCTTTCCTTTCTTGGTGGCCATCCTGAAAGGGAAAGAGTAAGGACGTTAAAATTTCAAGGGTTAGAGCAAAGAGGAGAACGGGAAAGGTGGTAATCAATGCACAATAAAGAAGAATGACGTTAACACATGGTCATGACTACATGTGAAAAGTCATCAATGGAAATATAGCAAGTGCATATGATGACAGTTAAATGCAAGGTATTTATTGGCATGCCGGCAAAAATATGAGTAGCATAGATCAAGCATTCAATGTCCAAGTTAGATTACCAAGCCTTTCAAACTGACAATATGTTTGTATGGACAATTATAAATAATTAATAAAATATAAAAAGGGGTTTTGTGAAAAACAGGCATGAAAGTAGGATAACAGAAAAGTAGTGCGTGATGCTATACGGGCTTTTTCACAAACACTTAGCATGCATGGTAAATAAGTTATTGAAAGTATTAAATTGAACATGCACGCAACCCTATAAAAAGTAATATATAATTGTCAAACAATTCCTTAATAATCTACAAGCAAAATAATGACCCAAATAAATTTCCAACACCAATTAAAAGAAGAAGAAAGAAAAGGAAAAAGAAGGGAAAGAAAAGATTTAGATTTGGGAGAGAAAAGATAAGATAGTTGGCGGTGATTTGGATAAGCTGTGCGTCGCATGTGACGCGGACGTGTGAGTGATGCGTTTGCACGGATAGCGCTTCTATAAAATGATGCGGACGCGTCATCCACGCGGTCGCGCAACTCTCTGTTTGAAACTCATATTGCCAAATTTTAGGGTGACGCGATCGCGTAGATGGCCTATTTTGAAAAACGGCGCGGACGCGTAGGGCACGCGTTCGCGTGGTAGGGCTTGTGCGTCTAGCACCATTCCAGCCCCACTCCATCACAAATTGCTGCCATACACCCTTTTTACGTCGATTTTTATGGCACGCGTTTGCGTGGGTGACGCAGACGTGTAGGAGGCATTTTTCCCACATGACGTGGATGCGTCAGCGATGTGGTCGCATGGGTCAAATTGTGCCAAAGGCACGCCTCCAGCCACACTCTCGCTTGACTCTCTGTAAAATCTCTTTTCTTCCTTGAGGCACAGATGACGCGGACGCGTCACGTGCCATTTTTTTAATAATGCAGTATGCAGAAAGCAATGCTAATATGAGTGTTATGCATGATTCCAGGTCCAATCAAAACTCAAAAACAGACTAAAATTAAAACTGAAAAAGGAACGATCATACCATGGTGGGTTGTCTCCCACCTAGCACTTTTAGTTAAAGTCCTTAAGTTGGACACTTGGTGAGCTCCCTGTTATGGTGGCTTATGCTTGTACTGATCCAGGAATCCCCACCAATGTTTGTACTTCCAATAGCCTCTGGGATCCCAAACTAGGCGCAGAAAGCCTTCAAGCAAGTTAAAGCAAGTGACAAGGCCCCCACAAGTGTTGATTGTTGGAACGAATTCCAGGGTCCCAAACCTTGCTTTTGCACTCGTCTTTGTGTAGATCATCATGATTCCATCCGAATAGCAAGCAATCTGAATTCTCACTAAAGAGGCCAAACAGCTTCCTAGACCCATTCAGTTGAGCTTTACACCAACCTTTGCGTTTAAACTTTGAGCTTTCCACCCTATTGAATCTTGCATGACAACTCCAACCACTAACCATCTTCCTCTCACTCTTAATGCCACAAAGAGCTCTAAGCTGACCATCTATCTCAAGTAAAGCATATTCAAGTGAGCTAATTAAGCTTAGAGATGAGAGATTTACCCACTTGAATGAAGGAATGGACAGTGATGACTTTGGGGAAGAGGTCTCCAACAACTTTGGCATGGTGATTTCCAGCTCCATTCCCTTGGGCTCTTCTTTGACAACTTCCACCTCCTTGCAAGCTTCTTCAATATCAATCTCTTCCTCTTGGTAGCTTTTTTCTAATTCGATCTCTTCTTCATTGCTCACCAAGGGCATGGGAGGTTGTGCTTCTTCTTCTTTAAACTCCATATCAAGTCCAATGGAAGAGGATTCAAATGTAGATAAGAATTCATCAATGATTGAATCCATCTCCTGATCATCCCCTTCAAAGTCTTCAACCATGATATGCCTTGGAGGTTGTACACCCTCCTCAACATTAATTGCAAACGTCTTAGAAGGAGGCTCTACGACTTGAGTTTCCCATGGAGGTTCCGCATCTCCTAAGTCTTCAACCACTTCTTCCTCTTCAATGGCAGGTGTAGCTTTTTCCAATTGTTCCAATACCAAATCGTGCTGCTCATTGTCCACCGGAGTTTCTAACTTCTCCTTCATACCACATTCTTCAGTAGATTTTCCACATGAAGCCATGGAGGTTTCTTGAATGTCCAAACGTCAAGAAGGTAATCGATTTATCGCTTGATCCAGTTGGCGAAGGGTTGCATGAAAATTTTCCACTATTTCCTTGAGACGATCCCTTGATTCTTATTGCGCTTGGCTATCATAAGTAGGATCATAGTGCTCTTGGATTGATGGATATGGAGATGGTGAATATTGAGGTGGTGGTTCTTGGGAGTAATTGGGTTGGAATTGGGGTGGTTTATATATGGTTCATATGGCTCATAAGGTGGTTGGTATGGTGGTTGAGGGTTAGGATTATATGAGGTTGTTTGGTAGTAAGGGGCTTGTGAGTATGGTGGTCCAGAGTTATGTTGAGGAGGCGGTTCATAATCATATGGTGGGCCTTGTTGGTAATTACAAGGGGGTCCACCATAACTATTGTCTTGGTGCGCATCATAGAATGGTTGTTGATAGTGCCTTGGAGGTGGTTGTTGCCATGAGGGTTGATCAAATCCCTGTGGCTCCTCCCATCTTTGATTCTTCCAACCTTGATGCCCGTTCTCATTATAGTTCCCATTCCTAACAACAATATTGGAATCAAACTTGAAGCCAGAGGGGTGATAGTTCATAGTAGTAGGAGAAAATAAAAACAAAAACTAATAAAAAGAAAATATTATGAAAAAAAATATGATTTTTGAAAAAAGATAAGATAAGATTTTGAAAAAGAAATGATTTTTGAAAAAAGATTTGAATTTTGAAATTTAAAACTAAGATAAGATAAAAATAATTTTTTTTATAAAAATATTTACAATAACCAATAATAAGGCACACGTTTGCAATTCCCCAGCAACGGCGCCATTTTGAAGAACGAAACTCTCACGCAATCTAGAATTTTCACAAATAAAGTCCCGTTGTAAGTATAGCTTCTAGACCGACAAGAATTCCTTTCTTACAAACGTTTGGTTGTCACAAGTAACAAACCCAATAAAATTTATAAATCGAAGTATTCATATCTCGGGTCGTCTTCTCAAAGAATTGCAGGGAAGTATGATTTATTATTGGTTATGAAAAATAGTATTTTTAGATTTTTGAAAGGGTTTTGAGCAAGAGAAATGGGTTGCAGAAATTAATAAATTAATAACTAATAAAATTCTTGGCAAAGTATGAAAACTGGAAGTCCTATCCTAGTTATCCTTATCAATGGTGATGAGAATTATATTTTTGCTCCCACTAAGTCAACCTCTAACTATAAAGGTAAGTCAAGTGGACAAATCAATTTAACACCTAAAGTCCTAGTCAACTCCTTAAGAAAAGACTAGAGTTATAGGAATCTAAATTAATCAGCAAAGATAACAATTATCAACCATGATGAGTTTGACAACTCAAGAGTTACCAATTAATCAACCAAAGCCAAAAGGGAAAAATCTAAATTATTTATATAATAAATAGAAGAAAGCAATCATGAGTCTGAAATACCTCAAATTGAATTAATAAAGATATCAAATGTAACATGGGAGTTCATAAATTAAGTTAGAAAATAAATAAAAGGAACATTGAACCTGAGATAAAGAAGATGAAAATATTCCTAAATCCTTTAAGAGGAATCATAATCCTAAGAGAGAGGAGAGAGCCTCTCTCTCTCTCTCTCTAAAAACTGCATCTAAATTATGAAAACTGTGAGTTATGAATGAATGATGATGAATGGATGTATTCTCCCACTTTATAGCCTCTAATATGTGTTTTCTGGGCCGAGAACTGGGTCAAAAACAGCCCAGAATTTGCTGGTTATAAAATCTGCCATGCTGGTTTTTCGTCACTGTGATGCATCTGCGTGAAACACACGTTCGCGTTATCTATCTGTATGGCCACTATAGTAAATTATATATTAAATCGAAGCCCCGGATGTTAGCTTTCCAACGCAACTGGAACTGCCTCATTTGGACCTCTGTAACTCAAGTTATGACTGTTTATGTGCGAAGAGGTCAGGCTGACATCTTTGGCAATTTCTTCAACCTTTTGTATTTCTTCCACTTTTGCATGCTTCCTTTCCATCCTCTAAGCCATTCCTGCCCTGTAATCTCTGAAATCACTTAACACATATCAAGGTATCTAATAGTAATAAGAGAGAATTAATATTAGCAAATATAAGGCCAAAGAAGCATGTTTTTAATCATAGCACAAAATCAAGACGGAAAACGTAAACTCATGCAATTAGTATGAATAAGTGTATGAAAATTTGATAAAATCCACTCAATGAAGCACAAGATAAAACATAAAATAGTGGTTTATCAAATACACTAGGTATATACTTTTAATTTGTTGTTAACCTCTTTTAGTCTAATGAAACTTTGAACTATACAATCTAATTTTGCGTTTCATTAAAGTCGCATTTGTTTAATTAGTAAGTTCAAGATATAAGAAACACTTTGGAACCAACCCACCATGCTTTTATTGTCTAATAATATGTTTAATTTAATACCGATATATGTATGCAATTTAGATTAATTACTAATATATGTATGTGTGTGCGCGCAATTAACTTGATATATATAAGTTTGTCATCTATGCTGTTTTGGTTTTTTTAATTTTGGTTTAGTTTTACTTGACGTTCTTCTATGATTTCAGACACTTCTACCGGATAAATCATCACTCGCAAAATGACAGTGATTTAAGTTTGGGCCTTAAAAAAGTGAAAAAGTCATGATGAAATTGGATGTAGATGGACAATGACGAGATAATGACTTGAACTTGTTTGTGAGATTTCTTGGTCAAGTAGCTCATCGAATTAGATTTTGTCCCATATCATTAAAAAAATGGGATAAGATGCCAAAAGATAGCATAAAAAGACCGTGAGAATTTATTGAAATAAGAGGCTTAACTTTCATGTGTAGTTTTATTGATTTGTTGTCATTTAATAATTGATTTTATCTATGAATTATTTTAAGAAAAATTTTTAGTTTGATAATACTACTGGCGTCAAATGGGCTCTGAGAACCTTAGGTGATAGATGGAAGGCCTATAAGTATAATTTACGAGGGCAATACTTCTATCCTAATAAAAGAAAGACAGAAATTTTGGCTACGAATCCATCAGACATAACACCAGTTGAATGGACTACTTTTGTGGACCATTATATGGACTCTAAAAATAAAGGTAAATACATATTTTATACTTTTGTATTTTTTTATTGAATATTGGCTTTGATTATCTGGTAATATTTATTTACTAATTTGTTATTTTTAAAAATCATAAAAATAATGTTTGCAAAATATCAGAAATTGTGAGAAGCTTATAGTTTCACTTGGTGGAAGTAAAAGCAATATTAAAAAAGTAACACAAATGGTAAATAATTTTTTTATTTACTGTGTTAAGTACTCTCATACTATTGTCATAAAATTAGAATTTATAATTAAATTTGTAATTACCTTTTAAATTCTATCTATTATACTAGCAGAAACAATTGAAAAGACTTGTATGTCGAAGCGTGGTTATTGTATCAACTTTGCTAAAGAAAGATGGGAGTTATGTAAATAGAGAAGGACAACGATTAATCGTAAGTGTTTGAAATTTTTTTTATCCGGCTGTATATTTTTTTAATGAATTAATTATGTTAATACACTAATCCAATGCGATGTCCATTTGTTTGTAGGAAAAAATATTAGAGCATTTGCTCAACATCAAGAGCGTATTGTCATCGAAAGTATTCATTCAAAAGTTTTGGCTCATCCAGATGATGCAATTAAAAAATTTTGTGGTCCTGAGAATGGTAAGCGATTACGTGATTTTAGTAGTGTTATATGTCCCAATGATTTTGGTAAGCCAAAGCACATCTTTAGAGTTACAAATTGCAGAGGTATTAGTAGTGCATCGCAACAATATGTCGTGGATTTAGAAAGGCAACTTCAAGAAGTTAAGGATCAAATGACAACTCTCCACATATTTCTGCAATAGAAGTACGGTGACGAAGTACCTAACTTTTCCGATCATGTGTCACATACTCAGTTGGATTGATGCACCTCATGTCTTGTTATTTTAATCTTAAGTTATATCTAGTTTAAATTGGTATTAGAGATAATTTTATTTTTTATCGTTTAAAATTATAGAACTTGGTTTATTTTATTCTTTTACTATTTATATGAACAATGCATACTCTTTAACGTTATTACTTAATCTGCTAACTTTATTTTGTTTTATTATATATATATATATGATCGTTACGATCGAGAGCTCAATTTAAAAAAAATATTAATTTTAGCAACGGATTTATCTGTTGTTAAATAGCTTATTAATATTTACTACAGAAAAAATCGTGAAAAAAAAGTCTAGCTTGCCCAATCTTATTTGTATATGTTTTTATTTTGCCATAAAAAAATTATGGCTAAATAACCTATCAACATTAGCCATGAAAAAAAATATGACAAAAAATCTAACCTGACAAAAAACTCAACCTGTCAATATTAGTCACGAAAAAAAGTGTAGTAGAATTATACTTTTGAATTACATTATTTTTATTTAGTCACGGTTTAAAATGTGGACAATGATGTAAAAATTGTGGCTATTTAAATGTCTCTACAGTTCATGAAAGCGTGACTAACAGACACAAAATTGTGGCTAAATAAAAATACATCGTCTTTATTAATCACGATTTTTTTCGTGGCTAAAGTCTGTGTTTGTAATAGTGAGTGTTAAGTTTTTTACAATTAAAAAATTTGTAAAGGCCAAAAATTTAATTATTGATAAAATTGTTTGTATTTGTTTAATAAATATAAGGATAAGATTGATTAAAAAGTTATAGATAAATTTAATGTGTAAAAATACATATAAAAATTATCACTATATATTTTTATTCTTATATAAAATTTAAAAGAGATCAAAAATAAAATAAATAAAATTTTATTCTAAAATTCTATAGGTTAGGAGGGTGTATTGCCCCTTTTACTAATATATAGTTGCGATGTTGTTGAGTCGTTATGAGTGAGGAGGAAATTTTTAAAGTTAACTATAAGTCGAATTTGGAATTGAAAGTGAGAATGAACTAAATAGTTAAGAGTAAAATTGAAATAAAAATATTAACTAATGCTTGAACGTTAAAATTAATAGTAAAGATATAATTATAAGTTATTTTTAATATTAAGAATAAAATAGAATGAAATTAAATATTTGAAATATTTTTAAAAAAATTTAAAAATATTAAAGACAAAAAATACTTTTATTTATTTGAATAATAAAAAAGACCAAATATGATACACAACTAGAAAATTGCTTAATACAGACAGATTTACAGATAGATTTGGTCTATATTACAGACGGATTTTTGGTTACTGACGAAATTACGGACGGATTTTGTCCCTCTGTAAAAGCCTCGTCGGAAATTATTTACCGACGGATTTTTTTTCGTCGGAAAATTACCGACAGATTTTTACCAGTTACCGACGGATTTTCCCTCTGTAAATTCTCCCTCCATTTCCCTTAGGCGTCGAACTCTCCGACGGATTTTCCGTCGGTAATTACAGACGAATTTTCCGACGGCTTTTTCGTCTGTAATTACAGACGGATTTTCCGACGGCTTTTCCGTCTGTAATTACAGACGGATTTTCCGACAGATTTTCCGTCGGTAATTTGAGCCTTGGAAAACCACTACAAGCTCTAAATACAGACAGAAAATTCGTCTGTAAATCTGCCTGTAAGATAAAATAGAATTTTTTTAGATTTTTTAACTGCAAAATAAACCTGTTTTCATACAAAATAAATATAAATTTAATAAATACAAATTTTTATCTAATTTGTATTTGAATATTTATAATATTTCAAAAAATAAACAAATTCATCGTATTATCAAACTAAAAGAAAAGTACTATAAACAAGCAAGTCAATATAATTCAAAATATAAACAAAATGTATTGATACATCAACTATAATCCTCAGTGTATTGTTCAACCGTACTAAATTTATCAGCTATAATTCATAACATTGTATTATATGAAAAAAATTACATTATGCAAATCTCTACAAGCCAATCAACCAGTAGCTCACGCATGCTTTGAATAATGTCGTGTTGCTTTATATCTCTTAATGTAATTGGAAAAAGGCTACACTTCTTGCCTGAAAATATTTCAAAATACTGCATGTTAGTAAAAAATACACAACAGTGAAAAATACATGAAAAAATGTCAATAGTGAAAGTTATTCACTTTGTTATGCCACAAAAAACTCATTACTCAACATCCTAATGAAAATTATGTCAATTGAATGCATAAAGACTAACCATGATCAGTACAATATAAAAATATTTCAATATATAATTTATTAACTCTCTGAAATAAAAGACCAAACAAACAAGTTTTATGGAAAGAAAAGGCCAATGAAAACAATTGTTTAGTCTTTTCCATCTCTGTGAGGTAAGCATAACTGCAGCATTAATATAAAGAACAAGCCAATCTAGTAAAAAACAAGGAACCAAAGTCTTTAAAACCAGGTTGTTTAGATTGATAATTGAAGAAAACTATATCTTGGATTGTTCTACCCAAGCACCCAATATTACAGAAGGCTAAGAGTACCAACCATTTCTTTGAATCATCATACTTTAAGGTGCTGGAGATCAAAACACGAGCAGAATCAACATTCCTTAACGAGCCAAAAAATATGAAGTAGTTAGTTAGTTGGTTCTTAGTTGTATATTAACCTGAATTGCAGCAGAAGCAGGTCCAAATCATTTTTAATAATTTTGGAAGAAGGACAACAAAGTGATCAAAGAAAGTGTTCGGTTATATAAATCATTTTTATATCTCTTTGAATTATCCTAGTTTTTGAATTCTCATGTAGGTAAACCAATCCTTCAGCTGTCCCAATGATAATGTCATATCTCTTCTCCCAGTTAAGTTCTCTTCCCTTGACTCTATCTAAAACAATAGATTGGGTAATATTAGCCTTTCATCAGGTACAAAATAAGTTTTTCACAATATTAGAAGAGTAACACCAATTCATCATGATATGCAATAATTGAGACAGATGGTTCAAGAAATGAGCATTGTGAGAGGCTTTTGAGGGAACAGATGGTTCAAGAAAGAGGAGTGGAGGTTGCAAGGGGCAATTTAGAGCAGTACTATAGGATGATTAACCGAAACTATGGGGACTTTATGAAGCGTTACCTGCAGCAACACAGGATACATTCTGATCTTTTGTCTAATTTTGGGAAGGATGTTGAGAGACTTTGATCTGTTAAACTTCACCCTGCTTTACAAAAATTTAATCTTTTTAGTTGAAAACTATAAGCTAGTTTCACACTTGAACTACTGCTATGATTGACAATGAGATAAGAATAATGAAATAGAATCAAATGGAACATTTGGGATAAATAATCAGCATCACAATAAGGTTGTTAGTCTTACAGCTAATTTAATTGAGCAAAGATTAGGATTTTTTTTTTTAAATAGCAATGTAAACCTGGACATGACACACATGGAAAGAAGAGAAGAAAAACAAAGAGGCAATATAAGAGCTAGGGTGACAGAGTTGCAGAGTTGAAAGCCTCTTTCTTAAAAGAGGGAAGGTTCCTACTTTTCCAGTAACTGGAAATTTAGAAGTCCAACAGAACACATTTTTGCACATCATTTTCATTGTTAATGAAAATTTATACAGATCTTTCGGGTGAGTTGTTGCAAACAAGAATCAACATGCGTTTTAAACCATAGAGATGCATACAATGATTTCAAACGTTTTAATATCGTACTATGTATTGAATATTAATTAATAATTACAGATAGAAAGATAAGCCAAATTATGGGATTATAAGTACGTACAGTGGGCATAGGCACTGTCCAACCCGTTTCCGGACACCAATCCAATGAAGGGTGCAGGTCCTTGAAGCTACATCAGACCAAAAGTTACAGCAAATAAATTAGAGTTTGACCATCGGAAAAGAAATGAAGTGCAACTTAAGAATATAAAAATAAAAAGAACTTATGCTCCACAGCATATGAACGTGCAATAAGTTGAGTTTTAACTCCAAAAAGACATACTTTGGTCAGGATAGTAAATATACTCCAACAGGTAGGTCACCATATCATATTTCTGGCGAATCTCTCTAATCTGAAAGAAAAGTGGTAAAAATTAGAAGGTTTTATATATACAAAATGTTATATTCTTAATATAAACTCAATTCTAGATTTTCCTCAAGAAAAATGATGAGCATTAATGGAGAGCCTACTGCCAATTGCCATATGTTTTGGAAAAATTTGCATGCATAAGTACTAAAAAACTTGGCCACGCTCCACAATAATACCAGTGACAGGTGGTATGGTCGAATTGTATAATTAATTACTATATATGGTGGTGTAGTAGTATACAGAAACTCACCTGAGTGCACCTTATCTATCCCTCCATAGTAGAGGCCAAAATCCAAGTATACAGATAAGAAATAATAAAATAAAAGAAAAAAGAAAAAAAAAAGCAAACATGATAAGTTTTGTCCTTTGGATACAAATAATGTTTAGTTGCTTCAAACCTTATAAAAAAAAATTCCAGGTGCATGGAGAATGCAAATCTCAAATGTGCTGTACCTAAAGGCTTAGAAAATAATAGTCTCAGAGCAATAATAGAGAGAAGATTTTTCAAAAGGCTAGTTCTGCATTTTCTAGGTATTAACCATTTGATTTATAAAGCTTCCCTTGCTTTTGCTGCGCTAATTATGCCAGAAATGAAGGAACCTGAAGTTATAAGTTATAATGTATTGTGATATGTGATTTATTGTTCTTTATGTGAAGCATCTAGGACTTTGAAGCTGCCTAGTGGAGTCATAATTCAAGGTAAATCAAAGCATACACAAATGTCTATAAAAGTAAAAGTAAAAGTGATGTATGTATAACTTACACACGGATCACACTATTATCATTGCTGCAAGTAACATAAAACCATGTACATGGATTAACAAGAGTGGAATCCCAGCTTTGAAGAACACCAGCAGGATCTGTCAATCTGTTCTTCAAAGAATTCAGGGCATCACCTATCATAGAAGCAATATTTAGGTGCATAGTACCTGAAGTGAAAATGGCATAAAAACATTAAAATGAGCCAAAAATGTCACCTGATTCCGCGGGAAAATATCCGCTAGCAACTTCTTGTATCATTTCACAGGTTGCCTTGAGCTCGCCCTTATAGCAGGACAAACAACACAACATAGATTACCACAAGCAGGCATAACCCGCCTAGACATAACCCCCATTTTGCTATGAAATTGGAATCAGACTTCACAGTTCACACACACCCAATTTTCTGACCTAAAAAACATTTTCACATCAAAATTTTCCTCCATAATTTAACTTTTCATTACTACATAGTACATACAAATAATCAGAACTTAAAAGAACTAAAAAAAATCACTAAAATATCTGTTCATCACCGTTACCACAATTACAATTTTGCACAAATTACACTAAGAATTAAAAAACCAAGTCAAAATCCAGCTGTACTCCGACATAAACAAATGAAACCAAAACAATGGATGAAAATCGAAAACTAAGCTAAGCTAAGCTAAGCTACATTAACTCACTCACCTAAAAATCGAAACAAAAGAGATTCCGCTTCGTTGCAGAATCAAGAATCTCCGTCGGATCACGATCTGGATTATATAATCAAACTCGGAAACTAATTTGATAAGCGCGTAATAGAGTCAGGTTTTTAGAATCAAAATTGGAAGAGATTAGAAGAAGGAGGGAAAGTGAAAAATGGAAAGAGAAGGAGTACGTAATTGAATGTTGTTGGGAGTAATGGGAATGGGGTCGGAAGAAGTGAAAGAGACGGTTGAATCGGTGGCGGTGGCGGTGGCGGTGGTTGGGAATAATAGTAGTATTGGGGGTTGGTGATGCAGATTTTGACGTAATCATCACAGTTTCAAGAACAATTCTGCTCCACGTGGCAGAAGGACTTGCAGATTTCTGGCATGAATTTTCTGCGATGGTGAAACACCATTTCTGAGAGAAATTGTGGTTAGTTAGGGTTTTAGGGTGTGAAAGAAGAGAGAGAGAAAGAGAGAAGGAAGGAAGAAAAAGAAGAGATCTCGATAGGGTTGCGATGAAGCTGGGTTTAAATTAAAATTTTCCGACGAAAAATTTTAAATTACAGACGGAATTTTCTGTCTGTAATAATTTAATAAAATGCAGTATTTTTGTTCATTTAATTATAGACGGATTTTTCGTCTGTAATTATTTTTTACGAAAAAAATTAATTTTATCGGCAGAATTATCGACAGATTCTGTTTTCCCTCTGTAATTTATACTAATTCATTTTTTTGTTTTCCGACAAAAAAATCCATCTGAAATTCCGTCTGTATTTCCGTGGGATAAAATCCGTCGAAAATATCCATCTGTAATAACAAATTTTTTAGTAGTGATACATATACTCTTCAAAAAAGTTTTAAGAAATGTTGCAAATCATATTTCAGTGTAGCATTGTTATAAATATGCTTAGAAAAATAAAATATTTATGTCTTTAAAGTTTATGGCAATTTTATTTTTATGTGAAAGGTATAAAATTTTTAAAAGAAATAAAAAAGCAATCTAGACCCTATAGGTAGAATTTTGTCCTCTTTTTAAATAATTTTTAAATAGTAATTATCTAAACATGTTAAAAGAAAGTTAAATTATATTTACGAATGGTGTGTCACAGTAGTATTTTCTTTATTACTTTTATCAAAGTAATACTATTTTTAAAACTATTTTAATTGTTTTAATCTCTTAAAACTATTTTTATCACTGTTAGAGAATAATTAGAATTAATTTAGATTAATTAGTATCATTTATATTTATAGAATATATTTGTATATTAATTGTAGAATTATATGCTTTTATTGCTTTGAGTCTTCTAGCACCTATATATACCCCTTGTACATTATACTTTTCTACAAATTGAATAATGCACAAAACATTTTTTTCATATTACTCTCTTATTTCTAACATGGTATCAAGAGCATAGTTTTTTTCTTTTCAATGGCAATTGGTTTTTAGTTCTTGTATTTTGTCTCCGCTGGCAGTTCTTTGTCCTCATTTTTCAATTCTTTCCTGACGTCTTGGTTCGTCACCTCCACTACCATCGCCTTCGTCTCGTTGTCAAGAGTTCAACACCTCCAGAATCGCCGTCGGACCCCACCGAACGAGCCACCTGAAGTCCTCTGTCTGTTTGAGGTTATCCTCCCTCCAAACGCCTCCAGCGTCGTCGAATCAGCGCCCAAGATCAACGGCTCAGCGTCCCTCCACGTGTCACGCCAGACACTCCTCGGATCCGCTGCTTGACCCGCGGCCACCTCCTTGCCGCGTCAGCGCTGATGCGTTCTCCTCCTCCTATCACACGGTGCCACATGGCCGTTTTTGCTGACGTGACATCTGACGTGGCAACTGATGTGTCAGGCAATGGGACCCTTCTTAAAGTTTTTGGAGAGCTCTTTCTGATTCTACCCTTCGTTTTTCTTATTTTCTGCCCTAAATTTACAGTTTCTTTTCTTTTTCACCTTTGTTTCTATTATGATGGAGAAACCATATGTTTTTTAGCTTATTTTTTTTATCCTTAATGGCTCCAACTATGCTCATTGGGTTGAAGCTATGCGAAAATTTCTTAAAGGGCAAAAATTATGGCGCTATGTGACTGGTGATATTGTTTGTCCTGTTAAGCCCTGTTAAGCCCACTGTGACTAACAAATCCAAAGATGGGACCTCCAAATCCAAGGAGGATGTTGAGAAGGATTTTGCAGAGAGATTGGAAGAATGTGATAGTAAAAATCACCAGAGTATCACTTGGTTCCGCAACACTTCTACTCTTGGCATTCATTTATAGCTTGGGCATTTTGAAACTGCTAAAGAGGTATGGGATCATTTGGCAATGTGCTACACTATTTCTGATCTCTTTCATCAGTACCAACTGCTAAAGGAGCTTCATGGCCTTAAGCAAGAATGTGGCCAAGTGGTTTTTGATTTTCTTGCTCAGATGAAAATTATTTAGGATCAATTGACCTCTTGTTAGCCTGTTGTTAAAGATTCTGCTTATGCTAAGGCATATGAGGATTATCGGAACTTGACACATCACATACAGTTTCTTATGGCACTTACTGATGACTATGAGCCGGTTAGGACTTCTTTTTTTTCATTAGAATCCCTTGCCTAGCCTTGAAGAAGTTCTTCCTAGTCTTAAGTTTGAAAAAATGCGCTTGGGATTGACTCGCTCTAAGAGTGAAACTATCTTTGCTGTCACCGACAGAAAGGGTAAACTCTGTCAAAACTGTAACTGTCCTGGGCACTCCTTCTCCAACTGTCTCTCTATTGAATGTCGTAAATGCAAACAGAAAGGTCACATTGGCCCAATTGCCCGAAACTATTCTTCCATTATTGTAAGCTCTCGGGTCACTTGATTACTACTTATCCTACTAGACCACCACGTTCAGATCAGAACAAGTATCAAACTCGTCCCAACAACTCTCGAATGTGCTTGCTTCTACTGTTACTACTGCTACTGAATCCAACAATCCTACCTTTCTCAACCCACCTTCTGTCTCTCCATCAAACATTTAATCTCTTCTTAAGCAACTTCTCTCTTTTTCTGGTAATACCTCTGCTGCTCTTTCCACCCCTCCAGGTAATTCTAAATAGTATTTTGATTCTGGTTGTTTTAATTATATGTCTCCTTGCATCATCTTTTTTCGTCATTGTCTACCATTATAAATACACCTTCTGTCAACACTGCTAATGGTTCTCTCTTGCATGGAACACATCAGGGCTTTATTTCATAGTCCAATATTCATCTTCCTGATACTTATTTTATTCCAAAATTAAATTTTAATCTTATCTCTGTCGGTCAACTTGTTGAGCTCAGTTTTAATGTCAATTTTTTTATTCCTGGTTGTCGTATGCAGGATCGTCGGACGAAAAAAAATCATCGGGGTTGGTTGTAAGGTCAAAAGATTATTTGAGCTCGAGAACCTTCATGTTCCCTCTACTTAAAATCTCTGTGTTGTTTCCTCTCTATCTACCCTTCACTTGTGGCACCGCCGTCTTGCCCACAGCTCCTTAGAAAAATTGCGTCCTCTTATGTCTACGGGTGTTTTAAGTCAAGTTCAAAATGAGTCTTTTGATTGCATCTTTTGTCAAACTGCAAAACAACCTGCCTTATCTTTTCATAATAATTCCTCTCTTGCTTGCCCTCCTTTTGAACTTATTTATGCCGTTGTTTGTGCTCCCGCTCCCACCGCTTCTATGGGAGGGGCTCGATATTTTTTAGTCTTTATTAATGATTATTCCAATTTTACTTGGGTTTATTTGACGACTAATCATCATGAACTGCATCAAATTTATATTAACTTTGCCACTATGATTAGAACTCAGTTTTCAAAGGTCATTAAAATCTTCAGATGCGATAATGCTATGAAATATCGTGACTCCAAACTTTTAAAGTTTCTCGTTGAACAGAGTACTTTGTCTGAGTTTTCTTGTCCTGGTACCTCTCAACAAAATGGCAGAGCTGAGTGTAAACACCGTCATATTCTTGACTCTGTTCGTGCAATGCTTATTTCCTCTTCCTGTCCTGAGAGTACTTGGGGTGAAGCTGTTCTCACTGCTGTTCATGTCATCAATAGACTCCCTTCTTTTGTACTTGGTACTCACTACTCCTTTTAAGCGCATTTATCATAGTTCTCCTGATTACAGCTCTCTTCATGTTTTTTGTTGTGTTTGTTTTGTCCTTCTTCAGCTTCATGAATACACTAAGCTTGAACCTCAGGCTTGTATGTATTGTTTTCTTTGTTATGCATCTGAATACAAGGGTTATCATTGTTGGGATCCTATCTCTCGACATATTCGTATATCTCGTCAAGTTGTCCTCTAGGAACATCATAAGTTCTCTAATTTTTTCTCTTTTTAGTCCATTCCTTCTACCCTGTCATCATTTTTCATGAACCCCAATGTTGATCTCTTTCCTAGTGATGATACTACAAGTTCTATCTCAAATCCATCCCTCGAGCCCCCTTCTCTTCCGTCTTCTCCATCTCCTGATGATTCCAGACCAGATGATGCTCCTGCTCCTGCTGTCATGCCTCCTTCCTCCACTCGTTCTAGTGCAAGAAATTCACCTCCTCATATACTTGATTATCATTGCTTTTCTACTATTCTTCATCATCATGAACCTCAATCATTCCAAGAAGCCTCTACTAATCCAAGTTAGCAGCAAGCAATGCAGGAAAAAATTCAGGTACTTGAAAAAGCACACACTTGGGACTTGATTGATCCTCCTTTTGATCAAGAAGTTGTGGGTAGTAGATGGGTATACAAGATCAAGACTCGTTCTGATGGTTCTATTAATCGTTATAAGGCACGATTGGTTGCTCAAGGTTGTATATAAGAGTATGGTATTAATTATGAAGATACTTTTGCTACTGTCCCTCGTCTTACATCTAATCGAGCTCTCCTTGCCATTGCTGTGGTAAAAAAGGTCTCTTAGTCAGATGGATGTGAATAATACATTTTTTAATGGGATTTGAAAAAGAAGGTCTATATGAAACCACCTCTAGGATATCCTTGTCCTTCTAGCAAAGTCTCTCTCCTTTGCAAGGCACTTTATGGCATTAAGCGAACTCCTCGTAAATGGTTTGACAAGTTCAACACCACCATATGCAATCTTGGTTTCACTTGCAACCCTCATGAGAATACTCTCTTCATTTGTAAAAGTGAACCTGGAGTTGTTTTTCTACTTTTGCATGTTGATGACATGATCATTACTGTAGACGATGTTGATGGTATCTCTGATCTCAATGTCTCCCTTCACCATACTTTTGAGATGAAAGATCTTGTTTCTCTTAGCTATTTCTTTGGTCTAGAAGTCATATCCACCGATGATGGCATCTATCTCTCTCAAGCTAAATATGTCTCGGATCTTCTTGCTCGAGGCGGAATTATAGATAATCGCACTGAGCCTACTCCTCTTGAGCCTAATGTTCGATTTACTCCTATGGATGATACTATATTGGATAATCCTACTCTTTATCGACGGTTAGTTGGAGAACTCGTCTACTTAACTGTCACCCGACCAGACATCGCCTATCCGCTTCATGTTCTTACCTAGTTCTTGTTAGTTCCTCGTACTATTCACTATGCGGTAGTTATTCGCATTCTTCGTTATATCAAAAGCACGCTATTTCATGGCCTTTATTTTTCTGCCTATTCATCTTTATCCCTTCAAGCGTACTCAGATGCTAATTGGGCTAGTGATCCCACTGATCGTCGTTCTACTATTGGTTATTGTTTATTTCTTGGCGACTCTCTCATTTCCTGACGAGCTAAGAAGCAAACGTTCACTCTTCACTGCTCGATCAAGCATAAAAGTTGAATACTGTGCTCTCGCTGACACCACTGCTGAGGTTGTCTCGATTCGTTGGCTTCTCGAAGACTTGGGTGCTCCTCAGTTGTCCCCAACTGATGGTTTTTGTGACAACCGCAGTGCTATTTAGATTGTTCATAATGATGTGTTTCATAAACGTACCAAACACATTGAGATTGATTATCACTTTGTTCGACAACATATCCTTATTGATGTTGTTCGTCTCATCGCTGTTGGAACACTAGATCATACTGCTGATATCTTCACGAAAGCTCATCATCTGACTCGTTTTCAAATTCTGGAATCTAAACTCAAGATAGTATTCTTAACTCCTACTTGAATTTGAGAAGAAATATTAGAGAATAATTAAAATCAATTTAGATCAATTAATATCATTTATATTTAATATAGCATATTTGTCTATTAATTATAAAATTGTATACTTTTATTATTTTAATTCTTTTAATACCTATATATTTCTGTACATTATACTTTTTTACAAATTAAATAATATAAATTTTGTTTTTAAATTACTTTCTTATTTCTAATAATCACAACTTGAAACTTTCAAGTATATTGTAATATTTTACTCCAGCTTTACGATGCGGTCTGAATAGGAAATGACACAAACAATAAGTAAGACTGGATAAACGAATATATGTATCTAACAAACGCTTGTTAATTCTAAGCTATGAAATTATATTAGAAAAAAGTACTTGAAACTTTAAATTTTTATTTTAATTTTATTTTTAACCTATCTATTATATCAACTTATTATATCTTGGTTGTTAGGTTAAGAATTCCCTTTCCCTCTACCCCGTGTTCAATTCCTCATGTGGAAAAAAATAATCGTTAAGAGTAGTTATAATAATTAACAAATAATAATACAGTATTTCTTCTAAAAAGAAGATCCGTTATCAAAGTCCCTAATGATAGCATGACTTTGGATTAGTTTATAAATATACTCTTTCTTTGTGTATTATATAAATTAAAAATTAAATGAAATAAATCATAATAAAAAAACCATGGCCATCATTAATCTCCGTATTATTGTAACAACCAACAAAGTTCATATTCCTTTTGCGCTTTATTTTCTAACCATGGCCATCATTAATCTCCGTATTATTGTAACAACCAACAAAGTTCATATTCCTTTTGCGCTTTATTTTATAAGTAAACACCCAATTCGGTTCTTATCCATTTTTATGAAGAATAAAATAATTTTTATCTAAAAAAAGAGATACTTCGACTCTTAACTTTTTTATTTTGAGATAATACGATTTTTTTGTTAAAAAAATTATTTAAATAATAATAAAAATTAATTTTGTGGAGATTTTATTTGTATTTTGTAGAAATTTTAAACCTTCACAAAATTATTTTCAATAATATAGCTAATTACTACCACTACTACCACTACCTTCTTCATCCTCATTATTATGATTCCTACTTCTATTATTTTTATTGATTTATCATCATCATTATCTCTTCTACCGTCATCATCACTAATATCAATATTATCAACATTAAAGTTCTCTTTTTTCATTTCTTATTCGATGTTATTTTTTTTAAAAGTATTTTTACAATTACTATTTTTTTGTGGCATCATTTTTATTAATAGTTTTTCTTCACTTAACCACTATTGGTGAAGGAATTTTTCAAAAACAAACTTATTAATAGTTTGTGGAAGTTTAAAACCCCACAAAATACAAATAAAATTTTCACAAAACTAATTTTTATTATTATTTAAATATTTTTTAACAGAGAAATCGTATTGTCCCAAAATAAAAAGATTGAAAATCGAAGTGTCCTTTTTTTAGATAAAAATCACTTTGTCATGCGTGAAAATGGACAAAGACCGACTTGGTGTTTACTCTTATTTCCTTTGATTTACATAAAGGTAAAAATAAAATAAAATAAGAAGCACGTGCATAATTCTCCCTTTAGGGCTTAGACCGCTACGATGCAGAAAAGGCCCACGAGCTTTGTTTTTAATGCGGCCACACCGTTCTTTGTTTGGTAGAAAATTAACTTTAGCAAAGTTTTTGAGCCACGTGTCGATATTGCTAAAGGCCGAATTATATTAATAATTGACATAGATGGATTTGTTTGTTATTTCAGTGATACTCTAAATTAATTCTTAACATTTTTTTAAGTATTTAATTTATGATAAATTTTAATTATCAAATAATTTTTTTAATTTTATTTAAAAAATAATATATAAAATCAGATTATTTGACTATGTAAAGGAATTGATATAAGAATTTGGAAAAATTTAAAAACTTTTATATATTTATTAAAATGTTAAAATTTTTTAGTAAAATTTCATTTGAAATTAATTTTTCTAACAAAAAATTNTTCTTCCATAATTCGATAGGTTACAAGTCTAATCTCGACACAAGAAAAAATCACCAAAAAAGATTTTTGTTGTGCACTGCCATTGATCTTCGATATCTTCCTTGCAGGATTGAAGCGGGATGGGAATGAAGATGGAGATGGGGATGGAGACGAGGATAAGACGTAGTGATAATCCAAATGTGAAAAGGAAATGACGATAAGAAATGTAAATTATGATGTAGGAACACTTATATAAATATTACCATATGATATGAAATAAGTTGGGTATTAAATATATTTAAATTAAAAAAAATATTTTATTTTTTATTAAAATATAATTAAATACCATAAATATATATATCAAATAAATATCAATAAATATCGTATTTAAAAGATATCTAACACAGAGATTTAACAATTTAATAAAGTGTTAATATTTGATAATTGATAGGTTACAAAAGATGACACACAACAGAGAATGGATACAACAAACGACAATACGCATGGGATGGTTGATGAAATTTGACAAGGGGACAATTGTCAATACAAAAATATGATATGGGGATGGATGTGGCAGATTTTCAGCCATTAGCTTGTGGTATTTTTAGTTATCGGATGAAAATTTTCATAAATAAATTACTTGTAATTTTATTTATCAACCCATAAAAATTTTTAGTCTGTTCCTTTTTTTAATCCAAGCATATTCCAATTGTTATTTGTCAAATTTTTTACTTTATAAAAATAAAAAATTCTTAGAAGTTGAAATATTTTGGAGGTGGCCATGGTCCCCCTTAAAATTAAGGCTCCGCGACTGTTTTAAAGATTTTTTAATTAAATTCGTATTTTAAAGATTTTAAATTAATTATGTTAGTTTTTTTGTCATTTTTTTTGTTGATAGTGTCAAAATTTACTAATATGGTACGTTAAGTGATACCCCAACACACACCTAAAAGTTTTAATTGACTATTAACATAATAACTTTAATAAATTAGATTAAATCAAAACATAATTGAGAGGAGAACTTGAGTCATTAAAATCTTTTATTTTGAAGTTAATTTAATCTAATTTCATAAAATAATCATATTAATAGTCAATTAAAATACTTAGTTGTCTGTTAAGTTGTCACTTAATCTACCACATTAGCAAAGTTTGACACCATCAATAAAGAAAGTAATAAAAGGACAAATATGACTAATTTAAAATCTTTAAAGGATGAATTTGATTAAAAAAATCTTTCGATGACCAATTTAGAAAATAAATAATCTTTTAGGGACTAATTTGACCATTTATGTATTTATATCTAGCATTTTTTTCTCTATTTTAGCATGTTTTCTTTTCAATTTGTAAGACCCATAAATTTCAAAAAAATCTTATTAAGAGCTAATTTTGATTTATTTATTCATTAAGTACTTTAATCTCAGAAATTATTTTATTAAAGATAACTAAAGTAAATTTTGATTAATTGAGTTTAAAGTAATTTAAGGTTTTATCTGATTTTATAATTATCGAATTATTTTTTATATTTAAATTATAAAGTTTAGCAAATGCAAAATAATAATAATTTTATATGATTTAGTTTAAATAATTTAGATTTTGGAATTTAATACTTTAATTCTAATAAACAAAGAAAATTAATTATATTATCTCCAATCCTTTAATTAGAATATTTCATTGAAATTAATTTGTAAATTTATGATTAAATAATATTTTCTTTAAAGATGATTTCATTGAATTTTTCAATTGGTTTTCAATTACTCTACTACCTCTAATTTTAGTAAAATGACTAAATTGTCCTTAACCCTAATTTTACTATCCTCACCGCCTCTCTTTCATCTTCACCTACACAGCCCTAACCCTCCTATCCTCACTCTTTCTGCCTTCCAACCATTCACACACAAAATAAACGCATTCACATACATGGAGGAGAGATCCGAGAGGGGAGATGCGTCGCCGGTAGGGTGTGGGCCGTCGTCACGCCATCGACAAGCTGCAAGGAAGAGCCGTCGCCGCCACGCCTCACCGTTGAAGCCCCACGTCGTTGCCGCTGTCGCTCTCGAAAAGAGAGAAAGATTGCGAGGGAGCTGCCGCGTCGAAGTTGGGTCTGTCGCTGCCGTTAGAGTCGAGTTGCCGTTAAGCTTGCCGTTGTCGTGGGGAGGTCACCGTCGCTGATGCTTGGTCATCATCGTCGTTGAGGGAGTCACCGCCGTCGCGTTCTACTTTCCTATGGGCCTCCATCGGCGTTGATCTGTAGCTGTTGTTGCTGAGTTGCTGTCGCCGCCGCCACTTGCTATTCTGAGTTGTGCCGCCACAATGGTGGTCACCAAAAACGATGCTGTGGCTGTCAGAACTGCTTGGAGAAGCTGCATCTTGTAGCCGTCGTCGAAGAAATCACTGCTACCAAACCCCATCCGCGTCGTTGCAATTGAACAAGGCAAAGAGGGAAAAAGAAATGTCGTTGCCTTTGTTGAGGGGGCTCGACCATCCTTGCCGCTGGAGCTTGTTGCTGAAAGAGAGGAGGTGACGGCGGTGGAAGTTGCCACCGCAGTTTTGCCTCAACAAATGGCACTAAAAAACTACTGCTACAGTCGCCGGAGGATTCCCCTACAGCTGCCAAACCCTATCCCACTCCAACTTGGGTTTCGACCATGGTTCGTTTATGCTAGGTTTTGCTCTTCTAAGTGTCGGAGTTGCTGTCATTTCTTCGTCTCCATGTTTCTCATTTGTTAAGTAAGTATATCTTTTTCAAAACCTTCACCGCTAGTGTATGTTTGTTCTGTTATGAATTTGATAAAGATTCTGAGATGTTGGTAACGTATGTTCGAGTTCCAGTTGTTGCATGTCGCGCTTAGAGATGCGGTTGCTGCTATGGATGGTGGATAAAGCTAAGGTTACGGCTGCTGCTGTCGCTGGCCGAGGGAAAGTGGGTTTGACACGTTTTGGTTTTGCAAGTTTTGACTTTGAGGTAGGGGCATTTTCATTAAACTCATTTTTATTCTTAAGAATTGTTATAAATTGATATTTAAGCAAATAAATATTTTTGGTGATTATGGAGTCTTATGAATTGAGCTGAATTGCCTTGAATGAATGTGATTGCTTACTTGACTGTGGCTATTTCTGAATATTGAGTTGGTATTGAGATAGTGAGTGAAATATTAATTTGAAAATCTGGTTTGAATGTTTACCAAGTATAATTTGAGAATTGGAAAATGTTTGATGTTAGAATTAATTTGAGTTCGGAAAACGATTTGAGATTTGTGAATGACTTGGGTTTGAAACCGTTGGAAATTATTTGAGAAAATGTTAATTGGCTTTATTGGAAATGAATTGAAACCTGGAAAGGAATATAATATTGGAAATGAGCTTGATTTGTTGAAAAATGAGTTTAAATTGAAAATAGTCTGAGATATTGAAATTGATCTGATTTTGAAATTGAGTTGAAAGGAGTTTGAGAAATAGTTTTGTTGGGACCGAAAAAGGGTGGCAGAAACCGAGTTTTAGAGGAGATGCTGCAGAAACTTTATAAAATTAGAAGTTTCACTTGAAGTAGTTATTTTAAAAGGTTTAATTTTAAGCATTATATGATTTAAGATTACTTTATTTATCAAAGGAAGAGTTATATTTTGGATTGGGAATTGTTAGTGAACGGAATGGAAAGTAGGATGATGAGGATTTTCTTTGAAATATGATTTTGAATGAATTTGAAAATGAGATATGGATTGATGAATGATGATGATGATGAGAATGACTTAGACATTGATGAGTGCTGAATGAATTATTTATATGGCTTATGAAATTGAATTATCTGAGACAGGAGTTTCCCTGGGTAAACGTAGTGGCTTGCCACCATTTGCTCCAGGTTGAGACTCGATACTCTGTTGACCCTACGATGTAAGGGTGACTGGGCACTATAAATTCCCGAAAATGTTACCCCCATTGAGCAATATTGATTATTGAGAAAAAGCTATGCATTGACTCTTGGGGATGCACGTCAAGGGACAGTCTAAGGATTTTGGACTTGTCGGGTTGGCTGGATAACCGATAGATGAGTTCATTAGCCATAGGACAGGCATGCATCATATGCATTTGTATGCTTTACTTGGGCTTGAACTTGTTTTGGTTTGCCTAATTGTTAAATTGTTCTTAACTGCTACCTGAACTATTTGCTGTAACTGTTACCTAAACCTGTGCTTTCTTTGTCTGTTTTGCCTGTGTTTGTCCTTGTGCGTAACTTTTGAGAATGAGTTTTGGTGCTGAATTGATGATTGTGTTGATTGGTTTTGTGGTTGGTCCCTGACGATCGAATTTCTATCGGTAAAGAAATTCACAAATATAATCGCGTTGTAAGTATAGTTTCTAAACCAACAGAGAATCATTTCGTACAAAAGTTTTGTTTGTCACTTAAGCAAACCCAATAAAAATAAATAACCGAAGTATTCAAACCTCGGGTCGTCTTCTCAAGGAATTGCAGGGAAGTATAATTTATTATTGGTTATGGAAAAAGATATATTTTTGGGTTTTTAAAATAAGGAACAAGTAATGTAAAATAACAAGTCGTTAAAATAATAACTAATAAAGCTCTTGGCAAGGTATGAGAATTGGAAGTCCTATCCTAGTTATCCTTATCAATTGTGATGAGAATTGGTTTTTGCTCCCACTTGGTCAACCTCTAACTATGAAGTTAAGTGGATAAATTAATTTGATTCCTCAAGTCCTAATCTTTCCCTTGGAAAGGCTAGAGTTAGTGGAATCCAAATTAATTAGCAAGGAATTCCAATTTTCAGTCAACACCTCGAGTTTGATAACTTAAGTGTCACCAATTACTTAACCAAAGCCAAAAGGAAAAATTCTAAATTAAATTGAAAACATCATAAATAAAATAAAACAATCATAAATCTAAAATACCTCAAACTACGTTTAAACATAAATTCAAATCTAACATGGAAAGGTTCATAAGCTAAATTGAAAAGATAAATATCAATTAAATGCAATAATGAACAAACAAAGAAAATAGAATATTGGTGTTGAAAAGAAGGTAACTAACCCCTGGAAGTCGGTATCGACCTCTCCACACTTAAAGATTGCATCGTCCTCGGTGCATGCTAAGATGTGCAAGTGGATGGATTGTTTCAACTAATGTTTTTCTCCAAAGATTGAGCAGATGAACTTGTTTGTCTCCCCATTAAGAGGCTTTTCCTCTCCTTTCGTGGTGGCCATCCTGAAAGAAGAGGGAAAAGAAGAAAAGTAACCCAAAAATAAAGATAGAAAACAAATAAAATATGATTGTTAATGCCAAATAATGAGGGTCTCAATTACATGGTAGCTACAACATGCAAGTGAGAAAACAGTAGAAGGACATGGTAAATCAAGAGTGCAAAAATTTGCAACAATGGGGGAAGAGTGTGGATAATGAAAGACAATATAAATTCATGTCAATGCAAAATTAATACAAGTATCATAAAAGATTAGCCTTGACTTAAATAATATTACCCAACAGTGTAAAACAAGTCATTAAGTACCAAAATAATACCAGAAAAGATACAACAGTTGAATATGAACAAGTAACACCAATGGAAAAATAATAAGATTAGGAAAGAAAAGAAAAATATGCACAAAATTAAAATGCAATGAATGAAATATGCAAATGAATTAAGTAAAATAGAATTGACGTGAAGAGGGATGAGAAGTAAAAGAGATAAAGTAAGAAAGAAAGAAGAAAGAAGAAAAGATAGAAGAAATTAGGATTAGAAAAGAAAAGATAAGATAATTAGCGCTGAACTGGATAAGTTGTGCGGCACAGGTGACGCGGACGCGTGAGTGACGCGGTCGCGTGGTGTGCGATAAGGTCAGGTGACGCGGCCGCATGGGTGACGCGATTGCGTGGCCTGATTTGTGCGATTGGAGCGAGTGCAGCCTCACGTTCGCGCAACTCTCTGTTTCAAACTCATTTGCCGAAAATCTGGGTAACCCGTGCGCGTGGGTGACGCGCTCGCGTGGATGTCCTTTCTTTCAAAAATGACGCAGACGCGCGGGGAACACATTCGTGTGGCAGGGCTTGTGCTTCTAGCATGGTTCTAGCCCCACACCATCACAACTTGTTGCCATACACCCATTTAAGTCGATTTCGCGGGGTCACGCGCATGCGTGGATGGCTGGATTCGCAAACGACGCAGACGCGTCAGGGACGCATTCGCGTGGGTGTGTTCGTGCCTGAGGCATGCCTCCAGCCACACTCCCACGTGACTTTTTGTTCAATTTTTTTTTCTTCCCAATACACTTGTGACGCCGACGCGTCAGCGACGCTTTTGCGTCGCGTGCATTTTTTTATGCAGTATGCAGAATGCAATGCTAGTATGAATATTATGCATGATTCCAGGTCCAATCAAAACTCAAAAACAAACATAACAGACTAGAATTAAAGCTGAAAAAGGGACGATCATACCATGGTGGGTTGTCTCCCACCTAGCACTTTTAGTTATAGTCCTTAAGTTGGACATTTGACGAGCTCCTTGTCATGGTGGCTTGTGCTTGAACTCATCTTGAAACTTCCACCAATGCTTGGACTTCCAATAATATCTATCAATACCAAGTAAATTTCTCAAGCGTTGATGGAGTTCTTCACAAGCTTTGAGCTCCCAAAATTGATCCTCATATATTCCCGGATCCCAAATCTTGTTTCTACACCCGTCTTCAAGTTGATTATTATGATT
Source organism: Arachis duranensis (assembly GCF_000817695.3). Classification (NCBI taxonomy): domain Eukaryota; kingdom Viridiplantae; phylum Streptophyta; class Magnoliopsida; order Fabales; family Fabaceae; genus Arachis; species Arachis duranensis. The sequence continues at coordinate 95,903,115 of NC_029780.3, forward strand.
CCATCCAGGTGGTTCAGCTTTAGAATTCTCACGTAAGCACCCAAACATCTTCCTAGACCCATTCAATCAAGGTCTACACCAACTTTTGCATTTAAACTTTGAGCTTTCAATCATAATGAACCTAGGATTGTGTTGCCCACCACTAACCATTTTCCTCTTACTCTTAATGCCACAAAGAGCTCTAAGTTGACCATCCGTCTCCAGTAGCCCATATTCAAGTGGGAAGGTAAAGGTCAAGGATAAGAATTTTACCCACTTGAATGTTGTGTTGGACGGTAATGTACTTGGGAGAGGTGTCTCTAATGAACTTTCAAGCTCCACTTCCTTGTGCTATTCTTTGACAACTTCCACCTCTTTGTAAGCTTCTTCAATATCAACCTCGTTCTCTTGGTAGCTTTCTTCCAATTCAATATCTTCTTCATTGCTCACCAAGGGCATGGGAGGTTGTGCCTCTTCTTCTTGAATATCCTTCTCTTGATCAACCTTTTCCAAGTCTTCAACTATGATATGCCTTGGAGGTTGTACACCCTCCTCAGCATCAATTTCAATCGTCTTTGAAGGAGACTCTATAACTTGACTTTCCCATGGAGGTTCAGCATCTCCTAAGTCTTCAACCACTTCTTCCTCTTCAACTATTATGGCTTCCTCTAATTGTTCTAATACAAAGTCATGCTGCTCACTGCCCACTGGAGTTTCTAGCTTCTCCTTCATGCTGCGTTCTTCAGTAGATTCTCCACATAAAGCCATGGGAGTTCCTTGAGTGTCCAGATGTCGGGAGTCTAGTCGACTTATCGCTTGGCCCAGTTGTTGAATGGTTGCATTGAGTCGATCCATTGTCTCCTTGAAACGATCCTTTGACTCTTGTTCCACTTGGCTATCATAAGTAAGATCATAGTGCTCTTGGATTGATGGATATGGACATGGTGTATATTGAGGTTCTGGTTCTAGGTATGGCTCATATGGTGGTTGATATGGCGGATAAGGGTTAGGGTCATATGAAGGTAAATGGTAAAAAGGGGCTTGTGATATGGTGGTCCAAAGCTATGTTGAGGAGGGGGTTCATAGGCGTATGGTTGTGGTTGTTGATAATCAAAGAGTGCTCACCATAGCCGTCATCTTGGTATGCCTCTTGGAAGGGCTCTTGGTTATAGTATGTTGGTGGAGGTTGTTGCCAAGAGGGTTGATCAAATCCTTGTGGCTCCTTCCATCTTTGGTTGTCCCATCCTTGATGCATGTTCTCATTGTAATCTCCTCTCCCTGCAACATAATTGTAACCAGACTCATAGCAAAAGTTGTGAGAGTTCATGGTACCTAAAGGAAATAAAAACTAATAAAAATTAATGAAAATAAACTCCTAAAACTAGAAATGCTAACAACAATATAAGATAGAAATTTGAAAAAGGGTTAAATTTTGAAAATGTTTGATTTTTAAAATGTTAAATTTAAATTTTGAAATTTGAATTTTGAATTTTGGAATTTAAATATTGAATTTTGAAATTTGATTTTGAAATAAGATAAGATAAGATTTTGAAAAAGATATGATTTTTGAAAAAGATTTGAATTTTAAAATTTAAAACTAAGATAAGATAAGAGAAAAATTTTAAAATAAAAATCTGAATATTTTTTTTGTAATTTTTGAAAAAAATCAATTAAAAAGTAAATATTTACAATAACCAATAATAAGGCACACGTTTGCGATTCCCCGGCAACGGCGCCATTTTGACGATCGGATTTCTGTCGGTAAAGAAATTCACAAATATAATCGCGTTGTAAGTATAGTTTCTAAACTAATAGAGAATCCTTTCATACAAAAGTTTTGTTTGTCACTTAAGCAAACCCAATAAAAAATAAATAACCGAAGTATTCAAACCTCGGGTCGTCTTCTCAAGGAATTGCAGGGAAGTATGATTTATTATTGGTTACGGAAAAAGATATATTTTTGGGTTTTTAAAATAAGGAACAAGTAATGTAAAATAATAAGTCGTTAAAATAATAACTAATAAAGCTCTTGGCAAGGTATGGGAATTGGAAGTCCTATCCTAGTTATCCTTATCAATTGTGATGAGAATTGGCTTTTGCTCCCACTTGGTCAACCTCTAACTATGAAGTTAAGTGGATAAATCAATTTGATTCCTCAAGTCCTAATCTTTCCCTTGGAAAGGCTAGAGTTAGTGGAATCCAAATTAATTAGCAAGGAATTCCAATTTTTAGTCAATACCTCGAGTTTGATAACTCATGCATCACCAATTACTTAACCAAAGCCAAAAGAAAAAAATTCTAAATTAAATTGAAAACATTATAAATAGAATAAAACAATCATAAATCTAAAATACCTCAAACTACGTTTAAACATAAATTCAAATCTAACATGAAAAGGTTCATAAGCTAAATTGAAAATATAAATATCAATTAAAGTAATAAAATAAAAGTAGAAAATAAATTAAAGGAACATTGAACCTGTGATGAAGAAGAAATAATCCTAAATCCTAAACTAAGAGAAATCCTAATTCCTAAATCCTAAGAGAGAGGAGAGAAACTCTCTCTCTAAAAACTACATATAAATTATGAAAAGTGAATTATGAGTATTGTCCCTTCATTCCTCCACTTTGCAGCCTTTAATCTGTGTTTTCTGGGCTTGAAACTGGGCCGGAAATAGCCCAGAAATCGCTGGGGCGAAATCTGCCACGCTGATTTTTGTCACTGCGATGCATCCGTGTGAAACACGTATTCGCGTCACCTAGCTGTACGTTCACTATGGCAAATTATATATCAAATTTAAGCCCTAGATGTTAGCTTTCCAACGCAACTAGAACTGCGTCATTTGGACCTTTGTAACTCAAGTTATGATCGTTTGAGTGCGAAGAGGTCAGGCTGGACAGCTTAGCAATTTCTTCAAGTTCTTGTATTCCTTCCACTTTTGCATGCTTAGTTTCCATCCTCCAAGCCATTCCTGCCTTGCAAACTCTGAAATCACTTAACACACATATCAAGTCATCGAATGGTAATAAAAGATGATTAAAATACACAAATTAAAGACTTTAGGAAGCAAGTTTTCAATCATAGAACAAATTCTGGGAAGGAATTGTAAAACCATGCAAATAGTATGAATAAATGTGCAAAGGCTTGATAAAAACCACTCAATTGAGCACAAGATAAACAATAAAATAGTGGTTTATCAGTCTTGATTAAGATTTTCTTATAAAAAAGAAAGGGTTTGGATTTCTGAAAGATTGAATATTGTGTCTTTGAAAAGATTTTTAACGATTAGCTATTGATTTTTAAAAAGATTCATAAGGCAATGATAATCACTAAGTTTGAAACCTACTTTCTTATTAAATATCTTTTTAGAACAATTCTAAAACTCCATGGTGAGACCGTGTGGTTAAGTTCTCTCTCCCCTACAGCTTTACCTTTTTAGGAACTGAATGAAGAAGCATTATGAAGAGTTATTCTGCGTTTGGTTTATATGTTGTTGTATTAATTAGATAATTTTTCTTCCTTCGTCTTTGTTATTACAATTTTGTAAGAGGGATAGGAGTTGTATGTTTTATTTGTATATTATATTATAAGCTATTATGTAAGAAGTCTTGTATATGAATCTATGCCTGTTTGTTTTCTTTAAGATAAAGTATTTATTTCTGATTTTCAAAAAAGTCAGCGATGCGATGTCGAGTTAAAGGCTCCTATTTTAATATTAAGTATATAAAGTCGTCGTGACACTTCTTGCTATCAGAGTAGCGCAGCCGGAAGCATGACATTCTGATAGTGAGGGTGTTATATTATGGTATCAGAGCAGTTTATCCTAATTAGAGCCTTGGGGATAGACTGATCATGCTTTATTACATTCTCTGAATGTCTGTCATGTTGTAGGTCTTGTCCAAGTAACAAGAATTAGAGTTTTATGCACATGACTGTCTATTGATTAACGTTGTTAGCTTACCGTTACATATCTGCTAATGGTTATGTGTACGGAAAAGTTAATGGGTTAACATAGATAAAGTAGAAGTAATAGTTAACTTATATCATGGGGTTTGGAGAAGCGTTAGAAACTAATCTTTGAAGTTAGTTCCGTTTCGGAGTATGATTCTTATTCGTGCTTAGTGTGATAACTTTTTCTATCAATTGCCTTGGAAATTCTTATTCATTATTTTATTTATAAAATGTGATTGATTTAATTGTCAACCTTATCTCACTGTTCATGCATTGCCTTTGCTTGGTTTTGTATTCGGTTCTTGCTTGAAACTTTTGAAGTATTTACCCCTACCACTGTTAATAGCCATCTTTATAAATTTTATACTCCTTGACTTGATCTTGGATTTATTCTGGTACCACAAATGATTCACAGATCTCTGAAAACATTAATGATTGATTTTAGCTACCCTCACTTGTGAGCTTTGTATTTCTTTCTAACTGGATGGTGTCAACGGATGTGCTGTGAATCGTGCCATGTTATCTGACGTATCATTTATTTCTCTTTTCTTCATTTTGAAATCACTTGCTTGACTACATCTTGAAAAGCAATTTGAATTTTCTTACGCATAATTTAGTTGATTGGTTCTTAGTTTTCTTTTTTGATTCTTACAATGTGGTCATCAATTTTGAATTCCTTTACATGAGCTAGGAAAATCCTTGAATTGACTCGAACCTGCACCGTTTATTTAATCCTCTCGAAAATTTTGTTTCAGACCTTTCTAAAGAAGCTTTGATTTGATTTGTTTTCTGTTTTAATGTATTCCTGTAAGTTTGCTTAAATCTTTTGAAATATCTCTCTTAAGAAGTACATGCACAACCTTTTAATTTTAAGTGGTTTTGAACTCTGAGAGTTATTGTCATAGTGAACTAATTATGTGGTTTCATCCTTTTGTTCTATGTTCTGTATTTTATTTGTATCTGCTGTGTTGTAATACTTTGTGTCTTATAGATTTCTTTTTGAATTCTTACTTAGGATCTTTTAAAGGAATTTCACTTTTATTTTTCTCTATCCGATTATTCCCACAACTTTTCTTTAAAACTCTCAACAAGATTGCCCCTACTTTTGCACGCACTTTCTTATGTGGATTTTGAAAGCTTTTATGTGGTTTGAATACAACTTAAATTCTTCCAACCATACTACAATCTTCTATGCAAATTCTTACTTGATTATATACTTGAGTATCTTCCAAGATTTTGCATTTTTCCTAGTTAAAATTAACAAGCTTTTCATACCTTATTTTGACTTAAACCTGTCTTGGCACAATGCAACACTTATGTTTCTAAAATTTTCTTTGCAAAACGTTTGTCTCATATCTTCCTTTAAGAAGGTGAAATGATTTTCTTAGTTCTGTCCATTGTTAATGGATGTCCTAATTAAGTGTGTTCTATGTCATTCTCCATCTTGTAAACATTGTCTTGAATCATGTTATTTTCTATTTAGCGAACTGTGCATGTCCTTTATTCGGCCTAAATTTCTTTTGGCTAGATATATTCGCTTTTCTTACGATTTCTATTGAAGTTCTATGATTCATATCTCCTAGAAAAGATCTAGAACATTTTGTTGTTATTGCACATTCCTGTTAAATTGTGACTCTATTCATCCTTTTGAATTCATGTGAACGTTGTTCCTGTCATTTGATTTGCTCTTCCTAGGAGTTGTATCCCTCTAAGTAAACTCGAGTTTTTTTTTGTGTCATATGCGACTCCTAGACATGGATAACAATATATTAATTTTTTAGTACATAGCTTGTTGACGCAGGAGGTGAATTTGGCGAGTTTGAATATGAACTTTGAAAGTTTATGTAGTTTTCAAACCTCACCTATTCTGCCATCTACTTGGAAATTGTTTGAACGAAGTACAATTTAATTTTCTTTTAGCCATATTGCAGTTTTGATATATTTCTGTCGCCCTTCAAAATGCGGGTTGCATACCTTTTCTCTTAGAACATGAGGTGATCTTCCTTAAATTTTTCATCCTTTATATTCAAATGTACTAGAAGGTGTTCTTAATCATAAATTTTTAAACCTTGTAAGCGTCATCACTGACTTCTGTTAATCTTCTTCTATGATTTCCTACTTCTTTAACTCAGCTTAACTTTGTTTCAAACTACTATACTGTTTTTCCTTTTGATGTTCCTATCGGTCTTTTCTGATTTGAGGGTCATTCCTGAGGTTGCCAAATTAATTTTTCTTTTTGACACCTTTCATTTCTTTTACATCCTCGATTACTTGTAATCTTGGCAATCCTTTCAAGCTCTTACGGATTTTGTCCTTGTCACTTGCCTTTTTCTAAGTTTTAGTACCCTTCTGATTAAATTTGAGAATTGTTTTAATATCATGTACGACCTTTAGGTATAATAACACGATACGTTAATTTCTTAAGACGTGCTTGAGGATATGGAAGGTGAAGTGGTAAGTGTGTGACGTTATGAGGAGTTGTGAAAGTTTCGTTTCTCTCGGAAGAGTTTGTGGATGTTAAGCTTATGACTGGTTATGGGGTTGTGAAGTGATTGATGGAGTTGGAGAATTGAAGTTCTGAAGTGGGTACGAGACCCGTGAGTGAACATGTTATCCGTTGTTTTAATATCAGCCTGCCTTATAGCCTTTTGCCACGATAACTACCACTTTGCCTTGTGAATACCTATCTTGACTTGCACCCTATTTTGTTTCTTTTTCAAGTTTTTGTAAAATCTTGAAAACATATAACCTTTCTATATCGAGCCAATCCTGTATATTCTGCCTTACACTATACTTTACCTTTATATTTACATCTTATGAATATTCGGTATTTGAACATTTATATATATAAGCTAAGATTTCTTACCTTTCTAAAAGGTATTCAAAAAGTAGAGTACTAAATTTGTGTATTACCTTATGTATTACTTCAATTTTTGAGGACGAAAATTTTTATAAGGTGGGTAGGATGTAAGACCCATAAATTTCAAAAAAATATTATTAAGAGCTAATTTTGATTTATTTATTCATTAAGTACTTTAATCTCAGAAATTATTTTATTAAAGATAACTAAAGCAAATTTTGATTAATGAAGTTTAAAGTAATTTAAGATTTTATCCGATTTTATAATGATTGAATTATTTTCTATATTTAAATTATAAAGTTTAGCAAATGTAAAATAATAAAAATTTTATATGATTTGGTTTAAATAATCTAGATTTTGGAATTTAATACTTTAATTCTTATAAACAAATAAAATTAATTATATTATCTTCATTCTCCAATCCTTTAATTAGAATATTTTATTGAAATTAATTTGTAAATTTATGATTAAATATTATTTTCTTTAAAGATAATTTTGTTGAATTAAAACTGGTTTTCAATTACTCTACTACTCCTAATTTTAGTAAAATGATTAAATTGCCCTTAACCCTAATTTTACTATCCTCACCGCCTCTCTTTCCTCTTCACCTGCGCAGCCCCCAACCCTCCTCTCCTCACTCTTGCTGCCTTCCAACCATTCACACACAAAACAAACGCATTTACATACATGGAGGAGAGATCCGATAGAGGAGATGCGTCGCCCATAGGGTGTGGGCTGCCATCACGCTGTCGTCAAGCTGGAGGGAGGAGCCGTCGCCGCCACGCCTCACTGTTGAAGCCCCACGTCGTTGCCGCTACTGCTCCTGAAGAGAGAGGAAGATCACGAGCGTTCTACTTTCCTATGTGCCTCCATCGGTGTTGATATGTCGTTGTTGTTGCTGAGTTCGTGTCGCCGCCGCCACTCGCCGTTCTAAGCTGCGCCGCCGCGATGGTGGTCACCAAAAACAGTGTTGTGGCTGTCAGAACTGCTTGGAGAAACCGCATCTTGTAGCTGCCGTCAAAGAAATCACTGCCCCTGAATGCCAGCCACGCCATCGCCATCGAACAAGGTAGAGAGGGAGAAAGTAACGTCGTTGCCTTTGTTGGAAGGGGGCTCGACCATCCTTGCCGCTGGAGCTTGTCACCGGAAGAGAGGAGGTGACGGCAGTAGAAGTTGCCGCCGCTGTTCTGCCACACCAAATGGCACTAGAAAACTGCTGCTATAGTCATCAAAAGATTCCCCTGCAGCTGCCAAACCCTATCCCACTCCAACTTAGGTTCCAACCATGGTTCGTTTATGCCGAGTTTTGTTCTTCTAAGTGTTAGAGCTGCTGCCATTGCTTCGTCTCCATGTTTCTCCTTTTTTAAGTAAGTATATCTTTTTCAAAACCTTCACCGCTAATGTATGTTTGCTCTGTTATGAATTTGATAAAGATTCTAAGATGTTGGTAATGTAAGTTCGAGTTAGTTGTTGCGTGTCGCGCTTAGAGATGCGGTTGCTGCTACAGATGGTGGATAAAGTTGAGGTTATGGCTACTGCTGTCGTTGGCCGAGGGAATGTGGTTTTGACGCATTTTGATTTTACGAGTTTCAACTTTGAGGTAGGGGCGTGATGAACGGATTTTTGTGTGGTACAGAATTTCACAATAAGTTCTCGTTGAAAGTATATCTTCTAAACCAACAAAGAATCCTTTCATACAAATATTTGGTTGTCACAAGTAACAAAACCCTATAAAAATAAACCAAAGTATTCAAACCTCGAGTTGTCTCTCAAAGAAATTGCAGGGTAGTATTCTTGTTATTGGTCATGAGTTGTATATCTTTGGGGTTTGGGAGATAAAGAACAAGAAATGTAAATGGCGGAAGAAACAAACTAATGACTAGAAAAGTCCTCGGCAAGGCATGAGAACTAGAAGTCCTATCCTCAATATCTTCTTCAATTGTGATGACAATTGTTCATTGCTCCACTTAGTTAGCCCTCTAACTATGAAGAAAGTCAAGTGAAGATAATCAAATTGGATTCACAAGTCCTAGTCAACTCTTAAGGGGAAGACTAGCTTTAGCGACATGCAATTCGATTAGCAACTTCTAATTATTAATCAACAAAAGCATTAGATAACTCAAGAGTCACTAATTACTCAACCTAAGCCAAGAAGAGAAAATCTACTCTAGCATCCTTCCAAACATTTTATCAAACACTTGGAAGGCATAAAAGGAAAGCATGGTAAATTGATAACAAGAATGAACTCTAACAACTACTAATTGCAAAAAAATTAATAACAACAATCAAAGAAAGCATAATTAATATGAATTACCTCAAATTGTATTAAAAGAAAATAAAGGGAACAAGAGAGTATTAACAATAAAGTATACAAAATAAAGGAGATGATTACAACAAAATAATAGAGGAACAAAATGTAGGAACTAGAAATTGAGGAAGGGAAGTAGATGAGAAGAAGAATTAAAGCCTAGATCTAGAGAAGAGATTAACCTAATCCTAATCCTGATTCTAGAGAGAAGAGAGAGCTTCTCTCTCTAGAAACTAACTCTAAACTCCAACTAATTGATAACTAATCCTAATTATGACTTGTGTCTAAACTAGTTGTTAACTTCCTCTTCAATCCTTGGATTTAATAACATTAGAAGTGAGTTAGATTTGGGCCTGGGAAGCCCAGAAATTGCCCCCAGCGGATTCACCTTAAGTGGGTCACGTGCGAGCACCGACGCGTACGCGTGGGTTATGTGTGCGTGTCGCTTGACAATTTGCTATCCACGCGTACATGTCGCCATACGACCTTCCATCTACGCGTGCGCGTCGATTCCAGCATCCCAAATCCTTGATTTTCCATGATTTCTCCACTTGCACGCTTTTCCTTTTCATCCCTTTGATCCATTCCTAGCCTTTTCAACCTGAGATCACTAACACACACATCAAGGAATCTAGTGGAATCAAAGGTGAATTAAAATCAACCAATTAAGGGCCTAAAAAGCATGTTTTTACACTCAAGAACAATTTAGGAGATAATCATGAAACCATGCCATTTCATTGTATAAATGTGGGGAAAGTGGATAGAATCCACCTAAATTAAGCACAATATGTACCATCAAATAGCGACGCATCAGGGCATTTTCATTAAACTCATTTTTATTCTTAAGAATTGTTATAAATTGATATTTAAGCAAATAAATATTTTTAGTGATTATGGAGTCTTATGAATTGAGCTGAATTGCCTTGAGTGAATGTGATTGCTTACTTGACTGTGGCTATTTCTGAATATTGAGTTGGTATTGAGATAGTGAGTGAAAGATTAATTTTAAAATCTGGTTTGAATGTTTACCAAGTATAATTTGAGAATTGGAAAATGATTTGATGTTTGAATTAATTTGACTTCGGAAAACGATTTGAGATTTGAGAATGACTTGGGTTTAAAACCATTGAAAAAAATTATTTGAGAAAATGTTAGTTGGCTTTATTAGAAATGAATTGAAACCTGGAAAGGATTATAATATTGGAAATGAGCTTCATTTGTTGAAAAATGAGTTTTAATTAAAAATAGTCTGAGATATTGAAATTGATCTGATTTTGAAATTGAGTTGAAAGGAGTTTGAGAAATGGTTTTGTAGGGATCACAAAAGGGTGGCAGAATCTGAGTTTTAAAGGAAATGCTGCCGAAATTTTATAAAATTAGAAGTTTCACTTGAAGTAGTTATTTTAAAAGGTTTAATTTTACGCATTATATGGTTTAATATTACTTTATTTATCAAAGGAAGAGTTATGTTTTGGATTGGGAATTGTTAGTGAACGGAATGAAAAGTAGGATGATGAGGATCTTCTTTGAAATATGGTTTTGAATGAATTTAGAAATGAGATCTGGATTGATGAATGATGATAATGATGAGAATGACTTAGACATTGATGAATGTTGAATGAATTATTTATATGGCTTATGAAATTGAATTATCTGAGACACGAGTTTCCCTAGGTAAATGCAGTGGCTTGCCACCACTTGTTCTAGGTTGAGACTCGATACTCTGTTGACCCTACGATGTAAGGGTGACTGTGCACTATAAATTCCCGGAAATGTTACCTCCATTGAGCAATATTGATTATTGAGAAAAAGCTATGCATTGACTTTTGGGGATGCACGTCAAGGGGCAGTCTAAGGTTTTCGGACTTGTCGGGTTGGCTAGATAACCGATAGATGAGCTCATTAGCCATAGGACAGGCATGCATCATATGCATTTGTATGCTTTGCTTGGGTTTGAACTTGTTTTGGTTTGCCTAATTGTTAAACTTTTCTTAACTGCTACCTAAACTATTTGCTGTAACTGTTACCTAAATCTGTGCTTTCTTTATCTGTTTTGCCTGTGTTTGTCCTGGTGTGCAACTTTTGAGAATGAGTTTTGGTGCTGAATTGATGATTGTGTTGATTGGTTTTGTGGTTGGTCCCTAATTAAGATTTTCTTATAAAAGAAGAAAGGGTTTGGATTTCTGAAAGATTGAATATTGTTTCTTTGAAAAGATTTTGAACGATTAACTATTGGTTTTTAAAAAGATTCATAAGGCAATAATAATCACTGAGCTTGAAAATTGTTTTCTTATTAAATATCTTTTTAGAACAATTCTAAAACTCCATGGTGAGACCGTGTGGTTAGGTTCTCACCCCCTACAGCTTTACCTTTTTAGGAACCGAATGAAGAAGCATTATGAAGAGTTATTCTGTGTTTGGTTTAAATATATTATTGTATTAATTAGATAATTTTTCTTCCCTCATCTTTGTTATTACAATTTTGTAAGAGGGATAGGAGTTGTATGTTTTATATGTATATTATATTATAAGCTATTATGTAAGAAGTCTTGTATATGAATCTATACCTGTTTGTTTTTTTTAAGATAAAGTATTTATTTCCGGTTTTCAAAAGCAATGCGGTGTCGAGTTAAAAGCTCCTATTTTAATATTAAGTATATAAAGTCATCGTAACACTTTTTGCTATCAGAGTAGCGCAGTCGGAAGTGTGATATTCTAATAGTAAAGGTGTTACACAATTAGCTATATGCATGATTTTATATGTTGTCTATTTATATATATTTTGAAAACATATAACAAACTAAGCTAAAAGTTGTGTTAAGTTTGAAAATGATCTTATAATTTTTTGTGATGACAAATATTTAATTAATTTAATTAATTAATTGATTAATAGCTTGACTTAATATGTTATAATGTTTTAGCTTTAAAATTGATATAAATATTTTTTTGGTGTCAAATTGAAAGAGATGGTTGTTGCTAAATGGACAAGGAAACATATAACAATGATGATGATTATGCATAGCAATAACCAGAGTTGTCATCAAGCAACAGATAGATGAGCACATTGCATTAATTAAAACATATTTAAAAATAATCAAACACAATGAGCAAGACTTGAAGAGCAATTGGAAATGTAGCTGCTGGCTATAGAAAGAAATAAATCACGTAATTAATGAGGACTCAAAACTGCAACAATTAACTAAAGAATTATTTTTGATACGATAATATTAGGAAGATAAAAAAAATTAGAATTTATCTTATTTAATATTAATTAATTATTACAATAATGTTAAATAAAGCAAGTTCTAATTGTTTTTGCCTGATATTATTTTGTTATCAAACATTTCTATTTTTAATATAAGAAGAAGAAGGTTTTATGAATGTTAAAGAGAATAATTTAGAAATCAAATACTACATAATTGAGTATCTTTTTTCTTCACTTTAGTTTGTATTTGATATTCAATTTTTGAGTCTTCCTAGTACTAAGAAAAAGATATATGATCATTTGAGAAAATATTTTGAAAAAGTCTATGAGTAATAAGTCATAAACTAGGAAGAAAACACAATACAGTTTCAATTTGTTCCAGTCTTGGTTTGTTCTGTTTTGGAGAGTTTGCTTGGTCTGGAAATCAGTTTGTAAAGCACGGTATAGTGCTTTGTTTGTCATGGTGTTGAACCGATTTGGTTTGTTCATCTTTGTCTTTATCTTAATCTTGAAATTGTTGACTGTAATCTTGAAATCGTTATAGTGAAATTCTATCATAATTGTGGTGGAGACTGGACGTAGACCTCATTGCACCTCGAGGTTGAACCGGAATATATGCTGGTATCGTTTTCTCTATTTCTTCCTCTTTTATCTTCTAGTGTCCTACCATTTTGCCTTATGATTAAGTCAAAATTCAATTATGCTTTGGTGTTATGACACAAGGTTAAAATACAAATACGCATATATAGAAATAAATATTATACTAGAAGCCAGTGACAAGATTTAAAACTCGAGGAAAAAATAATTCGTCGATCATTCACACTCAATAACGTATATATATAAGCGCATCAAAAAAAAGGTAGATAATTAAAAGTTCAAAGGAAGAAAAAGAGTAAAGAGACATTTATAAAAGTATATATAAGTATCAACTAGTCTTGGCCTGCAAAGATTAAGTCGGCTAGAGTTTATAATAGTAAAACAGTTGGATAAACATAACCTATCTCTTCAAAATACATCATAAGCCTCTAAAGGCAAGTCTTCAAAACAAGTGTATAATATAAGTGTTTCCCAAAAGAAGTAGAGAGCCTAAAATTAAGGCACAATAAAAGGTCTTCTTCGTTATCCTTTCAGATAAACCTCCCGTTCACTGAGAAGCGCTGGGACCTGCATATGAAAAGTAATAATTTTCAAAACGGGTGAGAACATCATTCCTTACGTGGTTCTCAGTAGGGCAATAATTCCAAATGGGGACTATGTAAAACCACATGAATTTGCTAGGCAATCCAAATCTCCAATCATCAAGGTTCAAGCCTAGGGTTCTTTCTAATCCGAACAAAGTAAATAAACTAAATCTCAAATATATTAATGATCTCTCAATAACTCCGAATTGTCGCAATGACTGATTTTCTTGAACCGTATTCCATTCCAATTCTAAACTCCCCATCCTTAAGATCAGCAACACCTATAAGAAAACAAATTTGTCGTTCATCGATTTATTAAAACAAAATCAAGTAAACATACTACCCACTACTCACATACTTATGTTTGCATATTTAGGAAACTCCCGTGCATGCATGGCGTCAAGATCCAAGCTACACATAAAAGGTGGAACATCCATCGGTTAACTAACTATGGCTGGAACCACTACCGTTTTCGCCACAACCTCACCTCCCCCATCACCATCCTCGTCCTCATCACCGGCTTCGTACGTAACTTCGAACTCCTCATCGCTATCATTGTTCATTCCCAATTACGCTTCAGCTCTATCATCTTACACATCTGTGTCATGTTGAACCTCATCCGCTGCTATATGCTCAAACAACATATAACTCAATCATCGGGTGTTGCACCTGAGTTTGCTGGTGAATATGAAACATCTGCTGAATACTTATTTCGCGACGATTGGCATAACCTCAAACTTTATCAGGCCACCAAATATGACAACTGGACTCCTGTAGAGAATGTTGGTCACCGTCTTTAAAATATCAGCCTCTATGCTTTGACAGAGCCCGTATTGTAGTTCTGCAAACGTTATAGTGCACGGAACCACAAACAAAAATATATTTTCACACGCAAAGTTCACTCCCTCATATGTATTTCGTATGACTTCACTGTTGTGGTAAATCACTATATTTGCAATGCCGTCTATCGCACCAACCTTGGAGGAAAACACCTCTTTCACAATGAAGCAAAATGGTTATGAGCTTCGGTTTTTATAAGTAGAAGACTCGCCTTACAAATTACGTGTTGCAATACCATCCAACCAGCGTCTGCCACGTGTACAACATGCAAGATGTGTGTTGCCTGCCATTCTTCCACGTGTAAATCACGCATGATGTATGTTGAACGAATGTGCGCCACATGTCAAACATGGATAGTGTGTGTTGCATTAAATTTGGAGTAGTGTCTAATATATTAGTTGCCTGCTGAGTTAACATGTTACCTACATGTTGTACCTACACTTCTGCAACATTCACCCACTTGTATATACACAAAAAAACTTTCATGTCCAGCAAAATCATTCATCTTTATTCTATATTAAATTCTTTACCCTCACGGATATGTTGGATCAGCGATACTTTTTAGGAGGTCTATGCTTGGGTAGTGTGAATTTATAATAAATTGCTAGCTATTAGCTATTTTAATTTATCAGAAATTGTTATTCTTGATTTATATATAGATTATTTCTATCATATTTTAATAAATCATATCACAAACTCGTTTTAGATTACATCACCATTCTTGAGATCACATGAAAATAATTTGCAGATTTAAATACGGAAAAAAGATCAAGTACAATATAAATTTTATAGGTAAAATGAAGTCACACATTGTAAAACATTAACACCTAAACTGAAAATAAGAGAGAAGATTACAAATGATTAACATATAGTATTATTTTATACGAGAATATTAAAAAAATAAAAAATAGTTAAATTTTATTTTATTTAATATTTATTAATTATTAATTATTAAATATTTTTATTATTTTCTGTATATATTATCACGTTGATGTACTATATATGCACCCATGATGTATAAAAAAAGAATGAGAAAGTATGAGGAGCCAATGAAATATTTATACAATAATATGTATAATTGAGATTTAAGAAATATTAGAGATATAATTATTAGTGTTACCTTTTTTCATCAGCTGGAACTTTTGAAATGAATGGTACCATGATATGATATTAGAACTCTAGATCCAAAATTTTTTCCCTCAATACACAAGTCTCCACCGAATTGGCCCCCTTGAAAATTATCTTAAAAGTAATTTAAAAAGAATAACATCTTTTCATCTTATAAATACCATAGGATTTCGGAGTACCATCTACAACAGCAGAACTAAACACCAATTCGTATCATATCTCCGATAATCCCAAAAAACCTTAAAATGTCTGCCACACTAAAATCTCTGCTCCAAATTGGTGGTGGTGAGAATGAGCACAACCCATTAACCATGTCCGATGAGCAAATCTTGGAGCAGATTTACACAACCCATGTCCACACTGACACCAAGTTTGATGTGGACTCACTTTTCACCCTAGTTGAAAACACCCTTAGACGCTCAACACAAATTGTTGACAATGTTGTTCAGGTTTAGATTCATATATTATAATTTATTATTAATTTGTTTTATATATGTTCTCTCTTCCATTGTCCTCTTCTCATACTAATTTTGTTATTTTTATAAACGCTTGTAAATAAATTTTTACAGGGTTCCCAAGCAAGCGTGGAGAACATAGATGACAAAACCCCCCAGCCCAATTTCAACTCACCACTTTGTACCCTCAAGCAGATTTCCTCGGAGGTCATAATCCAAAATTAAACTACTTAATTACAGTATTAACTAAATAAACAGCAAAATAAAAGCTAAAATCTTACTACTTAGTTGGAATTAGATTAAAATATAAAAATATGAAAATATAGTGACCTACTATAATAATTATATACCATGGAACAGATGTCATGCAAGCCACCGGGTGAGGAAATTGCTCACAAGACCACACTAGCCATCCTCAACAAGCTCTCAAACTATGAGTGGGATGCAAAAGCGGTTCTCACTCTCGCCGCCTTTTCTCTCGAATACGGCGAGTTTTGGCTGCTGGCTCAACAGCAGCCAGTAGATCTTTTGGCCAAGTCAATAGCGATACTGAAAAGAGTACCGCTATTGGCAAGGCCTGCGGCGGTGCAAAAGCACCGGCAAGCCATCATTGAGCTAAACAATTTGGTGAAAACAACATTGCAAGTGATTGAGTTGGTCTTTGAGTTGGAGAAGCTCTCCACTTATGATCACAAGGATGTGCCTGATTTGGAGCCTGCCGTTGAGCAAATTCCTGTTGATGTGTATTGGGCCATCATCACCATAGTTGCAATTGTTACTCAGATTGATTGCCTCACCACTGAATCGTAAGTAATTATTTATTTTAATTAATTACCTAAACCCCACCAAACTCTAATAAACTCTATTTCTATTGACAAGAAGACTAGTTGCATGCAATTTAATTAGCACATGGATATAATTTATGATAAATAAATATAGGTAATACCTGATGGTCACACTTTATAGGACAAGATTTGATTTATTTTTTTCCTATTGGTTTATATGTTGATTTCTTTAGAGAGCACAAACAAGAACTGTCCCACTATGGTCAAAAGATCAATATCATCCTCAGCAAATTGAGGAAGCAAATCACGCTGTGCAGACAGCAGATAAGTAAGTATACCAATACCACATATAACGATTATTTTTCATTTTTTTAAGATTTTTCTTAGAATTAACATTAAAAGTAAAATTTCTTTTATTATCTTTTAAAATATTCCAATTCCATACAATATCTTAAGCTGAATTCACTCTTTTTAGGAGGGAAAAAGGATTATTATTGGAGCTGTGAATAAGAAGCAAATTAGATGATTTATATGTTGTGCTTGTATCTTTAATTTCAGATGAGGCAAAATACATCCAATCGCTGAGGAAAATGTTCAAAACCCCCACTGAAATAACAGAGGTGATTAAGTCCTGATTTTCGCAAACGATGCCCCACAGCCACTGTTTGATGGTGCCACCAAGACCACGGTTAGTAGTTATATCATCTTTATGTATATTTAAAAAAAATGTCAAGTGGTTGTTCTTATTATGATTGTCTTATATTTAAATTAATATCAAAACTTTTTTTACTTTTTATAATAAAATATTAATTTCTAGCATTTTTATTTATTTTTAATATTAAAAGTAATTGAGAAAAAATATAAAAAGTAATTTACGGAACAAAGTGTAAACATTAGTTCTTATTTATGGATTGTTCTCTCCTAGCCTCCTACACAAATAGAGTTACCCCTCTTTAAATTTGTCGTACGTACCAAATGATGAGCGTTTAAATTTTATAGTGGAATTTTATGTTTATAGAAAAGAAATCTTTGATACTCATAAATTACAAGTATTAATAACATTGAATATGTAACAAAAATTTTTTTATAATAGATTCATAAATGGCCCTCGCGAGTTTTACACAAGTATTCCTTAAGAAAATGTGTGACAGCTTTACGTTTATGTG
Source organism: Arachis duranensis (assembly GCF_000817695.3). Lineage (NCBI taxonomy): Eukaryota > Viridiplantae > Streptophyta > Magnoliopsida > Fabales > Fabaceae > Arachis > Arachis duranensis. The sequence goes on from NC_029780.3 coordinate 95,920,973, forward strand.
TATATAAAACTATGTACACGTATAATAGCAAAATTTTTTCCTTAATTCTTTGATGCGATGGACAAGTGACGTGGATGGATGAGTTGCTTCATCTCGGTGAAAATGACCATACATGTCACTAGGTCAAAAGTTATTCGATCCAAAATTATTAGGTTAATGCCCGTACTCTAAAATCAACGCACTTAAAATTGAGTTTGACCCCACTTATGAATAAAGTGGCCATGATAACAATAACGCCAAAAAAGTCAATAGAGTGAGTATAAAGCAAAAGTATATATTTCTTTACTGCCCCCTCCCCCTAAAATATAAGGTGTACCTCCTTATTATAGTTTCTTACTTTATTGTCTTTAAATTTTTATATGAATATCAATGATGATTGTATAATAATTTAATAAATATTCACATACATGCTGTTTAGATAATTAATGTTAATATCTTTTATTTCTTAATTTTGTATTTATATTTTTATGTTAGTGTTATTTATTATATTAATTTTTTGCAATGTATGGTATATAATTGGACATAAATGATGTTTTCTTATTATTTAATATTTATATCCTTACCTTTGTATTACTTAGGCTCTATTATATAGTATATACACATATCCATATCCTGTGGCATACACTCATATACTCTATATAGGTAAAGTTCATTATCCTATACGGTGTAGACAAAATAAATAACCTTCAGAAGAGACCAGAAAACTATATATTTCTAGAGATTTTAACGTAAATTCCTCCAGCACACTGGACACAATTATTGCGCATATCCTTGCTTTTGTGATCCTTAATTAATTTTTATTATTCATCAATATAAATAATTTGTTGCGATATGTATAGGTTGACATCAGTGTGCTAAAAAAGAAGAACGTGTACCTGTTCATCTCCACTCTAGACATCACCGAAGAAGAAATTTCAATACTCAAACCCGTTTATGATTATTCAATCAAAACCAACGACCAATACAAGATTGTGTGGATTCCAATTGTGGAGGAGTGGAATGAGCAGGCACGCAAGAAATTTGATTCTCTAAAAATCAAGATGCCATGGTTAGTGGTGCAACAATTTGGAATAATAACAGGGTACAAGTACATTAAAGAAGAGTGGCAATTCAAGAAGAAGCCCATGGTTGTTGTGTTAAGCACTCAATCAAAGGTGCTTCACACAAACGCATTCCATTTGATTCATGCTTATGGAATCAAAGCATTCCCCTTTACAAAATCCGATGAAGAGAGGATTCACAACGAAGTTCATTGGGTTAACTCTGTTGTTTCCAACACTAGGAACCCCATCCTAGAATCTTGGGTAAGTGTACATGCTTCATGTATACACACAATCCATTAGAATATTTCCAATTTGATTAATTAATTAAAAATCATGCTGTATTTACATAATACATTAATCAACACATCAGTTATTCGTATAAAATATATACTAAAAATAAATTAAATAATATATATTTATATATAAATATAGAAGAATTTTTATCGAGTTCAATTAAGAATTTAATTTTTTAATTAATATCAATTAATTTTTTAAAAATTATTTCTTACTTTAAATTTTAATTTTTAAATCCTAAATATTAACTCCAAACTCTAAATCCTCCACAAAATAAGAATTAAAAAAATAATTTTATAATTAAAACTAAATTAATAATAAAAAATAAAAAATTAGTTACTTCTTCTGATTTTTTAATAATATTTTTTTTAATGACAAAGACACTCTTATGAAAAGCAGATCAAAGAGCAAAAGTACATATTCTTCTATGGAGGCAAAGACAAAGAGTGGATCCAAGAGTTCACAAAATACGCAAGCGCCCTCACAAACGACGCCACCATAAAGCAAGCAAACATCACCGTCGAACTCTTCAACGTTGAGAAAGAAGACAAGAACTTCCTAAGCCGCTTTTGGAGCGGCATAGAAAGCTTGTTCGTGACCAAGGCTCACAAGACCGTCGATGATGCGGTAACCAAAGAAGTGCAGAAGATGCTCTCTTACAAGAACGAGACTGGGTGGGCCCTACTCAGCAAAGGGTCCTCCGTGGTCCTCAGTGGCCACGGGAGCACCATATTGAAGACGGTTGCGGAGTTTGAGAAGTGGAAGGAGGTTGTGGTGAAGAAAGGGTTTGAGTTCTCGTTTAAGGAGTATCATGAGAAGATAGTGCGCACTACTCATAGATGCTCCCACCTTGAGATTCCTAACGTCGCCGGCAAGTTGCCGGAGACTATAAAGTGCCCTGATTGCCCCAATACTATGGAGATTTACATCAGTTACAAGTGCTGCCACAATGGGAGTACCACTACCAATGCTATTCACTAGAGAGAAAGAGAGAAAGAGACTCATCAAGATAATGATTCCGGTGGTTTTGATTTGTGGGTGTTAACTACTATATGATAGAGGTTTGAGTTACTGCTATCTGATGATCACTCATCAGATGAAATAAAAGTTACGGGTTCTCTGTGTGAGTTTGCTATCTTAGATGCATGTAATCTCTTTATGGGTATTAATTAAAGGAAATTAATATGAAACCAACTAATAATCAGTCAAGAATGGAATAACATAATTAATTATAATTAGTTTTATTAATTTATAATTTAATTTGTTTTTTAAATTATTGTTGACCACGTTTAAAACATGAGAGAAGATATGCTAGTGATAGGAGAGAATCACGGAACAGATGCTTTGATCATTTATTAGTTGGTTCCATATAATTAATTATGTTTTATTAATGTGTAACACATGAAACATAGAAATCATATCCAAAATCATCCAATTTACAAGAAAAAGAAACATCCGTATGCCTATCAATAGCAACATCCGGTTAAAGTTATCGGTACTTCTAATTTATCAGTTGGCTGATTCTTGGCTTATATAGAGTTGGTTCCTAGCATTGTTGTTAATTAAATTATGGCTCATTCAAATGTTTATTGTCTTCCACAAATTTTAACTTTACATTAATTAACATGTCAGATAAAATTTAGCTAAAATAGAACTAAAGATTATAAGTTATGTACCCTTTAAAAAACACCTAAACTACGCTAAACTGTAGGCTAATATCTAAGTTCATTCACCCGGAGGAAAAACGTCACCACAAAAAGTTAAAAAAGAAAATGTTTCTCACTTCTCATGATGAAAAAGTAAACTAAAAAAAAAAAAATAAGAGTATATACATATTTTGGTTCTCAAAGAATTTCAGACTGGACACTTTAATCCCCAACTAAAATTAATTACTCGATTGGTCCCTAACAATTAATTCCGTCAGTCACTTAGGTCCTTTACTCCGTTAACTCTAACGGAGGACAAATTAGTCCCTGACAACTCTAACAGGGAACAAAATGGTCCCTGACAATTCTAACAAGGGACAAAATAATCCCTGACCCTTTTATTCGAAAACGATACTGTTCTTCCCCAATTTTTATCATATCTCGCATAACACTAACATTCATACTCTCCTTCTTCACCTTCATAGTCTTCTTTTCCATCTTTTTCTTCCTCCTCTTTAACTCTAAGATTAAGCCATGGTATAATTGTCACACGTGCCGCACCTACCTCAACATGTCATGGACCACACACATCCTAAATTCTTGTGACTGGTACATCCATCTCCTCTGCACTTCACCCATCAAAAGCATCCACTTCCACGTCTTCGATAACATCACCTCCAACCCCGACATGTCCACGACATCCTCAAAACCAAGTTCCACAACTACTCTAAGGGCACGCCTTTCTCCACTCTTCGGCAAGCAATATAAATTGTTGGACATTAGAACATCATGAGAAGATTCTCCTTCGACATCATATGGAAATTCTCATTTAAAATATATACCGAGTGCTTCATTCCTTCTTTTCCAGAGTCCAAGTTGGCAGACAGCTTCGACCTCGTATCCAAGCTATCAGTACAACGAGCAATGTCGCCGTTGCCACTCATATGAAAACTGAAGCGATTACTGAACATTGGTTTGGAGAAGAAGTTGAAGGAAGAGATTGGAGTGGTGGACAATGTGGTCATGGAGATGATAGGATAGAGGAGGAGGGAGATGACAATGACGACGACGGGTCTTAACAAATTAGACTTGCTGTCTAGATTCATGGGATCCGTCGAAGACGATAACTAGTTGAGAGACATAGGTATTAGTTTTCCGAGTATGAATTGGTTGAGAACAAGTTGAGAATTTTTTTTCTTGTAAACATTAAATTTATAGAGTGTGCATAGTGTAGTTTGAAGTTACAGTGTTAGACTGCTAGTGTTATGCAAGATATGATGAAAATTGGGAGAGAACAGTGTCATTTCCGAACAGAGGAGATCAGGGACCATTTTGTCCCCTGTTAGAGTTGTCAGGGACTATTTTATCCTCTGTTAGAGTTAATGGAGTAAATGACCTAAGTGACTGACGGAATTAATTGTTAGGGACCAATCGAGTAATTAATTTTAGTTGGGGACTAAAGTGTTCAGTCTGAAATTCTTTGAGGACTAAAATGAGTATATACTCAAAAAATAAAAGAGCAATATCGCTATGTGACACTATGGCAATATGACACAGATGAAGTCACACAAAAAAGGTAATAATAAATAAAATAAAATGACACAAATGAAATGAAAGCGATTATATACGAATTTCACAAAATTAATTGAGAATAAAGTCAACAAACTATTTATGATTCACGGGTTGGGTGCATTATTAATTATTATTGATGAAAGATTTTAATTTTAGAAGATTGACCAATCATATCATTTCGTACAAAGTGACAAACACTCCTTTCCTTCCTATGATTTTTAAGGTTTATGCTATTATATTAATGTTTTAATGTTATGTCAAGAAGTTAACAGGGCTGCTATACATCCATATAACCATATAACTATATAGACCAAAGCTTATTTTAAGCGCATTAAATGCAGAATGAGACATACGTGCCATACAAAAATGTTTCGTTTTTCCATTCGCGCTTCATTATGAATGAACGTTACATCTTCAACATGAAATCAATACCCCAAATACTCACTCTCTTCGAATCTATCTGAATATCACTAAAACTTCAATCACATTATTTGCAGAAACTACTACTACAAACGAATTGGAAGAAGATTTCGCAAGCAACAACCAGAAACAAACGAAAACAGCAACAAAGACTACAAAAGGTATGCGAAAACTACTGTTCATTTAAAATCTTGCAATGTCGCGTTTCGCCTAGTCTCATTTTAGTTTTATTGGTTTGATTTGCTTTGTTTAGTGGATTGAACTATTGTGAATGATTTTTACAGTATAAGTAGGGCTTTAAGATATAGTTGCTTGTTCTTATTGGCTTGGATAGTTTAATTAGAGCTCTGTTACTATCTTCAGTAATTATTTTTCATTGAAGAACACTATTCTTATTGATTAAAAATTGATAATGATTTATTAACAACATAAATATTTTTCGGTTAGGTGGCCTTTGTGATTTTGATTCTGTGCATGAAGATTTTCGGTTCGGTGGGTTGTTGATGTATTGAATGAGTTTTGTTTAAAACAATTCACATTAGAGACAACTCTTTCACTTTGATAATACATATTACTATAATAGTATGGAGATACATGCTTGTAGTTGTTGATAATCCGTCTGGCCTTTAAGATATACATGCTTGTGGTTGTTGATGTATTGAATGAGTTTTGTTTAGAACAATTCACATTAGAGACAACTCTTTCACTTTGATAATCCATACTAATGTAATAGTATTTTTGTTGATTGAAAGCTGATCATCATTTATTAACCACATGAACATTTTTCGGTTCGGTAGCCTTTTTTATTTTGGTTCTATGCATGAGGAATTTTCGGTTCGGTGGGTTGTGGCATTCTAATTGACTTGTTTAATATACACATGCTTGTGGTTGTTGATGTATTGAATGAGTTTTGTTTAGGATATTTTACATTAGAGACAACTCTTTCACTTTGATAAGCCATACTACTGTAATAGTATTTTTGTTGATTGAAAGCTGATCATCATTTATTAACCACATGAATATTTTTCGATTCGATAGTCTTTTTGATTTTGGTTCTGTGCATGAGGGATTTTCGATTCGGTGGGTTGTGGCATTCTAATTGACTTGTTTAACATACACATGCTTGTGGTTGTTGATGTATTGAATGAGTTTTGTTTAGGACAATTTACATTAGAGACAACTCTTTCACTTTGATAAGCCATACTACTGTAATAGTATTTTTGTTGATTGAAAGCTGATCATCATTTATTAGCCACATGAATATTTTTTGGTTCGGTAGCTTTTTTTATTTTGGTTTTGTGCATGAGAGATTTTCGGTTCGGTGGGTTGTGGCATTCTAATTGACTTGTTTAACATATACATGCTTGTGGTTGTTGATATATTGAATGAAATATTGACCAAAATTTTTTATTACAGCAAAACACAACAAGAATATGACAACAATGAAAGAGAAGGCACATTATAATGTAAGCAGATGAAATATATTTATCCACTTTCATTTGAATAATATCTATTTCGTATTATATATTATATCCTCACATTCTGTTTCAAAACTTGCAGAAAACTCACTATTGCATATGTCAAATAAAGGCAATAACAACAGTGTACAGGAAAATGAGTCAAGAAAAAAAAAGATATTGTGGAACAAATGGGATTTGGTGGTCTGATACATGTGCCAGAAATGAACATCTCTAATACACTGTTGGTAGAATTGCTTGATCGGTTTGATATAGAGGAGAATGCCTGAAAACTCTACAGGGGATAAAAAATATAACTCCTCGGAAGGTAACAGCTGCCCTCGGCGTAAACAATGGAGGTAATATATTTTCCAGTTACTGCTTATTTTTAGTTCATTGGTGTCCAGATAATTAAAACTGGCCGTTTTTGTCTTATTTTTGCTATTAAAATATTGTAGGGAATCTTTTTTTTGAAAAGGTTGATTACAACAAGCTGAATCCAGCAGACAAGGAATATGCTGAATATGAGTGTAGAAGGGGAGGAGAACCAGAAAAAATTCAAGAGGACTTTTATTGTCTTCATACAAAAGTGCTTTTTGCTCCTCACAATGATAAGTGTGGCCTCCTTAATCCACAAGCCACCGATCTTTCATTTGGATAACATTAGGGAATGAGATTGGGCAAAGCATGTTCTCAACTGCTTAATGAAAGGAGTTGAAAACAAGAGAGAGGGGAACAAACAGTCTGTTGATGGCTGTGTTTTTGTATTAATGTTGATATACTTCTATTAAACAAAGTTCCCCCGTCCATTTGCACCTGGTGCTCCCCCTGCACCATGTGTGGCCTATTGGACAAGGGAAAAAATCATCGAATGAATTTCATCCGAAACAACACAACCATTGGTAAGTACTATACTAAAATTTCCCGAAAATTTTGTTTTGAAATGCTTTTAGGTTATAATTAAATTATTTGTCCTACTTGCAATTGTTAGTTTTGTTCATTTGAATGTTTCTGCATTAAGAAACATTTTTCTTGATGAATAAAGAGTTGTTAATTATTTTTTTCCATATGAATATTTTTTGGTTTGGTAGGATTACTTTATTCGATTCACCGAATTGTTCATTTGTTATTTTGATGATTAATTAATTGAGACCTTGTTTCTGTTTTAGGGACTTCTGTACAAAAAGCAAAAAAGAAAGAAAAAATAAAAATAAGTAACTTGGAGAAAAAAGAAAAAGAAAAGAAAATAAAAAAGAAAAATGTTGAGACGGATTCTTCTTCAGAAGAGGAAAGACTTTCCAAATATGAATCCGAAAGCCAATAAGTTTAATTTTCATATCAATTTCATTTAATTTGTATTTGCTTCAATTTGTTCTTATGCACTTGTTCTTATGTATTGCAGAGAAGAAGAAATAAAAAAATCACAACAAAAAAAGAAAACAACCATTGAAGGTAGTTAAAAAAAAAACAAAGCATGTGCCTATAGATTCAGAGAGCACAAGCGAATCTGAAAACGAGTAAGTATATTTGTTGATTGCATATATATATATATTCGGTTCGGTGGGCTTCTATGTTTCAGTTTAGCAGTTTAATTTATTTTGGTTCGGTGATATCTTTGGGTTGGGTTGACTTCATCGTTAGTGTCTTGTCTCTAGTATAAATTCAATGTGTTTATCTGTTTTACAGAGAAAATGAAACTGAGAAAACACCCATAATAAAAAGAAGAAAACAACCAGAAAGAGTGGCAAAAACACCAACCCAACCTGAGAATGAGTAAGTTTCTCGAATCATATTTTCTTTTACTGATACTTAGATTTTAGGTTTCCTGATACTTATTTTATGAACTTTCAGAACTGAACAAGAAAAAGACAATGCTGCCGAAAAAAGAAAACAAGCATTGGAGATAATAAAGGAGAAAGGATCAAAGAAAAAAAATGATGGAGCTCAGTCAACAAACATTGCTCCGGATCAGTTTGACTCTCAACAAGGACAAAATGATTTCTCTCAGACGTAAGATTCAGTTTATTATTCCCGAATTCTTTTTCTTACTTGGCTTACTTTTGCTACAACCTTTTCTAATTCCTCTAGATTCAATTACTAATATTTATTTATATTGCTTAGGGTGCCAACTGTAAATATTGATAGTGAGCAAGTCTTACAAACACAAGGAAGCTCTACACCTTCTGTAGATGCTACAAGCAATACCAGGTAAATTGGTTCACTGTATATTGTATTTTCGGTTCAGTGGTTGTCCAAAAATGAATTTAATATCTTTCTAGACCTCTACTTTTAATCTTGGTTTCTAATTTTAATTTGTTATTTTTTTAGGAAAAATACCTTGAAAACCCCGGTCAAATATTTTAGAAAAAAGAAAATTTTTTCAAGAAAGACGTCTAAAACTCCATAAGTGTAAGTTAAAAATATTTATGTTACTCTTTTAAATTTAGTTAATAATTTTTGTATAATTAATCAAAAGAAAATTGTGTTTAAATGTCACTAGAGCTACACCTAAATCTGAAGTACAAATCGTTAAGTTTCAATAACAAACTCGTTCTGAACTTTTGGAAATGTGAGTGTTTCAATGTGCCGATTCCTATTTTTCAAAACAAATTCTAATTATTCTAATTATTCAAAACTAACATTATTTTTGTTTACATTTCTTAGACCTCCTCTTGCATTGTCTCTTCCAAGTTCAGTTCAGGAAGAGTGATAAAGGATGACTTCATCTATGTCCCTCCACAAGAGGAAACACAACAAACATCTAATAATGAGTAAGTTAATAAATATTTATTCACCACATAAATCTTGTTCAACGTTTACTGCTTATATAATTCACCACAAGAGGAAACCAGAAATGAATTCAATATGTTCTTATTTTTGAACTCTCTTTTGCTTATTACAGCTGCCTTCAAGAAGCTGAAAAGCAGAGTGTTACAGTATCTCTTACGAGTTCTGTAATTGAAGACTTAATGAAAGATGACTATGTGTATGAAGTTTCTAATGAAGAGTAAGTTTCACAGAAAAATTCTTTTTATTAATTTTAATAGTTGTTATTGAACTGCTTCTATTTAATGCAACAGCCCTGCAAAAGAACAAGAACAACAAGCCCAAGAACCAATGGTGTAACAATAATCAGAACAAGAAGCACCTGTTAATGTGTAAGCATTAAATTCTTTAATATCACTTTGGTTTAATATAATTTCGGTTCACTGTATGTGTAGGTTTTGGTTTAGTATAGGTTTAGTTTTCGGTTCACTATAATGATTAGTGTAATTTCTGTCAAATATCATTGTTAAATATGATAATAGTTTGGGATAATTATAGAAATTTTTACTGTTTAATGAAGGATACCTCTGGAACAGTTGTGCGAAGAACCAACAGAGCAACAATCCAAACAAGAAGCACCTGTTGATGTGTAAGTTTTACTGCTTATATAAATATCGATAATGTTTACTGCTTATACATGGTTTAGTTATGGTTCGATTGAAACCAGAAATGAATTCAATGTGTTGTTGTCTTTGGACTCTCTTCTGTTTCTTATAGCTGCCCTCCAGAACCCAACAAGCAGGGTGTTACGGGGTCTATGACAAGCTCTGTTATTGAACAATTTTTCAAGGATGCCGATGTCTATCAAGTTTCTGATGAAGAACAATCCAAAGAACCTCCGGTGGCACTACAATTAGAAAAAGAAACTCTAATCTTGTCATTATTTGATAGGTATGTTACTTGCTTTTCTTTAATATCATTTGAGCGGATAATTTATACGCTTTTTGGCATTGTTTTTAGGTAGTTTTTAGTAGGATCTAACTACTTTTTGGGATGTTTTTATTAGTTTTTATGCAAAATTCATATTTATGGACTTTACTATGATTTTGTGTGTTTTTTTGTAATTTCAGGTATTTTCTGGCTGAAATTGAGGGACCTGAGCAAAAATCTTATTCAGAGGCTGACAAAGGACTGCTGATACTGTTGGATTCTGACCTCCCTGCACTCGAAGTGGATTTTCTCGAGCTACAAAATGCCAAATGGTGCTCTTTTAATTGCGTTGGAAAGTAGACATCTAGGGATTTCCAGCAATATATAATAGTCTATACTTTGCTCGAGTTTTGACGATGCAAACTGGCGTTCAAACGCCCCTTCTATGCCCTATTCTGAAGTCAAAACGCTAGAACTGGCATAAAAAGTTGGAGTTAAACGCCCAAATTGGCACCAAAGCTGGCGTTTAACTCCAAGAGAAGCATCTACACGTGTAAAGCTCAATGCTCAGCCCAAGCACACACCAAGTGGGCCCGGAAGTGGATTTCTGCATCATTTATCTATTTCTGTAAACCCTAGTAGCTAGTTTCATTATAAATAGGACCTTTTACTATCGTATTTTCATCTTTGGAACATCTTGGAATCTTGGCATCTATCTTTGATCAGTTTATGCGATCTTAGACATTGGAGGCTGGCCTCATGGCCATGCCTGGACCTTCATTACTTATGTATTTTTAACGGTAGATTTTCTACACACCATAGATTAAGGGTGTGGAACTCTGCTGTTCCTCGAGTATTAATGCAATTATTACTATTTTCTATTCAACTCACCTTATTCTTATTCTAAGATATTCACTTGCACTTCAACATGATGAATGTGATGATCCGTGACACTCATCACTATTCTCAACCTATGAACGCGTGCCTAACAACCACTTTCGTTCTACCTTAGATCAAGCGTATATCTCTTAGCCTCCATTCTGAAAGATCGGAGTCTTCGTGGTATAAGCTAGAATTATTGGTGGCCATTCCTATGATCCGGAAAGTCTAAACCTTGTCTGTGGTATTCCGAGTAGGATCTGGGAAGGGATGACTGTGACGAGCTTCAAACTCGCGAGTGTTGGGCGTAGTGACAGACGCAAAAGGATCACTGGATTATATTCCAACATGATCGAGAACCGACAGATGATTAGCCGTGCGGTGACAGCGCACATGGACCATTTTCACTGAGAGGATGGGAAGTAGCCATTGACAATGGTGATGCCCAACATATAGCTTACCATGGAAAAGAGTATGAAGGATTGGATGAAGGCAGTAGGAAAGCAGAGATTCAACAGGAACAAAGCATCCCTATGCACTTATCTAAAATTCTCACCAATGAATTACATAAGTATCTCTATCTTTACTTTATATTTATTTATCTTTTAATTATTAAAACTTCATAACCATTTGAATCCGCCTGACTGAGATTTACAAGGTGACCATAGCTTGCTTCAAGCCGACAATCTCCGTGGGATCGACCCTTACTCACGTAAGGTTTATTACTTGGACGACCTAGTGTACTTGCTGGTTAGTTGTGCGAAGTTGTGAAAAAGAGTTGAGATTACAATTGTGCGTACCAAGTTGTTGGCGCTATTGTGTATCACAATTTCATGCACCAAGTTTTTGCACCGTTGCTGGGGATTGTTCGAGTTTGGACAACTGACAGTTCATCTTGTTGCTCAGATTAGGTAATTTTCTTTTTGTTTTAATCCTTATTTTATTTTCAAAAAGTTTTCCAAAAATCTTTCAAAAAAATTTTCTTCTTTGTTTTCGTTTTTCCAAAATAATTTTTTAAAAATCCAAAAAAAATTTCATAAAATCATAAAAACTCAAAAATATTTCATGGTTCTTGTTTGAATCTAAGGCCAAATTTTAAGTTTGGTGTCAATTGTATGATTTTAATTGTCTTGCAATTTTCGAAACACATACATTGTGTTCTTGATGATCTTCAAGTCGTTCTTGATGAATTGCCTTGTTTGATCTTTATGATTTATTGATTTGCACTGCATAATGATCTACATATGCATTCTTGCATTCATATGGCCAAACATGAGAAAGTTCTAAGTTTGGTGTCCTCTATGTTTTCTTTCATTAAGAAAACTAAGTTCTTGATGCTCATCCTAATCTTCAAGATTGTTCTTGGTGTTCATCTTGACGTTCATAATGTTCTTGCATATATCTTGTATTTTGATCCAAGAATTATATGTTTTGACTCATTTTGTTATTTTTCAAAATTGAAAACATATCTTCTGGAATAAAGGATTTAGCAAAATGAAGATCCAAGAACATAAAGCAGAGGAATTATAGAGAAAAAAACTGGACGTTCAAAATGCCCGGTGAAGAAGGAAAACTGGCATTTAAACGCCAGCCAGGATACCTGGCTGGGCGTTTAAAAGCCCAAACCATGCAGTAATTGGGCGTTAAACGCCCAAAACATGCAGCTCCTGGGCGTTTAACGCCAGGATGACACAAGGAGAGGAATTCTGTTTTCAAACCAAATCTTCTTCAAATCTTCATATTTTTTTTTTCAAAATTAAATCTTTTTCAAATCAAATATTTTCAATCATATCTTTTTCAAAATCATATCTTTTCAAACATATCTTTTTCAAAAATTTTGATTCAAAAAATTTCAAGTTTGTTACTTTCTTGTTAAGAAAGGTTCAATCTTTAAATTCTAGAATCATATCTTTTAGTTTCTTGTTAGTCAAGTTATCAACTTCAATTTTCAAAATCAAATCTTTTTAAAATTTATTTTTCAAATCTTTTTCAAAATAAATTTCAATCATATCTTTTTAATCATATCCTTTTTAAATCATATCTTTTTCAAAAATTTGATTTCAAAAATCTTTTCTAAACTTCCTATCTTTTCAAAATTGATTTTCAAATCTTTTCAACTACTAATTGATTTTTTTGTTTGTTTTACTATTTCTTATCTTTTTCAAAACCACAACCAATTTTTCAAAAATTTATTTTAAATTCTATTAGAAGACCCTTATCAGTTCTTAACTGAGTTCTTACAGATCTGTGATACTGTTAAGACCAATGGAGTTGATCCTGAAGTCTACAAGCTTATGCTTTTCCCTTTTGCTGTAAGAGACAGAGCTAGAACATGGTTGGACTCACAATCCAGAGATAGCTTGGACTCTTGGAATAAGCTGGTCATGGCTTTTTTAGCCAAGTTCTTTCCTCCTCAAAAGCTGAGCAAGCTTAGAGTGGATGTTTAGACCTTCAGATAAAAAGATGGTGAATCCCTCTATGAAGCTTGGAAAAGATACAAGCAGCTGACCAAAAAGTGTCCTTCTGACATGCTTTCAGAATGGACCACATTAGATATATTCTATGATGGTTTGCTTGAATTTTCCAAGATGTCACTGAACCACTTTGCAGGTGGATCCATTCACCTAAAGAAAATGCCTGCAGAAGCTTAGGAACTTATTGAAATGGCTACAAATAACCAGTTCATGTATACCTATGAGAGGAATCCTGTGAGTAATGGGATGCCTCAAAAGAGAGGAGTTCTTGAAATTGATGCTCTGAATGCCATACTGGCTCAAAACAAAATATTGACCCAACAAGTCAATATGATCTCTCAGAGTCTGAATGGATTGCAAAATGCATCCAACAGTACTAAAGAAGCATCTTCTGAAGAAGAAGCTTATAATCCTGAGAACCCTGCAATGGCAGAGGTGAATTACATGGGTGAAGCCTTTGGCAACACCTATAATCCTTCATGGAAAAATTATCCAAAATTTTCATGGAAGGATCAACAGAAGCAAGGCTTTAATAATAACAATGGTGGAAGAAACAGGTTTAGCAATAGCAAACCTTTCCCATCATCATCTCAGCAACAGACAGAGCATTCTGAGCAGAATACTTCTAGCTTAGCAAACATAGTTTCTGATCTATCTACGGCCACTCTTAGTTTCATGACTGAAATAAGATCCTCCATTAGAAATTTGGAGGCACAAGTGGGCCAGCTGAGTAAAAGGGTTACTGAAACTCCTCCTAGCACTCTCCCAAATAATACAAAAGAGAATCCCAAAGGAGAGTGCAAGGCCATTGATATAATCAACATGGCCGAAACCTTAGAAGAGGAGGAGGACGTGAATCCCAATGAGGAAGACCTCAGGGGACGTCCAATGGTCAGTACGGAATCCCCTAATGAGGAACCAAAGGAATCTGAGGCTCATACAGAGACCATAGAGATTTCCTTGGACCTCCTTTTACCATTCATGAGCTCTGATAACTATTCATCTTCTGAAGAGGATGAAGACATTATTGAAGGGCAATTTGCTCAATATTTAGGAACAATCATGAAGCTGAATGCCAAGCTGTTTGGTAATGAGACTTGGGAGGAAGAGCCTCCGTTGCTCACCAATGAACTGAATACATTGGTTCAGCAAAATTTACCTCAAAAGAAATAGGATCCTGGTAATTTCTTAATACCCTGTACCATAGGCACCATGACCTTTGAAAAAGCTCTGTGTGACCTGGGGTCAGGGATAAACATGATGCCACTCTCTGTAATGGAGAGGCTGGGAATCTATGAGGTACAGGTGGTGCACGAAATTGCAATTACACTTTTGCAATCCCGCACAACTAACCAGCAAGTGCACTGGGTCGTCCAAGTAATACCTTGCGTGAGCAAGGGTCGATCCCACGGAGATTGTCGGCTTGAAGCAAGCTATGGTTATCTTGTAAATCTTAGTCAGGATATCAGAAATTATCAGGATTGATTGTGAAAAGCAAAAGAACATGAAATGATTACTTGTTTTGCAGTAATGGAGAATAGGTTGAGGTTTGGAGATGCTCCATCTTCTGAATCTCTGCTTTCCTACTGTCTTCTTCTTCAAACACGCAAGTCTCCTTCCATGGCAAGCTGTATGTAGGGTTTCACCGTTGTCAATGGCTACCTCCCATCCTCTCAGTGAAAATGTTCAACGCGCTCTGTCACAGCACGGCTAATCATCTGTCGGTTCTCAATCAGGCC
>NC_029780.3:95936859-95937596 GCF_000817695.3 Arachis duranensis
GTGATTCTTTTGCGTCTGTCACTAATGCCCCGCCTTCAGGAGTTTGAAGCTCGTCACAGTCATTCAATCATTGAATCCTACTCAGAATACCACAGACAAGGTTTAGACCTTCCGGATTCTCTTGAATGCCGCCATCAATTCTAACTTATACCACGAAGATTCCGATTAAAGAATCCAAGAGATAATTACTTAATCTAAGGTAGAACGGAGGTGGTTGTCAGGCACACGTTCATGGTTGAGAATGATGATAATTGTCACGGATCATCACATTCATCCGGGTTAAGAACAAGTATTATCTTAGAATGGAAGCAAGCATGATTGAATGAGAAACAGTAGTAATTGCATTAATCCATCAAGACACAACAGAGCTCCTCACCCCCAACCATGGGGTTTAGAGACTCATGCTGTGGAAAGTACAATGAGAAACGTGTAAAGTGTCATGAGGTCATAAGGTACTGATATAATGTCAAAAGATCCTATTAATAGTAAACTAGTATCCTAGGGTGTACAGAAATGAGTAAATGACGTAAAAATCCACTTCTGGGTCCACTTGGTGTGTGCTTGGGCTGAGCAATGAAGCATTTTCGTGTAGAGACCTTTTCTGGAGTTAAACGCCAGCTTTCATGCCAGTTTGGGCATTTAACTCCAAGTTTTATGCCAGTTCCAGCGTTAAACGCTGAAATTTCTGAGGCTGTTTTGCCACGCCGGTTTGGGCCATCAAATCTTGGGCAAAGTAT
>NC_029780.3:95938635-95939071 GCF_000817695.3 Arachis duranensis
GAGTTGTCTTGCATTTGTCCTTCCATTGACTTCTTGGTGATTGGCCGTTCAATGGGTATGAATTCATCTGCTTCCATCTTCACCCCAGCCTCGTTACAAAGCAAGGAGATCAAGCTTGGATAAGCTAGTTTGGTTGTAGTGGAATTCTTATTTGCAATTGTGTAGATCTCACAAGCAATCACATGATGGACCTCCACTTCTTTTCCAAGCATAATGCAATGAATCATCACTGCTGATCTCTTGATGGTGACCTCAGAACGGTTGCTAGTGGGCAATATGGAACGCCCAATAAAGTCTAACAACCTCTTGCAATTGGTTTGAGGTCTCCCCTCTTGAGTTGGTTTGGGACACCCTTTGAATTGGTTATCCACTTAGTCCCAGGGAGGCATATGTCCTCTAGAACTTGATCCAACCCTTTATCTGCTCTCACCATCCT
>NC_029780.3:95943999-95944784 GCF_000817695.3 Arachis duranensis
TTAGCATAAGAAGGTATTTGCTCAAGTGCCTCTGCAAACGGAATCTTTATTTCAAGAGTCCTTAGATAGTCTGCAAAGCGGGCAAATTGCTTATCCTACTCCGCTTGGCGGAGCTTTTAGGATAAGGCATTTTGGCTTTATACTCTTCAACCTTAGATGCTGCAGGTTTATTCCTTACAGAAGTGGTTGAAGAAGCCTTGTTAGAGGGATTACTGTCAGCACTCTCAGGTGTCTGATTCTCCCCAGGCGTCTGAACGCCAGGATTGGGTGGAAATTGGGTGTTTAACGCAAGCTTTTCCCCCTTTTCTGGCGTTTGAACGCCAGAACTGGGCAAGGAATGGGCGTTTAACGCCAGCTTTCCTTCCCTTTCTGGCGTTTGAACGCCAATGATGTTCCTCTCTGGGCTCTTACTGTCCTCAGAGGGATTTTGAACAGTGTTTTGGTTGTCCTCTGTCAATTGTTCCTTGTTTGGCTTTTTACTCTTTTGAGCAGTGTTATTCAGGGTCTTCCCACTCCTCAATTGAACTGCTTGACATTCCTCTGTTATCTGTTTAGATATTTGCTGTTTTGCTTGCTTCAACTGCAGTTCTATGCTCTTGTTAGCAACTTTAGTTTCATGGAGCATTTCTCTAAAGTCTGCTAACTGTTCTGTCATCAGGAGTAATTGTTGATTAAGCTCAATTATCTATTCTTGAGGACTAGGGTCAGTGACTACTGTCATGACTTCCTCTTTTGAAGAGAACTCATTGCTAGAGTACAAATATTGGTTTCTAGCAACAGTGTCT
>NC_029780.3:95944953-95945924 GCF_000817695.3 Arachis duranensis
TTGCTGTAGGTTGGTTATTCAACCACCTTTTAGCTTGATCTTTTACAGCAAATGGAAACAGTAATAGTCTGTAGACATCCTGATCTACCTCTTTATCATGTACTGTGTCAGCAATTTGCAAAAACTGTGCCAGAAACTCAGTAGGTTCTTCCTGTGGAAGACCGGAATACTGGCAGTTTTGCTGCACTATGATAATGAGTTGAGGATTTAGTTCAAAGCTGCTTGCTTTGATGGGAGGTGTACAGATGCTACTCCCATATGCAGCTGTAATGGGGTTAGCATATGACCCCAGAGTCCTTTTGGACTGATTGATCCCACTTAAGTCCATGATGGACAAAAGGGAAATGATAATGATTGCAAAGAGATAAATTTTGTTTGTTTTTTTTTTTGAATTAAACGAAAAAAATAAAACAAAACAAAATAAAATTAAAATGAAAATTCGAAAATCAAAAAGAAAATAAGATCAAAACAAATTGAAAACTGAATCAATGAGTTAATCAAAAAGATTTTGAAAACAGCAATTAAAAAGATATGATTGAAAAATTTTTATGAAAAAGATTTGATTTTGAAAATAGGAAAGAGAAAAACACAAAAAGACACCAAACTTAAAATTTTAGAAAATCAAACTCAAATTTTTCGAAAATTTTTAAGGGAAAAACACAAAGAGGACACCAAACTTAGAATTTTTATGAATCAAAAAGGGACTAAGAACATGCAAAAATCGAAAATTAAAAGGAAAACAAAAGTATGCAGTTGACACCAAACTTAGAACATGAAACTAGACTCAACTAAAAGACTCTAAACCAACAAAAATAAAACAGTCCTAATCTAAGCAACAAGATACGCCGTCAGTTGTCCAAACTCGAACAATCCCCGGCAACGGCGCCAAAAACTTGGTGCACGAAATTGCAATTACACTTTTGCAACTCCGCACAACTAACCAGCAAGTGCACTGGGTCGTCCAAGTAATA
>NC_029780.3:95946740-95950175 GCF_000817695.3 Arachis duranensis
TGATTTGCCACGCCGGTTTGGGCCATCAAATCTTGGGCAAAGTATGGACTATCATATATTGCTGGAAAGCCCAGGATGTCTACTTTCCAATGCCGTTGAGAGCGCGCCCATTGGGCTTCTGTAGCTCCAGAAAATCCACTTCGAGTGCAGGGAGGTCAGAATCCAACAGCATCTGCAGTCCTTCAATATTTAGGAGCAATCATGAAGCTGAATGCCATGCTGTTTGGTAATGAGACTTGGGAGGAAGAGCCTCCATTACTCATTAATGAACTGAATACCTGGGTTCAGCACACTTTACCTCAAAAGAAATAGGATCCTGGTAAATTCTTAATACCCTATACCATAGGAACCATGACCTTTGAAAAAGTTTTGTGTGACCTGGGGTCAGGGATAAACATGATGCCCCTCTCTGTAATAGAGAGACTGGGAATCTATGAGGTACAGGCTATCAAATTCTCATTGGAGATGGCAGATAAATCTATGAAAAAGGCTTATGGACTAGTAGAGGACGTGCTAGTGAAGGTTGAAGGCCTTTACTTCCCTACTGATTTCATAATCCTAGACACTAGGAGGGATGAGGATGAATCCATCATCCTTGGAAGACCCTTCCTAGCCACAGCAAGAGCTGTGATTGATGTTGACAGAGGAGAGTTGATCCTTCATGTGAATGAAGAATGCCTTGTAGTAAAGACTCAAGGTTCTCCATCTGTAACCACGGAGTGTAAGCATGAAGAGCTTCTCCCAATACAGAGTCAAACAGAGCCCCCACATTCAAACTCTAAGTTTGGTGTTGGGAGGCCACAGCTAAACTCTAAGTTTGGTGTTGAGAGATCTCAACCATACTCTGATCATCTGTGAGGCTCCATGAGAGCTCACTGTCAAGCTATTGATATTAAAGAAGCGCTTATTGGGAGGCAACCCAATTTTATTTTAATTCTATCTATATTATTTTGTTTTCTTTTAGGTTGATGATCATGTGAAGTCACAAAGACAATTACAAAAATAAAGAAAAAAAATCAAAAACAGCATTGAAAACAGCACACCCTGGAGGAAGGACTTACTGGCGTTTAAACGCCAGTAAGGGTAGCAAAATGGGCGTTTACACGCCCAATATAGCACCTTTTTGGGCGTTTAAATGCCAGAATAGGACAACAGACTGGCGTTTAAATGCCAGAACAAGGCAACAAACTGGCGTCTAGACGCCAGAGCAGGAAGGAAAGCTGGCGTTTAAACGCCAGAACAGGGCAGTAAACTAGCGTTTAAACGCCAGGATTGCACTCTAAGGCATTTTGAACACCCAATTGGAGCAGGGAAGAGAATTCCTTGACCCCTCGGGATCTGTGGACCCCGCAGGATCCCCATTAACCTCAACTCACTCTCTCTCCTCTTCACACTTTTCCACAACACTTTTCCCTAAATACCCTTCACCAATCACCTCCATATCTCTTCCCCAAATACCCCTCTTCACTCCTTCATTTTCACACATCATACACACCTTCCCCTCCCCTTGGCCGAACCCTATACACCCTCCATATCCTCCATTTTCTTCTTCTTCTTCTATATCTTTCCTTCTTTTTTTGCTCGAGGACGAGCAAATATTTTAAGTTTGGTGTGGTAAAAGCATTGCTTTTTGTTTTTCCATAACCATTTATGGCACCTAAGGCCAGAAAAACCTATGAAAAGAGGAAAGGGAAGGCAATTACTTCCACCTCTGAGTCATGGGAGATGGAGAGATTCATCTCACAAGCCCATCACTAAAAAGGGGATAGAGCAAACTAGAGAGCCCATTCATGGCACTCAACAAGAGCATGAGGAAGTCCCTCATCAAGAAATCCCTGAGATGCCGCAAGGGATGCAATTTCCTCCATACAATTATTGGGAGCAACTCAACACTTCTTTGGAAAGCTTGAGTTACAACATGGACCAATTAAGAGTGGAACACCAAGAGCACTCCATCATTTTCCATGAGATTAGAGAAGATCAAAGAGCTTTGAGGGAGGGCACCATTAGACCTTCAAGAGGAAGACGTCACCCTCACTAAGGTGGACTCATTCCTTAATCCCCTTGTCTATTTATTTTTCTGTTTTCGATTTTTATGCTATAGGGTCTATCTATGTTTGTGTCTTCACTACATGATCGTTAGTGTCTAGTGTCTATGTCTTAAAGCAATGAATAACTCCATGAATCCTTCACCTCTCTTAAATGAAAAATGTGCTTAATTACAAAAGAACAAGAAGTACTTGGATTTCAAATTTTATCTTGAAACTAGTTTAATTATTTTGATGTGGTGGCAATACTTTTTGTTCTCTTTATGAATGCTTGAACAGTGCATATTTTTGATCTTGTTGTTTATGAATGTTAAACTTGTTGGCTCTTGAAAGAATGATGAGCAAGAAAAAATGTTATTAATAATCTAAAAAATCATGAAATTGGTTCTTGAAGCTAGAAAAAGCAGTGAAAAAAAGGCGAAAAAAAAGAGAAAAGAAAAAGAAAAAGCAAGCAGAAAAAGCCAATAGCCCTTTAAACCAAAAGGCAAGGGTAAAAAGGATCCAAGGCTTTGAGAATTAATGGATAGGAGGGCCTAAAGGAATAAAATCTAGGCCTAAGCGGCTAAATCAAGTTGTCCCTAACCATGTGCTTGTGTCATGAAGGTCCAAGTGAAAAGCTTGATACTGAGTGGTTAAAGTCGTGATCCAAAGCAAAACAGTGTGCTTAAGAACTCTGGACACCTCTAACTGGGAACTTTAGCAAAGCTGGGTCACAATCTGAAAAGGTTCACCCAGTTACGTGGCTGTGGCATTTATGTATCCGGTGGTAATACTGGAAAACAAAGTGCTTAGGGTCACGGCCAAGAATCATAAAGTAGCTGTGTTCAAGAATCAACGCACTGAACTAGGAGAATCAATAACTGATGAGCGGATAATTTATACGCTTTTTGGCATTGTTTTCATATAGTTTTTAGTAAGTTTGAGCTACTTTTAGGGATGTTTTCATTAGTTTTTATGTTAAATTCACATTTCTGGACTTTACTATGAGTTTGTGTGTTTTTCTGTGATTTCAGGTAAATTCTGACTGAAATTGAGGGATTTGAGCAAAACTCTGAAGAAGGCTGACAAAAGGACTGCTGATGCTGTTGGAATCTGACCTCCCTGCACTCGAAATGGATTTTCTGGAGCTACAGAACTCCAATTGGCGCGCTCTCAACGGCGTTGGAAAGTAGACATCCAGGGCTTTCCAGCAATATATAATAGTCCATACTTTATTCGAAGAATGATGACGTAACTTGGCGTTGAACGCCAAGTTCATGCTGCTGTCTGGAGTTAAACGCCAGAAAAACGTCATAATCCGGAGTTGAACGCCCAAAACACATCATAACCTGAAGTTTGACGCCAAGAAATACCTTAGCTCGTGAATTAATCAAGCTCAGCCCAAGCA
>NC_029780.3:95951217-95951767 GCF_000817695.3 Arachis duranensis
TGTGCACCAAGTTTTTGGCGCCGTTGCCGGGGATTGTTTGAGTTTGGACAACTGACGGTTCATCTTGTTGCTCAGATTAGGTAATTTTCTTTTCAAAAATCTTTTTCAAAATTTTTCTTTTATTTTTCGTTTTTCCATAAATGTTTTTTCAAAAAAATTAAAATAAAAATACAAAAAAATTAGAAAATCATAAAAATCAAAAAAATATTTTGTGTTCTTGTTTGAAACTTGTGTTAATTTTTAAGTTTGGTGTCAATTGCATGCTTTTAAAATTTTTCTTGCATTTTTTTCGAAAATCTCATGCATTCATAGTGTTCTTCATGATCTTCAAGTTGTTCTTGATAAGTCTTCTTGTTTGATCTTGATATTTTATTGTTTTGTGTCTTTTGTTGTTTTTCATATGCATTTTTGAATTCATAGTGTCTAAACATGAAAAATAACTAAGTTTGGTGTCTTGCATGTTTTTCTTTTCTTGAAAATTTTTCAAAAATAAGTTCTTGATGTTCATCATGATCTTCAAAGTGTTCTTGGTGTTCATCTTGACATTCAA
>NC_029780.3:95951892-95953544 GCF_000817695.3 Arachis duranensis
TCAAAATTATCTTTTCCTTATTTCCCTCCAAAATTTCGAAATTTTGGGTTGACTTGGTCAAAAATTTTTAAAATTAGTTGTTTCTTACAAGTCAAGTCAAAATTTCAATTTTAAAAATCTTATCTTTTCAAAATCTTTTTCAAAAAATCATATCTTCTTCATTTTTTTCTATTTTTCGAAAATTTCAAAAATCTTTTTCAAAATTTTTTTCAAAATCTTTTTCTTATCTTTTTATCAAATTTTCGAAAATTAAGCTAACAATTAATGTGATTGGTTCAAAAATTTGAAGTTTGTTACTTTCTTGTTAAGAAAGGTTCAATCTTTAAATTCTAGAATCTTATCTTGTAGTTTCTTGTTAGTTAAGTAAATTTTAAAAATTAAATCTTTTTCAAAATATCTTTTTCTTAAAACTCTTATTTTATCTTTTATCTTATCTTTTTCAAAATTTTATCTTTTTCAAAATTTGATTTCAAAATATCTTATCTAACTTCTTATCTTCTTATCTTTTTAAATTTTGATTTCAAATCTTTTTCAATCAACTAACTAACTTTTTGTTTGTCTCTTATTTTTTTTCAAAATCAACTAACTACCTTCCTCTCTCTAATTTTCGAAAATCCTCCCTCTCTTTTTCAAAAATTCTTTTTAATTGTTTTACATTTTAATTTTAAACTTATTTCATTTTTAATTTTCGAAATTACTAACTTCTTTTTCAAAAATTATTTTCGAAAATCCTCTCCCTCTCCTCTCTTCTTCTATTTAATTATTTAATTACTAACACTTCTCTTCACCTCTCTTCATCCAAATCCGAATCCATCCTTCCTCTTTCTTCTACCCCTTTCTTCTTCTACTAACATAAAGGAATCTCTATACTGTGACATAGAGGATTCCTCTTTCTTTTCTTGTTTTCTTCTCTTTCTTATGAGCAGGAACAAGGATAAAGGCACTCTTGTTGAAGCTGATCCAGAACCTGAAAGGACTCTGAAGAGAAAATTAAGAGAAGCTATATTACAACAATCCAGAAATAACCTTTCAGAAATTTTCGAACAGGAGAAGGACATGGCAGCCACAAATAATAATGATAATAATGCAAGGAGAATGCTTGGTGACTTCACAAAGCCAACATCCAAGTTTGATGGAAGAAGCATCTCCATTCCTGCCATTGGAGCCAATAACTTTGAGCTTAAGCCTCAACTAGTTGCTTTAATGCAACAAAACTGCAAGTTTTATGGGCTTCCATCTGAAGATCCCTATCAGTTTTTAACTGAATTCTTGCAAGTCTGCGATACTGTAAAGACGAATGGAGTTAATCCTGAAGTCTACAGACTCATGCTTTTCCCTTTTGCTGTAAGAGACAAAGCTAGAATATGGTTGGATTCACAACCTAAGGATAGCCTGGACTCCTGGGATAAGCTGGTTACTGCCTTCTTGGATAAATTCTTTCCTCCTCAAAAGCTGAGCAAGCTGAGAGTGGATGTTCAAACCTTCAAACAAAAAGACGGTGAATCCCTCTATGAAGCTTGGGAAAAATACAAGCAGCTGATCAAAAGGTGTCCATCTGACATGTTTTCAGAATGGACCATATTAGATATATTCTATTATGGCCTATCTGAATTTTCGAAAATGTCATTGGACCATTCTGCAGGTGGATCTAT
>NC_029780.3:95956486-95957067 GCF_000817695.3 Arachis duranensis
ATCCAAAGATCCATCATCCCTACAAGCAATCGATCTGAAGTTACTGTGGATCGGGCCATCATGATTCATAGCATCATGATTGGAGAGGAAGTAGAGGTTCATGAAGTCATATCCAATGAACTCTACAAAATAGCTGACAAGCCTTCATACATGGCACGGCTAGCCTTCCCCCACCTCATATGCCATCTATGTTATTCAGCCGGAGTTATCATAGATGGAGATGTCTCCATTGAAGAAGACAAGCCCATCACCCAGAAAAGGATGGAGCAAACAAGGGAAGTTCCTCACGGCCCCCAAGGAGAACATGAGGAAGTTCATCAACAAATGCCTCATGGAACGCACTTTCCTCCCAACAACTATTGGGAGCAACTCAGTACCTCCTTAGAAGACTTGAGCCAAAACATGGAACAACTAAGGGTGGAACACCATGAACACGCCCTCACTCTCCAAGAAATAAGAGAAGATCAAAGAGCTATGAGAGAGGAGCAACAAAGGCAAGGAAGGGACATAGAAGAATTGAAGAACATCATTGGTCCTTCAAGAAAAAGACGCCACTAGAGGTGGATTCATTCCTTGCTCTT
>NC_029780.3:95959118-95976769 GCF_000817695.3 Arachis duranensis
GGGAACCAACCGGTGATTAGCCGTACTGTGACAGAGTGCGTTAGCATAGTTTTCACTGCAAGGATGGGATGTAGTCATCAGCCATGGGTGATGCCTCCAGGCTGGTTAGCTGTGCGAGTGACAGCCGTACAGGTTATTTCCCCGTGAGGAATGAAAGTAGCCACAGTTGATGGTGAACCCCTATACAAAGCTTGCCATGGAAAGGAGTAAGAAGGATTTAGTAGAAGGAGTAGGAGAGCAGGCGTCCAAGAGCTCTACAGCATCTCCATCCGCTTATCTGAAATTCCCACCAATGAATCTGCATAAGTATCTTTATCCCTTTCATTATTTCTATTTTCGAAAACTCATAAAACTATTTTAATCTGCCTAACTGAGATTTGCAAGGTGACCATAGCTTGCTTCATACCAACAATCTCTGTGGATTCGACCCTTACTCACGTAAGGTTTATTACTTGGACGACCCAGTACACTTGCTGGTTAGTTGAACGGAGTTGTGAAAATAAACAATGTCATCAGAGTAAACATCCTACAAATAGAAAGAACAAGTGATCACAATTTCGTCCACCAATAACACTATCTAAAATTCTGAGTTTCTATAGATGCCAATCATTCTGAATTTCAAAGGAGAAAGTGAGATGCCAAAACTGTTCAGAAGCAAAAAGCTACAAGCTCCGCTCATCTAATTAGGACAAAGTTTCATTGATACCATAGGATTCATTGTATATTCTCTTCTTTTTATCCTATTTTGTTTTCAGTTGCTTGGGGACAAGCAACAATTTAAGTTTGGTGTTGTGATGAGCGGATAATTTATACGCTTTTTGACATTATTTTTGGATAGTTTTTAGTAGGATCTAGCTACTTTTGGGATGTTTTTATTAGTTTTTATGCGAAATTCATATTTCTGGACTTTACTATGAGTTTGTGTGTTTTTTGTATTTTCATGTATTTTCTGGCTGAAATTGAGGGACCTAAGTAAAAATCTGATTCAGAGGCTGACAAAGGACTATTGATGCTGTTGGATTCTGACCTCCCTGCACTCGAAGTGGATTTTCTCGAGCTACAGAATGCCAAATGGCGCTCTTTTAATTGCGTTGGAAAGTAAACATCTAGGGCTTTCCAGCAATATATAATAGTTCATATTTTTCTTGAGTTTTGATGATGCAAACAGGCGTTCAAACGCCCCTTCTCTGCCCTATTCTGAAGTCAAAACGCCAGAACTGGCATAAAAGTTGGAGTTAAACGCCCAAACTGGCACCAAAACTGGCGTTTAACTCCAAGAAAAGCCTCTACATGTGTAAAGCTCAATGCTCAGCCCAAGCACACACCAAGTGGGCTCGGAAGTAGATTTCTGCATCATTTACCTATTTCTCTAAACCCTAATAGCTAGTTTCATTATAAATAGGACATTTTACTATTGTATTTTCATCTTTGGAACATCTTGGAATCTTGGCATCTATCTTTGATCAGTTTATGCGATCTTAGACATTGGGGGCTGGACTCATGGCCATGCCTGGACCTTCATTACTTATGTATTTTCAACAGTGGAGTTTCTACACACCATAGATTAAGGGTGTAGAGCTCTACTGTTCCTCGAGTATTAATGCAATTACTACTATTTTCTATTCAATTCAGCTTATTCTTATTCTAAGATATTCGCTTGCACTTCAACATGATGAATGTGATGATCCGTGACACTCATCACTATTCTCAACTTATGAACGCGTGCCTGACAACCACTTCCGTTCTACCTTAGATCGAGCGTATATCTCTTAGCCTCCATTCTGAAAGATCAGAGTCTTCGTGGTATAAGCTAGAATTATTGGCAGCCATTCCTGAGATCCGGAAAGTCTAAACCTTGTCTATGGTATTCCGAGTAGGATCTGGGAAGGGATAACTGTGACGAGCTTCAAACTCGCGAGTGTTGGACGTAGTGACAGACGCAAAAGAATCACTAGATTCTATTCCAACATGATCGAGAACTGACAGATGATTAGCCGTGCGGTGACAGCGCACATGGACCATTTTCACTGAGAGAATGGGAAGTAGCCATTGACAACGGTGATGCCCAACATACAGCTTGCCATGGAAAGGAGTATGAAGGATTGGATGATGGTAGTAGGAAAGCAGAGATTCAACAGGAACAAAGCATCTCTATGCACTTATCTGAAATTCTCACCAATGAATTACATAAGTATCTCTATCTTTACTTTATGTTTATTTATCTTTTAATTATTAAAACTCCATAACCATTTGAATCCGCCTGACTGAGATTTACAAGGTGACCATAGCTTGCTTCAAGCTGACAATCTCCGTGGGATCGACCCTTACTCACGTAAGGTATTTATTACTTGGATGACCCAGTGAACTTGCTGGTTAGTTGTGCAAAGTTGTGAAAAAGAGTTGAAATTACAATTGTGCGTACTAAGTTGTTGGCGCCATTGTGTATCACAATTTCGTGCACCATATAACTAGGGCTTTGAATTAAATTTGTTGTTATTTAATGTGGTTTTGATTTACTTTATATTTAATGTGTTCAGGGTGATTGCATTTTTACAGTATGATTAGGGCTTTGAATAATATTGTTCTTATTTCATTTGGTTTCATTTCTTATGTAACTAATTCATTTCAATTGAAATGTAGAAAGAAATTAATGACTCTAGATACCAATATGGTCCACATTTTCTGTTTCATGAAATGAACAAAATGAGAGATCAAGTAATATCGGAATCTGAAGCAATAAGACTCACCAAGCCGTCTGCTTTCCTCTCCAGTCCTTATTGTAAATACACATATGGGGATTTAGATATCAAATAGCATATACTAGTTGTAATTAACAATATTTTGTTTAACTTGTTTAAAGAGCAAAAAATGCATACTTCAAATGTATATATGTCAATGTTGTATCAAACAATGCAAACAATGCTTCTTTCAAATGTATATATGTCAATGTTAATGTATATATCTATTCTTAATATCAATATATGTATCAAATGTTAATATTTATATATCTGTTGGAACTATGTGACTGCTATTTTATTCCAGGTTCTCAGTGATTGCAATCATTGTATTTACAAATACATTTATAATCCAAAAGAACACAGTGAACCGAAATTAATACACTGGGCGAACCGAAAAGGTTGAAACACACTGAACCCCTAAACCCTGAACCCTAAACCTTAAATCCCTAAACCCTAAAACCTAAAACCTAAACCGTAAACCCTAAAATACTGAACAATGGACCCTGAACCTATAAACCCTAAATCACTAAAACCCTAAACCTGTAACCCTAAACCCTGAACCCTAAACCCTGAACTCGAACCTTGAACTTTGAACCTAAACCCTGAACACTGAACTCTGAATTCTAAATGCTAAACCCTAAACCCTTAGAACATTGAACCCTGAACCCTAGACCCCTAAACCCTGAACCCTTAATCCTGAACCCTAAACCCTCAGCCATGAAAGAGGTGAACTGAAATTAATACACGGAGCGAACCGAAATTTTGAAACACACTGAACCCCTAAACCTTGAACCCTAAACCCTAAATCCTAAACACTAAATCCTTAAAGCCTAAAACCTACAACCTAAACCCTAAACTCTAAAACATTGAACAATGAACCCTTAACCCAAAACCCTAAATCCCTAAAATCCTAAAACCTAAACCCTGAATCCTAAACCCTAAACCTGAACCCTGAACTCTGAACTTGAACCCTGAACACTGAACTCTGAACCCTAAATGCTAAACCCTAAACCCTAAACCATTAGAACCCTGAACCCTGAACCCTAGACCCCTAAACCCCTAAATGCTGAACCCTTAATCCTAAATCCTAAACCCTCAACCATGAAAGCGGTGAACCGAAATTAATACACGAGGCGAACTAAAAATTTGAAAGACACTGAACCCCTAAACAATGAACCCTGAACCCATAAACCCTAAATCCCAAATTGACCCACCCCAGATAAATTTACCCGCCTCCAACGTCACTAAAATAAACGTGAGTTTCACGCGCTTCATTATAAAAAAAAACAAAATTCTTCTTCAAAACGCACAAAACCTATCCTTCTCTTCAAATCTCTCTCAAAATCACTCAAATTTCAGTCATGTTCTCTACGAAAACCACTACTGCAGAAGAATAGCGAGAAGATTTGGCAATGAACAACCACAAAAGAACGAAAATAGCAACAGAGACTACCAAAGGTATGAGAAAACTACTGTTCACTTGAAATCTTGCAATGTCGCGTTTCTCCTAGTTGCATTTTAGGTTTCCTGGATTGATTTGCTTCGTTTAGAAAGTCGAACTATTGTGAATGTATTTTTATAGTATAACTAGGGCTTGGAATGAAATTTGTTGTTATTTTCATTCAATTCAGTGGATAGTGTAACTATAGCTTTGAAATTGGTTGTTACTCTGTTCAGTACTTCTTTTGCATGGAGAAATACTATCATTTAGCAACAGTGTCCAAGAAAATGAGTCAGGAAAAGAAAGCTATAGTTGAAGAAATGGGATTCAGTGCCCTGGCACATGTCCCAGAAATGAAGGTATCTCACGCCCTCTTAAGAGAATTTATTGATTGCTATGATGAGTACCATGGTTGCCTGAAAACTCTCCATGAAAAAATATACATAACACCTACCAAGGTAGTAGCTATGCTGGGGATAAGCCATGGTGGTAATACACTTTCCACTTCTTGCTTATTTTCGGTTCATCGCTCACTTAAATTTAGGTTCATTGCTCCCTTTAAATTCAGTTCATTGCTACCTTTAATTTCGGTTCATTGGTATGTAAAAAATTAAACTGAACCTTTTTGGCTCATTTTTTGCTATTAAAATATTGTAGGAGATCGTTTTCCTAAAAAGGTTGACTATCGCAAACTGAATGAGGAAGACAAGGCAATATTTGACAGCCTCAAATGTGTTACGTTTGCGACTTTGACAAAGCCTATCCTAAATATGAGTGTGGAAGAGGAGGAGAACCAAAAAAATTCCGCAGGACTTTTGTCGTCTTCATACAGAAATGCTTCTTGCTGCGGACGACGGTAAGCATGGCCTCCACGATCCATAAGCCGCTTATTTTTTGTGTGGACAACATCCGATAGTGGGATTGGGCATGTCATGTGCTCAGCTTGTTGAGAAAGGGAATCGAAAACAAGAGAAAGGGGAAGAAACAGTCTGTTGAGGGCTGTGTTTTTGTTTTGATGCTGATTTACTTCCATGAAACCAAGTTCCCTCACTTGGATGGACTTGATGCTCCCCCGGCACCGTGGGTGTCCTATTGGACAAAGAAGATGATACTCGATCAGATTTCTAAGGAAGTAACAGACACAATGGTAATGTGTTGATTTGAAGCATTGTGCATGCAAAAATATTTTTCTTGATAATTGAATGTTTATCATGTATTATTCATCACATGAATTGAATTCAGTTGAGTTTTTGTGGTCATTTGATTCACCTGATTGATTTTATATTTCCTCGTTTCAAATACTCTGCTAACTAAATAATTTTGTGTTTTAGGGACTTCTGTATAGAAAGCAAATAAAGGGGAAAAAGAAAAGAAAATGGGAGAAAGAAGAAAAGAAATTTGTTGTTGTGGATTCTTCTTCGGAAGAAAAATCTTTTTCAGAATCCAAATCAGAATCGAAATTTGACAATATAACGCTGGCAGAAAGAACAAGACAAAAGAGGCTGATGAAAAAAGAAAAAATTGTTCCAACGGATTTAGAAACATCAAGTGAATCTCAAAACCAGTGCAGTTTGAATGGTTCTAATTAACAATATTTTGTTCAACTTGATTAAAAAAGCAGACAGTGCTTCATTTGAATGTATATATGTCAACATTAATGTAAATGTTAATATTAATGTATGGATCTAATGTTAATGTATATACTGATTCAAGATGAATTACTCCTTGTCTTCTCATATACCTGTTGGAACTGCCTGGCTACTATTTTGCTGTAGGTTCACTGTGAGAGAAATCAGGGTGATTACCAATACAATATGAACTCCAAAAGAACACAGTGAACCAAAATTACTACACTGGCTGAACCAAAAGGTAGAAACACACTGAATCCCTAAACACTGATCCCTAAACCCTAAACCTAAACACTAAAACCAGAACCCTGAACACTGAACCCTAAATCCATAAACCCTAAATCTCTAAAATCCTAAAACCTAAACCCTAAACCCAAAAAACACAATGAATCAAAATTAATGCAACTAGTGAACCGAAAAAGTGCATATCGTAACATAACATAGATCTAATTTTAAAAGAATGCTACTATCAGAACTCTGAACTCTGAACCATGAACCAAAAAAACAAATTCATATTATTCAACTTAGAAATTAATACACTAGACGAATAGAAAAACTGCATATATCAATATAGAATTTCACAAAAAAAAGTGACTATTCATTAAAGACTATCAACATTCAGAAATTAAACCTGCTATAACCATGGTGAACCGACATTCGCTCATGGGTGAACAAAAATTTAAATTAATAAAAACTAAAACTTGTAAAATCCTGTCTTGGATAATTCATATCTGGTGCATTGTAAAGAGTGGAGCTTGATTGAATCGTTGATCAGGAGTCTAAAAGGTTCAACTACAAAAGACATAATTAATTGTATATTAGGAAAATGAACAATTGAATTTTTAACTAATCAAAAGCAAGTCAATTTTACCTCGCTTGGAGCTGTCTTTTTCTTTTTCTTCATGGCATTTGAGATCTTTTTTTCTAGGTTTGATCCAAGTCTGTTCTTGGGCCGACCTCTTGTTTTGATACGTGGTGGGCTTTGAAGATCATTCACATTACTTAATGTCGCTTCTTCGTGGGTTAACGAACTTTTTCCTTTCCTTCTCTCTTGATATTCTTCCATCTCTGCCATGACCTTGTCAAATTCTCGGTGCAAAATTCTGGTCAACTCTTCAGACTCGGATGCAAATTCACATATATTGTGTGACCGTAATACCAATTCGTCAAATCTCTTACTTCTTGGCTCCAGTACAGGTTCATCTTGGCTGCTGTTAATGTGTGTATGCCTCCTCTTTATGTTCTTGCTCCAGCGTTCCAATATATATTTAGGTGCCACGTTATCCACTCGCTCAAAGCTTAGAACACTTAGGGAATGGCGGCAAAATATGCCCCTAGACTCAAGCAGCAAGCAATGGCACTTTACATCTCGTGATACTGCGTCATAGGTGACGACAAACTTATTGAATGTGGAGTTGGAAACCTGCTCTATGACTTCATATGTTGTGAAACCTAGGGTGGAATGCATTGATCTTGTGATATAATTCACTTTACCTCTAAATTGAATTTGAACTTCCCTGAACTTCTCATGGATATATACACGCTAAAACTGTGCCTCTATTGCTGATTTTGTTACGCACGGTATCACAGTGTGAAAATCTACAGCATTAAATTCTCTCTCTGCTTGTTCTCTGCTTGTGAGGAAATTGTCGTATTGCTTCACAAATTGTCTTAAGGAGCTATTCTGTGCGATAAACTTGTTGAGAAATGAATGTATGCTCTCGCTCTTTTGTGTGCTTCTCATCCCGGCCCAAAAGTGATGATCCAAGCAAACCAGAATCCATATATGCCGATCCTCGTACAGCTCTGCAAATCGAACCGAATTTATAAGTTGTGGTGAACCGAAAACAGTGCATGCTTTTGGAAAAAAATATATAAGCATAAAAATTATTCGAATTGAAATCTCAATTACCTTAAAACCACTTGTTGCCTCTGAGACCATACTTTGTGAGAAAATTGTTCCAGTTTCTGTCAAAATCGTCTTTTGTGTACGAGTTTCGAACAACATGGCTCATCTCTTGTTCAATATCAATGTGTCCCTTGTAGCCTATGATGTGATAGATACACCAGTGGGATCTTCTTCATGATGTGCCAGATACACCAGCGGTGAATTGTTATTGGCATGCATAGCTCAATTGCCCTTTGAATCGATGTGTATTGATCGGTAAGAATACCTTTTGATGCCTTCCCTCCCATGCAACGTAGCCAACACTCAAATAGCCATTTGAATGTCCTCATTTTTCATCAGCACGCATCCAAGAAGGGTCGACTGCCCGTGGTGATTCACACCAACAAAAGAATCTAAAACTAAATTGTACCTGCATAAATAACAAGCACACTATGGTGAACCAAAATATGTACAACCACTGAACATCAAAAGTATCTTTGAGGGGACCAAAAACATGTTTGTGTTATATGTGGTATCAAATGAAACCACATCTCTGAAATAATTGAATGCAGCCCTGCTTCTTGCATCAGCCCAGAATGCATATTTAATGCAGTGATCGCCTTCAAGGTTGAGCTCAAAGAAGAAATTTTGGTTCTTTTCTTTCATTCTTACTAGGTACTTCCCAAATTCTTTGGCATCGTCTTTTTTTGAAATATTCCGTACTTCCCTTGTGATGTAATTCCTTACGTCTTTTTCTATAAAACCTAGTTCACGCTGGCTGCCAGCTGCTGCCACAAATGATTGCTAGGTTTTGCTCAGTCTGATTCCAGCTTCCTTGTGGGTTTCAATGGTGCGACGCACAAACATGCTAAGCTCCCTGTGTTGTTTGAGCATCTCAGCCTGGTCTGGACAACAAGGATGTGAGTGATTCAAAATAACTTTGAAAATTGTCCAAAGACAAACATCCTTCATTATGTGTACGTAAATTCTGGCCGGACCAATTTAACCTAGCTGAAGGGTTTCTCTTCAAAGTTGGAGATATCTTTGATTTCCACCTCCCCTCTCTAGAGCATACAATTAGTTGATTCTTAATCTTGTCTCCATCCCGAGTTGTGTTCCTTATTTTGGTGGAAAACAAGCAAGTTTGGAATAATGTTTGTAGAACTTTCTAACTTCTTCTTGGGTCTTGAAAATCATTCCCATCTTTGGGACAAATTTTTCGTCCACAACACAGTTGGTCTGCATGGTGAACCGAAATCTTAATTACAGTGAACCGAAATTTTAATTACGATGAAACAATTATATAGTGCTTAGGGAAGAAAATAAAACATGTTGGTCTAATTTTTGTTAGACTGCTTTCTACATATCGAACGGAAAATATGAAAGTAATGAACCACCTCTGTAGTACTTATCGAACCGAAAAGTTACTCAAATTTACTCAGAGTTACTCACAGTTAATGACACTCACAATTACTCAAAGTTATATATTATCAATTGATTTGAATTCAATTTAGATGTAGATCACCTCAGTCCATTCAATTCACTTCAAATAAGATTAGCAATTTCATTCCATTAAATTTGATTCAGAATTCAATAATCTAAACCTCATCGAATTTGATGCGTTTCAGAAGAATCATCCAAATCGCAGTCATTCAACTGATTTGAAGTTGATTCATTCATCATTTCAACTCAAAAGTGCAGATCAAAGAAGAAAACGAAGAAGAAGATGAACGACGAAACTAATTGCGTTGAATCGATCCAGATCCATAATGCAGAGAAGAAAAATACGAAAGAGGAGAACAAAAAATTTAATTAGGTTAAAGAAGAAAAAGAAGAAGAAGAAGAAGAATGCGAAAGAGGTTTATGTTGTATGAGAAGGTTTACGTTGAGAAACGTTGAAAAAGCAAAATAAGGATTCGTTATATAGGTTTTAAATAGCGCGTGTAAAACAAACACGGGTGTGGGGTGTGGAGTGAAAGTTACATGGATACCATCCATGTAATTTTTACATGGATGTAAAGCTTTTTCCAAAAGTTAATTCTTTTGATTTTGCGAGCACGAGGTAGTACGTATCGAAGGAGTCATTTTCATTTGAGATTCAACATTTAAGACTTCAAGAAAAAAACACGTGCCACACAATCAACACAAATAAAAAAATTAATTGCATATTCAATTATTTTCAATTAATATTTGTTAATTTTTTAAAATGATTTTCTAATATAAAATTTTAAGCCTTAAATATTAAATTTAAAATTTAAACATTTTAATCCTCAATTTTAAATTCAAAATTTAAAATTATATTTTTAAATTCTAACTTTAACCTTAAAATTATTCAAAAAAAATTAATTTTATAATAAAAAATTAATTAATATTAATTATGTTCTAAAAAATGTATAAAGAAGAATAACTCTTTTGCTTCAAAAAATCAAGATAATCAACAAGAAGATTAAAAGAAGTGCAATCAGTTTTGTTAGTTAATTTTGTGTAATCTTTAGCTTATTTAGTGTTTTCGGGTTAGATTCTTGAATTAGAAAAAATATATAAGGCTTTAGCCAACTGTGATTTAAGATGTATAACTTTCTAATAATAATTCAGGATTTGTTTTCAATAATCATAATATCATTTTTCTATAAAATACTCATCTTTTCTGTTTTTTATTGCATAACTCTCTTTTTAGTGGTGTTTATGTTCTAAGTCAGTGTTGTCATTATCCTTTCATGGTATCTAGAACTTTTGGTTTGTTGATCCATGGCTTTCTCTAATGATAATGCTGATCTTACTACCATCAATCCCATACCTCCACGTCTTGTTATCAATTCTCTTCCTGCAAATTTCTTCAACCAAAAATTCTTCAATCTAATTAGTGATAAGCTTTGTGAGAACAACCACAAAACATGGCAACAACAAGCTTTATTTTCTATTAAAGGGTAAGATATGGAAGATCATCTTTATCCTCATTGTGCCCCTCCTCAATTTGATTCTCCTACAAATCAACAAGCTGGAATTGAATTTCAACAATTCAAGAAATGGCATCAGAATGATTGTAATCTCAATTTATGAATGCTTGCCACAATGGATTTGAAATTTCATGACCAAAATGGTAGATTGTGCTTATTCTTTTGAAATCTGGGCTAAAATTAAAGAATATTTTGAAAAATCTATCAAATATAGAGTTAAACAATTCAAAGCTCAACTAAAACTTGTCAAGAAACATGAGATCACTACTCAAGAATACATCTCCAAAATCAAGAATGTCTCTGATTCCTTAGTAGCTTTGGGTTATCCTCTCTTCACAGAAGAACATGTTGATTCTATACTTGAAGGAATGAATAAAGATTATGAGAGTTTGTTAACTACAATTAATGCTAAACCTGAGATGTATAATCTTTGTAAAGTTTAGACTTTGGTACTCACACATGATGACATGTTGAACAAATTTCAAAAAACTGAAAATATGATTTTTCAAGCTAACATTGCTTAGACTTTTTTTCCATCTATGCCTACTTCCATGAGAGGTAATTCTGTTCAAGGAAGAGGAAGAAATGGAGGGAGATTTTTTAGAGGTGATAGATCTTGTTATCAATCTCCAAGACCTCAATGTCAAGTATGTGGCTAATTGGGCATATAGTTTGGCATTGCTTCAATTCCATTGATTTGATCAACAAATTTCTCCACCCTCTCAAAATTCAGATACAAGAATACATAACTATAATTCTCTATCTTCCACATCTTCTAATTCTTCAGCAAGTTCAATAATTTCACCACCTCCTCTTCCTCCTACAAATTCTTTTCACAATCCTATTACTTTCTTGGCTGCACCTTCTATAGTTTCTGACCCATCTTAGAACCCAAACACTGAGGCTTCTCATCATGTCACCTGGCCTCATCAAAGTCTAATATGATTTCTTCCTCTGAATATTCTGGTCCAGAACATGTTCAAGTTGGTAATGGTATATGTATTTCTATTTCACATATTGGCCATTCTTTTTTATATGATTTAAACTCTAAAAGATTATTTCTCTTATAGCAATGAATTCACTGTCCAAATATCACTAAGAATTTGATTAGTGTATCTAAGTTTGCTAAAGATAAATTTATATACTTTGAATTTCATACTTATCACTGCCTTGTTAAATGCCAATTCACAAAGAAAGTGCTGATACAAGGTTTTAGAAAGGAAGGCTTATATCAATTCTCTAATATTGTTGTTCTTTCTTGTCAACAA
Organism: Arachis duranensis; assembly: GCF_000817695.3. NCBI lineage: Eukaryota > Viridiplantae > Streptophyta > Magnoliopsida > Fabales > Fabaceae > Arachis > Arachis duranensis. The sequence goes on from NC_029780.3 coordinate 95,971,039, forward strand.
TTAGATTCTTCTCTACATATTTTTTTTATTGCTTTTTCATCTTTTGCTTTGTGGCATAGAAGATTAAGACATTCAGCCACTAAAACTGTACAACTCATTCTATCAAAATGAAATCTGCCAGTTAGTGATTCAATTAATAATAAGATTGTCCCTCTTTGTGAAAATGGTGCTGAGGCAAAAATGCATGCTACACCTTTTTCACGATTCTTTAACCATTTATACTGCTCCTCTACAGTTATTCTATACAGATGTCTGGGGATCATCTCCCATAGTTTCTTATCTTGGTTATAGGTTTTATGTAACCTTCATTGATGCTTATTCAAGATATACTTGCATTTATTTGCTTATCACCAATAAATCTCAAGTTTTTAGAGCTTTCCTTCAATATAAATCTTATATGAAAAAAATTACAAATTGAAGACTTCACAATCAGACAATGGATGTGAGTACACTTTTAAAGCCTTTTCTGTTTTTTTTTTTTTTTACTCAAGAAGGAATTCAACATCGTTTTTCTTTCAAATATATACCTCACCTAAATGGTCGAGCAGAGAGAAAACATAGGCACTTAATAGAGATGAGCCTAGCTATGCTATCAACTGTCAAAATGGCAATAACTTTTTAGGATGAAGCTGTTATTACAACAACTTATTTGATTAATCATTTGCCAATACCAATTTTTTCAAATAAGTCACCTTTTGAGGTCTTATTTCACAATAAACCTGATTATCTCTCTTCAAAAGCCTTTAACAGTGTTTGTTTCCCTCTTCACAGACCTTATAATCACAATAAGTTAGACTTTAGATCACACAAGTGTGTCGTTTTGGGTTACGCACCCAACTATAAGGGATATAAGTGTCTGTCCCCTAATAGTAAGGTATATATTTCGAAACATGCTCAGTTTGATGAATATCAATTTTTCTACAGGGATTTATTTTTTACTAATACATCATTTGCTCAATTTGATGATCTTAAAAATGATATTGCATCTGATTTTGTTATGCTTAGATATTATACTCTTTCTTCTACTACAGATTGTATTAATTTAAATAATGACTTACCAAGACAGATCTCTATACCTCTTTTTTTACATGACAAAACCTCTTTAGAGCATGATAATACTTCTTCTTCTTCACCATTAAGCAATAATGGTCAACATGTCATTACTAGTGAAAATATTGTTCCTCATCAAGAGAACACCATAGCAAACAATGTAAATTCTACACAAAGGCAGCAGCATGGTCCTTCATTTGATCCTTCTTCATCCTCTAATCCAAGTTAGATACATCAACTTCATCAAAATATTCATTCCATGTTGACAAGGTTAAAGACATGTTCTTCTAAACCTAATGTTTTATTTTCTTCTATCATAACTCATACTGAGGTTGAACAACCTCTTAAGAATGCTCAAACTACTTTAACTATACCACATTGAAAACATGCTATGATAGATGAGTTTCAAGCTCTAAAAAAATCTAATACATGAACTTTAGTGCCTAAACCTGAAAATGCTAAAGTGATAGGATGTAAATAGGTTTTCACCATTAAAAAAATCCAAATGAAATTATTCAGAAGTACAAGGCCAAATTAGTGGCACAAGAAATTCATCAACAAGAAGGTTTTGACTTTGAACAAGTATTTAGTCCTGTAATTAGGTCTACTATAGTTAGATTAATCCTTACTTTAGCTCTCTCTAAAGATTGGTCTAGATCTACAACAAAACACAAGAACAACATAAAAGAGATTACAATAAGAGAATGAAAGAAGCATGAATGTAACTACAAGGAATTGAAAAGATAGAAGTAGAAGAAGATGAATTAAAATCTAGATCTAAGAGCTAAACCTAATCTTAATCCTAATCCCAGAGAGAAGTGAGAGCTTCTCTCTCTAGAAACTAACTCTAACTACTAAACTAAGCTAAAACTAAACTAATGGTAACTAACTTCTAAAGTATATTGATTCCCCTTCAATCCTTGACTTAAATAGCATCAGAAATGAGTTGGATTGGGCCCACAAGGCTTTAGAATTCACTGGCCATGTATTGCTTTAAGTGGATCATATGGCAGCAACGACGCATGCACGTATAGTGCGCATGCGCGCCACCATACGTGTAGCAACTATGGCAAATCTTATATCATTTTGAAGCCCCGGATGTTAGCTTTCCAACCCAACTAGAACCGCATCATTTGAACATCTATAGCCCAAGTTATGACTGATTAAGTGCGAAGTGGTCGGCTTGACAGCTTTTGCGATTCCTTCATTCTTCATGAGTTCTCCATTTTTGCATGCTTTTCCTTTATTCCCTTTATCCAATCTTTGCCTCCTAAATCTAAAATCACTTAACAAACATATCAAGGCATCTAATGGAATCAAAGGTAAATTAAATTTAGCTATTTTAAGTCTAAAAAATCATGTTTTCACTCTTAAGCACAATTAAAGGAGAAGTTATAAAACCATGCTATTTCAATGGATAAATGTGGGTAAAAGGTTATAAAATCCCCTAAATCAAGCATAAGATAAACCCTACAAATGGGGTTTATCAACCTCCCCACACTTAAACCAAGCATGTCCTCATGCTTAAACCAAGAATGAAGTAAGGGTATGGCGTTTATTCAATGAAAACTAACTAAATGCAATCTACCTATATGCCACTATCTACATGAATGCAATTGCTTGGTCAAAATAAATTAATTCCCAAGAAGCATATATGCACAAGGGCTAAGGACTAGCAAGTCTAATCCACAATTGGATTAAGTTATTAAATATTTTTACAAACTTGCATGAAAAGATGATCATAGGCGAAAACATGTAATTGAGCATCAAACCCTCACCGGATGTATTTGCACTCTATTCGCTCAAGTGTTTAGGGTTGATTCTCTCAATTCTCCCCTAATCATGCTTTCCAAGATTTGTTCTTCTTCTAATAATCAACATATATTTCATGCATGCATACATCTATCATAAGGTCTTTTCTTTGGTTGTAATGGGGCTAGGGTCAAGGTATGATGCATATATGGTTAAGTGATCTTGAAATTTGAATCTTTGATAAGCTTAAACTTCCCACCTAACCTATGACATTCTATACAATTAAGTGCTAACCTAACTACCTATCCTTCTCACTTTTTCACATACTCATGCATTCCTTTTTATTTCATAACACATATGCATTGATTTTATTGGACTACACTTTGCTTTGGGGCATTTTATCCATTTCTTATTTCTTTTTTTTCTTCTTTTTCTTTCTTTTTCTATATTTCTTTTTCTTTTCCATATTATTTTTTCTTTTTTTTCTTTTTTTTATATACAAGAGCATCAATGCATAAGGTCTATACATTTGATCAATACATGAGCATGTACCCAATTCCCAATATTTACAATAAAAATACAAACTACCCTTTTTATTCCCCCAATGTCCCAAGATTCCCACACTTGAATGGTACTCACACATATTAGCCTAAGCCAATCAAAGATCCAAATTAAGGATATTTATTGTTTTTCGCTTTAAGCTTGTAATGTGCTAAAATTAAGAACAAGTGGGTTAATCATAGGCTCAAAGTTGGCTAACAATGGAAGATAAAGGTAAGGCTATTTGGGTAAGTGAGCTAATGAAATGATGGCCTCAATCATATAAATGCATGAATACACAAAATAATGGACATAAAGAATCAAACAAATCAAAGATTACAATCATAGAAAGAGAATAATGCACACAAGAAGGAAAAATAAGTGGTTATAAGATGTAACCACGCCATTAGGCTCAAATCTCACTTGCTTGTGTTCTTAGCTCAAAAACATGATCCACAAGATATATAATTCAAGCAAGTTTTATGAAAAGTATTCACTCAAATCAATTAAGGTGCCCTATAGATAGAAATCTTGAAAAATTTCATTATTTTGACTAAGCTTATTGAGTACATATATGCAATAAGAATCCTAAAAACCTAAAATGAAATGCAAAAGTGTTGGAATTAGAAATTTGTCACCCAAAATTTCCGATCGGTCGGCCGACCTCCCCACACTTAAAAGTTTGCACCGTCCTCGGTGCATTCAAAGATGAGCAAGGGGGTACGGCGAATCTCCGGATTGCTACGTGTTCTTAGTCTTGCTTCCGTTATTGCTTGTGGTGCATCAATTATGAAAAACAAAAATATAACACCATAAGATGAGAAAACAAAAGCAAGGAAGTATACATTGTTGGAATGTGGTAAATAACTAGAATGGAGTGAGTGAATTAGTGTGACATTAATGACAAATAAGTGTGTGAATTCTAAATTGCGCGGTTTAGAACACACATTAGCATAAAAGTTATGTCACAAAAGAAGCATGCACTTCACTTGCCCTAGTGTGCTTGAGATACTCTAAGTAAACTTGTAAGGTAAAACAAGCATTGAAGAAGCATGAAAGCATTCAAGCTAAAGCCTATGGATGCATATGATCATGAAATACAATGCATTAAGGTAAATGCATAACATCATCCATCAAGAAATTGCCCAATAGAGGAAAAAGATTCCAATTACATGATGGCTAGCCACAACATGCAATTCAAAAGAGTCACAAGCTCGAATGCAATTCTCATCACTTGGTATTTTTCAAAAGGTAAGCATGAAAAACTCAAAACCAAGAAGCAAAATATAACCTCAATCATAGAATCCAACAAAGATTATCTAAAAATATTCATGCTAAAATAGCATTTAGGCAATAAGGGGCAGCAATGTATAGTAAACAAAGTCAATAATCCAACACTTATGATGAAAAGAGAGAAAATAAAATGAAAACTAAACTAAAACTAACTAATCAACTAACTAACTAACTAATTAACTAAGTAACTAACTAATAACTAACTAAAATAAATGGTTATCGATGGTGTTTGGAAGTGTTGGATGAGGGGTAGGAGGAGGGAAGAAGAAACCAGAAGGAAAGAAATAGAAAGAGGAGAAGAAAAGAAATGTGGCGAAGGAAGAAAATCCGCGCGTACGCGCGCATGCCACGCGTGCGTGGATGGTTTATTTCGAGAGTGGCGCGTACGCGTCGTGTGCGCGTGCGCGCAAGTGGGGTTATGCCAAAGGCACAACTCTCTGAAAAATGTATGAATGTAAAACCCGGTTAATTAACGGCTAATTAACCCATAAATGAGAATTTATTCTAGAAAGCCTAAAATGTTATTTTTATGGCTAAATGTGGTAGAGGAGATTGAGACGAGAATTTTGGTACCAATTTTATAGAATTCGGACCAAGATTGGACCGAACGGGCCAAACCGGGCCAATTGGACCCAAAGTGGGCCCTTGGCCCAACATAACTTAACCAAAACCCTAACTGTTCGAAATTCCAGCCCTTATTTTCGAGTTTCATGGGTGAAATGTTGAGATTTTGGGTTCTTTGATGTTATAAGACCCAACTCTCTTGAAGGAGAAGGTTAATCATGTCTCCTTGGACCTTGGGTGTGGTAAGGTTCTCAACCCTAGTGTATTTTGTCGTTTTATGATGTTTGGGTTTTGAGATGTTGTGTATGGGTATGATGGTTGTGGCTTAGGTTGTATATGTGTGGATATTGGAGCTTGATTGGTGATTTTGAAAAAGCTTGGAAAGGGCTTGGTGGTGAAAAATCTGTTCTTGGAGGTGTTGAGGCCTTGAGAGCTTGTGGATAAGTGATTTGGAAGTGCTCCGGTGGGGCTTGGGAAAATCGGCTAAGGTATGGTTTCGGTTTCCCGTATCTAATATGTAATGTGGTAGGAA
>NC_029780.3:95977024-95985814 GCF_000817695.3 Arachis duranensis
ATGATTTATTGGAATTGGTGTTGTTGAGAATTGTCATGAGGAATAGTATATGATATGTCAATATGTTTGAGTTTGAGCCACTTAGGTGAAGTAGGTTAGAATGATGGGATAGTGATTTTGTATATTGTGGTAAAATCTCAATGTGTGAGTTGAGGAGGCTTGATGTTGAAATTGATATATTTTTGATTGATTTGGAAGGGGATGAAAATGGCATGTTTTGATTGATTTTGAAAAGAGTTGGAAATGGCTTGTTTTAAAAATGGCACTTTGTGGTTTTTATGAAAAAATATGGTTTTTGGGCATACTTTGGCGGGACATAACTTGAACTACGGATCTCTGTTTTGTACCAAATCTTTTTAGAAATGAAATTGGATCCTGTGCCAAATCTGTTTAGAAATGAAATTGGATCTGGGATGTCCATGCCGTTCGAAGAACGGGTGAAAATGATTTAAAATGAGGAAGTTATGTCCGTTGGAAGATTGGGGTTTAAATTGGTGAATTCTGCAGCTTTTAACTTAGAAAATTTTTAGCAGAATGACCTCTTGCGCGTGGGCGCACTTGGCGCGTGCGCGCCGTTCTTCCCGAAAATGCCATCTACGCGTATGCGTGATGTGCGCGGGCGCGCCGATTGTGCTGCACCCAATGCCCAGCCATTTTCCAGAGACTTATGCCAGAACTGTGCCAGTGTTGTTCCTGGGGCACGAGAGCACCCACGCGTACGCGTGGTTGACGCGTACGCGTCGATTGGCAAGTTTTTAATCCACGCGTTGGCGTGCTTGACGCTTGCGCGTCGATGAAGTTTTGAGGCCATCCGCGCGTGCGCGTGGAGTGCGCGTACGCGTGGGCCTGTTTTCATCCCAAAGTTGATTTTTGAGTTTTAAAAGCCAAATTTTATACTTCTAAGCCTCCGATCTCACCACTTATATCTTAAATCATTATGACATGCCTAGCTATTAAAAAGGGGCTAGTGAATGAGGTAACTTGCGAGTGAAGCAAGGGAAAAATGCATGATCAATGAGGATCATTGATGATTATGTGAGATGTGGAGGATGGTGGTGGAAGTGCTTGTATGCCATTGGCCGAAGAGCCGTAATTGTTTATGAATTGGCTGGTTCTGGATTGAACCGTGAGCCGGAATAGCTGTGTATGCTATGAATATTGGCTGGTTATGGATTTAACCGTGAGCCGGATGGCTGATATGGATGTTGATCCATGGATGAGAATTCATGCATGTTTATGCTGAATTATTGATAAATGTGATTTTTGCACTTCCAGTATCGGAGATAAGAGTTTCCTTGGGTAGTAGCAGTGACTAGCCACCACGTGCTCCAGGTTGAGACTCGAAGCTCTTTTGGCCCTATGTCATAAGTGTGGCCGGGCATTGTGAAAGACCCGGATGAGCTCGCCCCCGTAAATATTCACCAGTGAAGGTGATGGATATAGATCATGATTATGATCAAGTTTATGATGAGTATAACTCGAGTTGGGGATGCGTGACAGAGGGACAGTCCAATGATTAACTGCCAGGACTTGTCGGGTTGGCTCTATAACCGACAGATGATATCATCAGCCACTAGGGACAGGCATTCATCATATGCATACTATGTGAATTGTTTGAGATTGCCTATTTGATTGCATATTACTTGCTAATTGTCTAAATGCCTTAACTGCTCCTATTTGTATATTCCTTGCTTGATATACCTGTGTTTGCTATTTTATACTCCTGCTGGTGGTTGGGAGGTTTGAAGGAATTGGAAAGGGAAGTATTAGTTAGACTGAAGAATCTTTAGTCAGATGCCCTTTATGGTTTAGTTTGTTTATAAGCTTTGATATTATCCCTTATATGGTTTAGCTTGTTTATAAGCTTTGATATTATCTGGAGGAAGTTCTAGGATTGCCTTTGGCTTTCCTCCATTATTATGTATTATATATGTGGAAGCTGTTACCATGCTGGGGACCTCTGGTTCTCACCCATGCGGATTTTGTGGTTTTCAGATGCAGGACGTGAGGTGTCCCGCTGATACATGCTGGAGACTTCTATATTGCGAAGATCCTTTGTTCTCGGGGCTATGTTTTGGTTTATATGTTTTGCTTAGATACTTTTATCTCCATTAAATAATACAATCTGTGATGACTCCTCCTATAGGAGATTTTGGAGAATAGTTTTTATGTATTTGTGTCCCTTTGGGTTTCCTTTGGGGTTTTCCTTATTTTATTATATGTATATATTATTATGCTTGGACCGGTTATCTTCGCAGCCGGATTTTGAGTCTTGATATTCCTGTTTTTGACACTCCTCTGTTTATATATAATCTCGCGTTGGTTATCCTCGTTAGTTACGTTATCAAGCGGAGTGTTGCGCTTTTGAGTTGCGGTTTTTGTTTACCCCTTTTTTTTTACAAAGGCTCCTAGTTATAATCAATCATTCATACTACTATATATACTAAATTTTTATTTTAGAGGTCGTAATACCTTGCCATCTTTGAATTATGACTTAAGCATAAGGCTCTGTATGGTAGGGTGTTACACGCGTGCGCGCAAGTGGGGTTATGCCAAAGGCACAACTCTCTGAAAAATGTATGGAATGTGGAACTTCTCAATCCACGCATACGCGCCATGTACGCGTGCGCGTGGATGGACGAAAATGCTTGGTGCACGCGTACGCGCGTAGTGCGCGTACGCGTGGATGGTTCTCTGTTTTTTTTTTCAAAATTTTTCTCTATGTTTTTGCACCAATCCAAGCATTCTAAACCTCCAAGCAATTACCAAAACACCCTAAAACCTTATTTAACATGATAAAATACTAATTAAACTCAACCAACTAATCTAAACATGAAATTAAACTAGTTCTACCAATATGTACAAAAGAGAAAATGAAAGGATTTTACCATGGTGGGGTGTCTCCCACCTAGCACTTTTGTTTATTGTCCTTAAGTTGGACTTATGGGGAGCTCCTCATCAAGGTGGCTTGTGCTTGTATTCATCTTGGAACTCCCACCAATGCTTGGTTCTCCATTGTGTCCTAAGATTTCTTATGGATTGAGCCAAGTGTTGATGGAGTTCTTCACAAGCTTGTGGCTCCCAAAGTTGATCCTCTTTCTCTAATCCGAGATCCCACACTTTATTTTCACACCCGTCTTGAATTTGATCATCATTATTAATCCATCCAGGTGGTAAGCAAGATGAATTCTCAAGGTGATACCAAACTCTCCTTTTAGACCCATTCAAGTGAGCACTAGCCCAACCCTTGCATCTAAGCCTTGAGGTATCAACCAAAATGAGCCTTGATTTACAACGCCATCCACTAAACATTTTTCTCTTACGCTTTATCCCGCAAATCATCCTAAGTTGACCATCCATTTCAAGCAACCCATACTCAAGTGGGACAATAAAGTTGATAGAAATCAGTTTTACCCACTCAAGTGAAGGAATATATGACAACCTAGGCAAAGAATCTTCCAAAGATCTTGACAAAGTGTACTCAACTCCCGTCCTTCTTTTTCTAGGGACTTTCACCTCTTCACAAGATTTTTCAAATTCAGTTCTTTGTTCATCAATTTCATCTAACTCGTTTCCATCACTTAAATCATAAATGGGAGGTTGAGGGAAATCTACCTCCACATCGCTCTCTTCTTCATCGGGAGAAGGGTCTTCAAGTTCAAAGGATTCACCACCATTAGGATTTGATGCTTGATCTTCATCTCCAAGGGAACTTAACTCTTGCTCCATTCCTTCCAAGTCTTCATATGGGATATGTCTTGGAGGTTGTGTACATCTTTCCTCAACATCAACTTCAATCTTCTTGGAGGAGTTTTCTATAACTCTAGGTCCCCATGGAGGTTCCGCATCTCCTAAGTCTTCAACCACTTCTTCCTTTTCTTCAATGGTCATAAGTTCCTCCAATTGTTCTAACACAAAGTAGCATTCCTCCTTTTCCACCGGAGTTTCCAATCTCTCCTTCATGCTATGCTCTTCTTTAGATTCTCCACATGTAGCCATGGGAGTTCTTTGAGTGTCCAAAAGTTGGGATGCTAGCCGGTTTACCACCTCATCCAAGGCGGTCATGAATTGTTGCACATCCCTTGTCATCTCCTCTTGTCCTTGAAGAAGAACACCAAGGGTTTCATCCATTAAAGGTTGGGGTGGATGGAAGGGTTCATTATTTTGGGGGAAGGGTTCATAATAGGAAGGTGGTTCATCATAATTATGGTGTGGTGGTTCAACATTCTCCACTTTTTTCACTTGTTGCACAACATGCTCCATGGTTGCTTGAAATTGATCCAATGCTTCCTTGAGACGATCCCTTGACTCTTGGTCCGCTTGGATATCATGAGTAAGATCATAGGGCTCTTGGATTGAAGGACATGAGTATTCTTCCATGGGAGATTGTGGTGGAAAGTAGTATTCATCTTGTGGTTGGAAAGTTTCATATATTGGAGGTGGTTCATCTTGGTAATAATATGGAGGGGGTGGCTCTTGAAAATGTTGATGTTGGAATGGTGGTGGCTGTATATATGGTTTATATGGCTCAAAAGGTGGTTGGTATGGTGGATATGGATCAAGGTCATATGGAGGTATTTGGTGAAAAGAGGCTTGTGAGTATGGTTCATGTTGAGGATATGACTCATAGGCATATGGTGGTGGTTCTTGAAAGTCACAAGGAGATTCACCATAGCCATTTGATTGGTGTGCATCATAGAATGGCTCTTCTTCATAGTGCATTGGTGGAGGTTGTTGCCATGAAGATTGATCATATGCATATGGCTCCTTCCACCTTTGGTTATCCCATCCTTGATACACATTCTCATTATAGTTCTCATCACCTACAACATAGTTGTAACTACACTCACAGCCAAAGTGAGAATTCATGATATCAAGAGAGGGCAAAAAAAATAGTAACAAATAAAGAGAACAAACTAAAAACTAAAAAAGAAGCAAAAAGTAAACATATTCACAATATTCACATATATACAATAACCAATAACACAACACCATTGCAATTCCCCGGCAACGGCGCCATTTTGATGGTTTAGAATTTCACAAATGAATTCTCGTTGCAAGTATAGTTCCTAAACCAAACAATAATCTTTTCATACAAAAAGTTGTTTGTCACTAAAACAAACTCCTAAATTTATAAACCGAAGTATTGAACCTCGGGTCGTTCTCTCTAGGAATTGTAATGAAGTATCTTGTTATTGGTTGTGAGTTATTTTGGGGTTTTTGAGATTTTAGACAAGAAATATAAATGGAAAAGGAAATAAACTAACAACTAACAAAGCTCTTGGCAAGGTATGAGAACTAGAAGTTCTATCCTAGTTATCCTCCTCAATTGTGATAACAAATTGTCCATTACTCCCACTTAGTTAACCTCTAACCATGGAGGAAAGTCAAGTGGATGAATCAATTTGATTCCTCAAGTCCTAATCAACTCCTAAAGGAAAGACTAGCTTTAGAGGTATTCAAATCAATTAGCAACTTCTAATTATCAATCAACAAAGGAATTAGATAACTCAAGAGTCACTAATTACTCTATCTAGGCCAAGAGGAACAAAACCCACACTAAAATCCAACCAAACATTTCATCAAACACTTGGAAGGTACAAAAGAAAAGCATAGTAAATTGACAACAAGAATGAAATCTAACAATAATTATTGAAAGGAATTAACAACAACAATTAAAAGAAATACATTTATTATGAATTACCTTGATTGAATTGAAAGAGAGTACAAGAAACAAAGTAGATCTACAACAAAACACAAGAATAACATAAAAGAGATTACAACAAGAGATGGAAGAAGCATGAATGTAAGTACAAGGAATTGAAAAGATAGAAGTAGAAGAAGATGAATTAAAATCTAGATCTAAGAGCTAAACCTAATCTTAATCCTAATCCTAGAGAGAAGTGAGAGCTTCTCTCTCTAGAAACTAACTCTAACTACTAAACTAAGCTAAAACTAAACTAATGGTAACTAACTTATAAAGTATATTGATTCTCCTTCAATCCTTGGCTTAAATAACATCAGAAATGAGTTGGATTGGGCCCACAAGGCTTTAGAATTCGTTGGCCATGTATTGCTTTAAGTGGATCATATGGCAGCAACGATGTGGGCACATACAGTGCGCGTGCGCGCCACCATACGTATAGCAACTATGGAAAATCTTATATCATTTTGAAGCCCCGGATGTTAGCTTTCCAACCCAACTGGAACCGCATCATTTGGACTTCTGTAGCCCAAGTTATGTCCGATTAAGTGCGAAGAGGTCGGCTTGACAGCTTTTGCGATTCCTTCATTCTTCATGAGTTCTCCATTTTTGCATGCTTTTCCTTTATTCCCTTTATCCAATCTTTGCCTCCTAAATCTAAAATCACTTAACAAACATATCAAGGCATCTAATGGAATTAAATGTAAATTAAATTTAGCTATTTTAAGTCCAAAAAAGCATGTTTTCACTCTTAAGCACAATTAAAGGAGAAGTTATAAAACTATGCTATTTCAATGGATAAATGTGGGTAAAAGGTTATAAAATCCCCTAAATCAAGCATAAAATAAATCCTACAAATGGGGTTTATCAGTCGCTAAGACAATTTCACTTTAACCATGCATTTCTAAATGGTAATTTACATCAATTCTGATTATGTCAAAGCCAATATGCTTTGAAGATAAAATTGATACTCATGTTTGAAAATTAAATAAATCTCTCTATGGTTTGAAACAAGCTCCTAGAGAATGGTTCTTTAAACTCAACAACACACTGCATACCTTTGGTTTTGTGAATGCAAAGTTAGATACTTCATTGTTCATTTATTCTGGTATTTATATATTATGTTATGTTGATGATATTATTATAACTGAGAATAATGCCACTCTTGTTGTTGATATGATCAAAAAGCTTGACACTAGTTTTTCACTCAAGGATTTAGGGAAATTAAGTTATTTTTTAGGAATAGAAGTACATAGAACTAACTCAAACCAACTTCATCTCTCTCAAGCTAAGTATGTTTTAGACTTATTGTTAAAATTGGGCATGGCTCAGACAAGTCCAATGCCAATTCCTATGGTGTCTTCTCTTCATTTATTCTCTACAGGTTTAGAAAAATCTGAAGATGCAAAGTTGTATCGAATGGTTGTTGGTTCATGATACGTGAGCATCTTGTACTCTTTTTCTATTATTTTTCAGTTGTTTTTGGTTAGAAATTATTAGGCTTTATTATATTTTAGTGAAAAAATTCTCTTTGGATGCTACTTTGAGTTGTTTTGGTATTTTTATGATTTTAGGTGAAATTCAGACGAATTTGGCAGAATTTTGTGCAAAAACAAAGGAAGAAAGTAGATGTTCTCAACCCAAAGAAGCATTTTTAGTAGAATTTAGCTTTTAATTGTTATCTTTTATCTTATTTTAGTTATTTTATTTACAAATAAAATCTTTTAGGTTTAGACTTTATTATTTATTTTAGTATCAAATAAAACTAGGTTAGATATAAAAGGGAAAAGATTTACCCTTCAAGGGAATCTTCTCTCTTCCACACGTTTCACTTTTCGGAAACCTAGTTTTCTCTGTAAGTCATAAGCAATTAAACCTCCTTGGTTAAGGTTAGGAGCTTTGTTTATTTATATGGAATAAGACTATTGCTTTTCTATTTTAATTAATGTATTGCTTTAGTTTCAAGGATTGTTTTCATTTTTAATCTTATGAATCTAGGTGGAACGAGAGTATGGCCCTTATTTTACATGAGTTCTTGGGATTCTCAAAAGAGTTATCTCGCTTGAACAACAGTTTGAAAACAAATTCCTCCTAAATTGCTAATTACATGAACTAATTGGGATATGTGGCATATAATCCTGTTAACTTTGGGTAATTATGGTTTTTGTGGCCATAAACTAGTTATGCACTTAACCCTCTAATCAAAATTAAGTGACCACGAGTGGCGGTTAATGAAGGTTAGAGGAGGCTAAATCACTAAGAGATTAGGGTTTAGTTATTTATAGTTTGCCATGAAATGAATCATGCATTGTTAAAATAGTTTGTAAGAACTTTTAATCCAGAAAAGTAAACATCTCCGAAACCTTAACTGTTTTCTCTCACTGTTTTATACCAAACCTTTTATTTGCTTTCTTTATTCTCTTGCTTATTTTTTATGCAAATTCAACCGAAAATCAACCTTTTCTGTTTGCCTAACTAAGTCAATTGGATAACCACTGTTGCTCAGTCCGACAATCCTCGTGGGATCGACCCTCACTCACCTGAGGTATTACTTGGATGACCTGGTGCACTTGCCGGTTAAGTTGTGCAAGTTCATAATTCGAGCATGGTGGACGAAATTGTGATTTCTATCTTTTTGAGCTTTAGCATATATTTACTCTTAGGGCACTGTTTATTCTCACAACTCCGTTCAACTAACCAGCAAGTGTACTGGGTCGTCCAAGTAATAAACCTTACGTGAGTAAGGGTCGAATCCACAGAGATTGTTGGTATGAAGCAAGCTATGGTCACCTTGTAAGTCTCAGTCAGGCAGATTAAATTGGTTTATGATTTTTTGGAATAATTAATAATAAAAAGGAATAATAAAAGGGATAGAAGACTTATGCAGATTCATTGGTAAGAATTTCAGATAAGCGGATGGAGATGCTGTAGAGCCCAGGGACGCCTGCTCTCCTACTGCTTCTACTCAATCCTTCTTACTCCTTTCCATGGCAAGCTTTGTATAGGGGTTCACCATCAACTGTGGCTACTTTCTTCCTCTCGGGGAAATATCCTGTGCGGCTGTCACTCGCACAGCTAACCAGTCT
>NC_029780.3:95989830-95990314 GCF_000817695.3 Arachis duranensis
GAATAGTCTTCAGAGCTCATGAATGGCAGAAGGAGATTGAATGGAATCTCTATGGTCTCTAGATGAGCCTCAGATTCCTCTGGATCCTTAATAGGAAACTCCTTCTTGCTTGAAGGACGTCCCAGGAGGTCTTCCTCACTGGGATTTTCGTCCTCCTCCTCCCCTATGCATTCGGCCACTTTGATTAAATCAATGGTCTTGCACTCTCCTTTTGGATTCTCTTCTGTATTGCTTGGGAGAATACTGGGAGGAGTTTCAATGACTTTCTTACTCAGCTGGCCCACTTGTGCCTCCAGATTTCCAATGGAGGATCTTGTTTCATTCATGAAACTGAAAGTGGCCTTTGACAGATCAGAGACTATATTAGCTAAGTTAGAATTATTTTGTTCAGAGTTCTCTATCTGTTGCTGAGAAGATGATGGATATGGCTTACTATTACTCAGCCTATTGCGTCCACCATTGTTAAAGCCTTGTTGAGGCTTTT
>NC_029780.3:95991374-95992010 GCF_000817695.3 Arachis duranensis
AAAGTGGAATCCTCTATGTCACAGTATAGAGATTCCCTTATGTTAGTAGAAGAAGAAAGGGGGAAAGAAGAATCCAAATACAAGGGATATAAGAAGTTCGGATTCTTAGATGAAGAGAGGTGAAGAGAAGTGTTAGTAATTAAATTAATTAAAAATAATAAGAGAAGAGAAGAGAAATTTTCGAAAATAATTTTGAAAAAGGGGTTAGTATTTTCGAAAATTAAAGATGAAATATAATTAAAATTAAAATTTAAAACAAAAAGAATTTTTGAAAAAGAGAGGGAGAATTTTCGAAAATTAGAGAGGGAAAAGTAGTTAGGTGGTTTTGAAAGAGATAAGAAACAAACAAAAAGTTAGTTAGTTGATTGAAAAAGATTTGAAATCAAATTTGAAAAAGATAAGAAGATAAGAAAAAGATAAGATATTTTGAAATCAAATTTTGAAAAAGGTAAAATTTTGAAAAAGATAAGATAAAAGATAAAATAAGAGTGTTAGGAAAAAGATATTTTGAAAAAGATTTAATTTTTTAAAATTACTTAACTAACAAGAAACTACAAGATAAGATTCCAGAACTTAAAGATTGAACCTTTCTTAACAAGAAAGTAACAAACTTCAAATTTTTGAACCAATCACATT
>NC_029780.3:95993883-96020265 GCF_000817695.3 Arachis duranensis
ATGACGTTTTTCTGGCGTTTAACTCCAGACAGCAGTGTGTACTTGGCGTTCAACGCCAAGTTACGTCGTCATTCTTCGAATAAAGTATGGACTATTATATATTGCTGGAAAGCCCTGGATGTCTACTTTCCAACGCCGTTGAGAGCGCGCCAATTGGAGTTCTATAGCTCCAGAAAATCTATTTCGAGTGCAGGGAGGTCAGATTCCAACAGCATCAGCAGTCCTTTTGTCAGCCTTCTTCAGAGTTTTGCTCAAATCCCTCAATTTCAGTCAGAATTTACCTGAAATCACAGAAAAACACACAAACTCATAGTAAAGTCCAGAAATGTGAATTTATCATAAAAACTAATGAAAACATCCCTAAAAGTAGCTTAAACTTACTAAAAACTATATAAAAACAATGCCAAAAAGCGTATAAATTATCCGCTCATCAGAGCACCAAATTTTTAGCACCGTTATCGGGGATTATTTGTGATTGACAACTACTAGTCTGGTTGCTTAGATTAGGTATTTTTCTTAGTTTTGTTTATGTTTTTCTTTTAATTTTCAATTGCGTTTTGTTTGTTTTCCCTTAATTTTTTATTTGAAGTTTGGTGTCCCTTTAGTGATTTTCTTTTTAAATTTTTCGAAAATAGTAGTACTCTTCATTCTTTAATTTTCAAAAATTTCTAGTTGCCTTTTCTTATTGGTTTTTGGAATTCTTAGGTTAATTGCTTACTTTGTTTGTCTTATTTTTTTATACATAGGATATCTCACTGGAAACTCTCTACACTCTGACGTAGAGATTTCTATTTTTTTCTTTATTTTCTGTCTGTGTGTACAAGAACAGGGGGAGTAACTACGGATCTGAATGGTAATGAGCAATCTAGAAGGACATTTAGCTTATACACTGCCCCCACTCTTGACTTTTATGGGCGCAGTATTGCTATGCCTTCCATTGGAGCAAATAATTTTGAGCTCAATCTACAGCTGATCATTCTAGTGCAACAAACTTGCCAGTTTCATGGACTCCCATAGAAAGATCCTAATTTATTCATCTCTAATTTTTTGCAGATCTATGACACTGTGAAGACAAATAGAGTAGACCTTGAGGTTTATAAGCAAATGCTCTTCCCATTTGCTGTGAGGGATAGAGCAAAGTAGTGGTTGGACTTTCAGGAGAGCCTGAATACCTGGGATAAAGTGGTCAACAAGTTCCTAAACAAGTTCTTTCCTCCTCAAAGACTGACTAAACTGAGGACAGATGTTTAGACCTTTAGGCAGGAAGAAAGTGAGTCCCTCTATAATGCCTGGGAGAGATACAAGATGATGCTTAGGAAGTGTCCTCCTGACATGTTCTCAAAGTGGATCAGAGTACATATTTTCTATAAAGAACTTTTTGAGATGGCTAAGATGTCTCTGGACAATTCTCCAGGTGGTTCTTTACACATGAAGAGGATGCCTGAAGAGGCCACTGAGCTTATTGAGATGGTTGCTAACAACCAATATTTATACTCTTCTGAGAGGAATATAGTAAAGAAAGGAGTTATGGAAGTGGATGCTGTAAATGTAATTCTTGCTCAGAATAAACTCCTAACTCAACAAATGAGTCTTATCACTCAACAATTGACTAGCATGCAGAGCTTAGTTGCTAAAGTTTATAGTGCTCCTTCAGATGTTCCTTATGATACAAGTGGTAGCTCCCCTCAAAATAAAACTAACAACTATGTCCAGTATATATCTGAGCAGGTCAATTACATGAAAAATTCCTCCAGAATCCCTAATGATACTCTTTATTCTTAGAATGTTAACCAGAGATGGAGGAATCACCTAGAATTTGGGTGGATGAAGCAGCCTAAGAGACAGCAACTCTCAGGAAAGTTTTAATCAGAATCAATTCAACAACCTTTCTTCTCAGCCTCCTTAACCTCAGAGTACCCCTGACCTAGCTTTCATTGTTGTAGAACTCACAAAAAGCCAACAAAACTTTATACAGGAAGCCCGAGCCTCCTTTAGGAATCTGGAGATGCGAATAAACCAGATAGAACAATGAATACCTGAGCAACCCTCATCCAGTAATATCGTCTCCAATTGCAGAGAGGAGTGCAAGGCCATTCATTTGAGAAGTGGTAAAGTAGCAGGTTTAGAGGCAAAGGTTAGTGAGGAGCCATTTGAACAAGAGGCTCTAAAAGAGGCAAAAGACAAGGAAGAACATGCCCCTCCTAGGCATCCAGACAACCCTTTTTCAGTTACTCTTGACACACATTCGGCATTAGCTAAGGCTCCTGAGTACAAGTATAAGATGCCATATCCTCAGAGACTGCAAAAGGAGACCAAGGACAAGCAATTTTCAAAGTTCTTGGAAGTCTTTAGGAAGTTGCAAATCAATATTCTTTATGCTGAGATTTTGGAGCAAATGCCTCTCTATGTTAAATTCATGAAGGAGTTGCTATCCAAGAAGAGCCCTTTAAAAAGAGATGAGACAGTGGTCCTGACCAAGGAATGTAGTGTCATAATTCAAAGTAAGCTGCCAAAGAAGATGCCAGATCCAGGGAGCTTTCAGATTCCATGTACTACTGGGAACATCACCTTTGACAAAGCCCTTTGTGATCTTGGTTCAAGTATCAATCTGATCCCTTATCTGTGATGAAAAAGTTCCAAATCAAAGAGGAACAACCTACAAGGATAGCACTACAGATGATAGACAAGTCTTTGAGACAGGCACATGGGCTAGGGGAAATTGTCTTTGTCAAGGTTGGAGAGCTTTTCATCCCTGCAGATCTAAAATTTTTAGATCTAAAGACACTAAGTTTCGAAATTTTTAAAGAAAAACACCTAAAGACACCAAACTTAAAAATTTTAGATCAAAAGATACTAAGTTTCAAAATTTTTAAAGAAAAACACCTAAAGACACCAAACTTCAAAATTTTAAAGATCAAAACAAAAAGAAAAACAAGAACAACTTGAATATCAAGAAGAACACCAAGAACAAACTCGAAAAATTCAAAGCAATTAATGAACATGCAATGGACACCAAACTTAAGATTTGACACTAGACTCAAAAAATAGACACTATTTTTGAAAAATTTTTGGTAAAAGACACCAAAAAGTTCAAAACTTTTACCAAGAACAAGAACAAAGACTCAAAAATAAGATAAAGATTAAAAAGAAAACAAAGATTTTTGAAATTTTTTATTTTTTTAAAAAAGAAAAATAAAAGACTCAAACAAAATTAAAAACAATACCTAATCTAAGCAACAAGATAATCCGTTAGTTTGTTCAAACTCGAACAATTCCCGGCAACGGCACCAAAAACTTGGTGCACAGAATTTAACTTCACACAACTGAATCAGCAAGTGCACTGGGTCGTCTAAGTAATACCTAAGGTGAGTCAGGGTCGATCCCATGAGGATTGTTGGCTTGGATCAAATAGTGGTTATCCTGTAAATCTTAGTCAGGCGGATAGAAAAGTTGTTTAGCTGTTTAAACGCATAAAAGTAAAATAAAGATAACGTTACTCAATAATTTTGAATCTAATGATGAGAGGAAGGTTGAGGCTTCGGAGATGCTTTGCTCTTCTGGATCAATACTTTCTTACTATCTACTCCAACTGTGAATGATTTCTTCTATAGCAGGCTGTATGTGATCAACGCCGGTTGAGAGGCCGCCAATCTTTCTCTAGGCTAAAGACAGGTTTAGTATGCATCCAGTCTGACTGAGGGTGAAGTTCCTGCAGTTCATCCTTTTGGTGATCCTACTCAAAGCGCCACAGACAAGGTCAAATCTTCTAGATCAGAGAATGTTGCGCCTTGATTCTAGCCTTTACCACAAAGACCCTAATGTCCCCATACCTCGGCTGAACTGATGTCTCGAGAAGTCCCCAACAAAGTCATGGATTAACCGTCTAAGAGATGTATCCTCAAGCTAATGATTCATTGATATCCGATGAAAGACGCTCACGGAACCCATGTAGAATAGAGATAACTTGTGACGGTTCAACTCATTCATAAGGTTAAAAAATGAAGATACATCTTAGGAGAGAATCAAACACGAATTGAAATAGAACAATAGTACTTTTATTAATTCATAAAACTCAGCAGAGCTTTTAACCTTAACCGTAGGAGGTTAGTAACTCATGTTGTACATAATAGTGTTCAAAAATAATGGGGGAGGAAGAAGATCCTAAACATGGTTGATCTTCTCCTATATATGCTAGTCTAATAATTATGGATTACAGAAATATGATAGGCTTAGGCTTATAGTGCGACAATCCACTTTCGGGGCCCACTTAGTGAGTGTTTGGGCTTAGCTAAGGGTGTCTCCATGTGCTAAGACTCCCTAGAGGAGTTGAACGCTGGCTAGGGGGCCCCTTTTGGGTGTTGGACGCTGGCCACCTCTATGTAGGCGTTGGACGCCAGGACTAGGGTAGATGGCTGGCGTTGAATGCCAGTTTTGGGCCTTCAATTATGAAGTAAAGTATAGACTATTATATACACAACTAGAAAATGGATTAATACAGACAGATTTACAGACAGATTTAGTCTTTATTACAGACGGATTTTTGATTACCGATGAAATTACCGACGGATTGTGTCCCTCTGTAAAAGTCTCGTCAGAAATTATTTACCGACAAATTTTTTTCCGTCGAAAAATTACCAGCGGATTTTTACCAGTTACCGACGGGTTTTCTCTCTGTAAATTCTCCATCTATTTCCCGAAGGCGACGAACTTTCCGACGAATTTTCTGTCTGTAATTATAGACGGATTACAAATGAATTTTTCGATGGATTTTTCGTCTGTAATTACAGACGGAATTACAGACGAATTTTCCGTCTGTAATTACAGACAAATTTTCCAATGAATTTTCTGTTTGTAATTACAGATAGATTTTCTGACAGATTTTTCGTCTATAATTTGAACCTAGTAAAATCATCTGACACTCTAATTACAGACGGAAAATCCCTCTGTAAATCCGTCAGTAAAGTAAAATAGAATTTTTTTTTATTTTTCTAATTACAAAATAAACTTGTTTTCATACAAAATAAATATAAATTTAAGACAAATTTTTATCTAATTTGTATTCGAATATTTATAATATTTCAAAAAATAAACAAATTCATCGTATTTATCAAGCAAGTCAATATAATTCAAAATATAGACAAAATCTATTGATACATTAACTATAATCCTCAGTGTATTGTTCAACCATACTAAATTTATCAACTATAATTCATAACATTTATTATATGAGAAAAGTTATATTATGCAAATCTCTACAAGCCAATCAACCAGTATCCCGCACATGCTTTGAGTAATGTCGTGTTGCTTTATATCGCTTAATGCAATTGGAAAAGGGATACACTTCTTGGCTGTAAAAATTTTAAAGTACTGCATGTCAGTAAAAGTACACAGCAGAGAAAAGTACATGAAAAAATGTCAATAGTAAAAGTTATTCACTTTGTTGTGGCACAAAAAACTCATTACTCCACATCCTTAATGAAAATTATGTCAATTGAAAGCATAAGAACTAACCATGATCTGTACAATATGAAAATATTTCAATATATAATTTATTAACTCTTAGAAATAAAAGACCAAACAAACTAGTTTTATGGAAAGAAAAGGCCAATAAGCACAATTTTGAATTAACTTTCCAAGATTAAGAGTCTATATAGAAAGAGACATTGTCAAAATCCATATGCATGCAAATATCCAAACATGCATAGATGCATAGATGTATGCCCTATAATTAGTTACCTGAAGATGATAGCCAGAAAAAAATAATTGTCAGAGTCAAGTTGCTCATAGCTGATCCAAGAGTGTGAGAGTTGTAGCTTATGCTAGTGAAAACACAATTCTACATCATAGTTATGCTGTAATGTATATCCCAGCATCAAAAGGTATCACCACTGAATGAGAAACCAAAGATATAAGAACAATTCCCGAAAATATTATATTTTAGCTACTTTTGGGACATACCCAACAAGGGCAAGGAGGAAGAATTTGCAAAGAAGCGAGAAAGGAAGAGGTGGTGTTGTAGTTCTGCAAAACAAAGGAAAGAAAGAGAATTAGGTAGAGATGGAATACAGTCCAATCACAAAGTTGGAGATCTGATAAGGGAAGAAGACAAAAAAATCCATCATAATATTAATAAAGAAAGCATATGGCAGAAGCAAACAGGAAGCATTCTCCCAGTAAATGTTATGGTAGCAAGAGAATTATTACTCTTTAATGGGCGTTTACTCAAAATTAGAATAAAACATTATGATCTTTTGGGTATCACAAGAGAATTATTACTCTTTAATGAATAATTTTGTCGGCAAAATAATCTTTCCATAGCAAAATGATTTCAATCTTATATATCATAATAATCTGAACATAAAAAGTTAAAAAGAAGAGGCCGATTGATACCTTTTTAGCAGAAGAGGCTGAAGCCTAAAGTTGCTCGTTCCTTTCTTCCAATTTCTTTTGCAATCTTCCAATTTTAAACTCCATGCTCTTGGCTTTCGTCTCTGCTTCCTGCATGATTAAAGAAAAATTCCATTAAAAAAAACATACAACTCAAAAAGCAGAAATGATTGATATCAAAATTTGAAAAATTTTCATCAAGTATGGCCAAAAAGTAAACCTAATTTTTTGGGGAGTTTTTTTTTAATTGTAACAAAAAGGACACAGAAGGTAGCAACTCAAAAATTGAAAATAAAAGAATCTTAAGTTCATAACCTTGTACCTTTCTTGTTAAGGTTTCTTTGGCATAAGATTGTTCCTGTGAAGCAAGACAGTTCCGAACATCCTTCAACTTTGCAGCCAAAGACACCACGTTGCGCTTGAAACTCTGCTTCTTTTCGTTCAAATCCTTCAATAGTGGATCAATATCTCTTGCTAATGCTATAGTACTCGTCATTGAACAAGATGATGATGGTTTTTCAGATGCTGACATGACCAACTTTTTTAGGTTCTTCAACTATGCACGTCTCTGCTATAACAATAATAATAATAAAAATAACATGTTAAATATATGGTATACTGAAATCGTGTTTTGTATTGTTTATGAACAAAAATAAGATCTTATGGACCAAAGATCAGAAGTTTACTTTACTGGTCCATCGTATGAAAATATTTACTATGCCTAATTCGCTCTGTCATGTGAAATGAACATGGTAGTTGGTACAATTAATATATAATCAACAAAACAAAATGGAAATAGCAAATTTATTAAAATAAAATGATAATAACAATAAAAAACACAAAGTGGCTTAGAAAGTACTGGAACCAAATTCGAATTGGTCTAGTAATAAAATAAAATAGAATATACCAATCAGATACTGGTAACAAAGATTAAAAAGAAAAAGGGCTTCAACTTAATTTTCCGATTCACGAAAAGGTTGCTACTGTATTCAAATTTTAAAGTTCTCTTTTCTACAACTAGATACTAGATATAATCCATCCGTCAGTAAAATTCAAATTTGCCAAAGGGGCTGCATCCATTATCAGGGGAACCAAGCTTCAACGCAATGCACTACAATAATACACAGCTCCAATTGAAAAAATTTTAAAAAAATAATGCTTTAGTTACATACCATCTTGTTTCGTAGTACTATTTTCTCCAGTTGTGATAGCCTGATTCTCAAACAGGAATAGTTTAATACTAATTAGATCAGAAAAGTTTATTGGCATCAAATAACTTAATAAAATTTAATTCCAAATTATATAAAACCACTTCAACTGCTAGGAAGAGGAGAAGGAGGACTCACCGGAACAGAACCGGCCAAATGGCTGGTGGGGAGGCCGATGGTGTATGACTCTTCCATGGAACGCAATATATCACAGCCATCAATAAGTGGTAAATGAACTTAGATTCCCAAACCCTGGAAATAGAATTCTGTAGCCATTACATAAAAGAAAACAGTTTATGCACTTTCACTTTCATGTTAGAGAGAGTGTACTAAATAAAAGATTTATACCGTTTCAGAAAGCATTGCTACTTCAGCTTGAACTTGTTGGTTCATCTCAAATGAGTTATACGAGTTTACAAGAATCTGGATTACTGCACTTAACCACCTTCATTTCCCCACACACCAGGCCTGAAAATGTTTTAATTTGAGAGGGAGAAACAAGTAAGTAGTTAATTTGAGAAAATGTCCAAAATGGTGCAGTCACAGATGGAAATTGGCATTGATTGTAGAAATACCACAGTTAGCAACTTACGCATCAAGAAATAGCCCAGCATCACTGAGACACTTCGCTTTTGACAAAACGCATTCCTTTCGACATCAGATCCTCCATTGCAGCCATCCAAATGCGCTGTCCTCGGAATTGTAGACGTGCAGCCTATCTCAGTAGACAACATTCACTTAGTTTTGTGTGGTAACCCTTATTCTATGAATGTCGTTACTAATGTGTTATCTCTGATATTCAAACTCTACCTTATGTTCACTGTCCCCAGCAAAAGAGGCACCATCACAATAACAAATTTTCACTCTGTTCCAGTTGAAAAAATCTACAATCACAAACGAACAAGAAGTCAAACGATATGGTTAACTCTATAGGTAAAAGAACAGAAAAACACAAAGGAAGCAGCAATCAAAGTAGTTCAATTGAATGGAAACCTAGATTTTGTTCAGCCTTATTGCTTAATATTCCTGTAAAAGGTATCTCCTTTTCCATGAATGCTGAAGATCCGCGCCGAGTTTTCTTGCGATAAATGCATGTCCTGACAATATATTCAAACAAAAAAATTATGTTTCAAATTTAAATTATACAAAAATAAAATTTGAATTTCGACACTTAATTAAAGAAATAAATGAATTATTAACTCGACTTCATTAATGTGAGCGCTTTTCTTTTAGTGCTTCTTCCCTTTTAAAGAAATAATGGTTAGATTCAAACATGACCATTGATGGCATATTCGTAGTTAATCAAGCATTAAATCACTACAATGACAATACCTGTTGAGTTGCTCTTTCCTGCAGATATCAAAATCATGTTAAAGGCTGACTATGATGCTCAACACTAACCTGGAAATTGGAAACTAAAAGCCCTTTATCACAGGTTGAAGCTTATCAAATCCATTTATGTTTTCCTTCACCAAATTTCAAAAAAAAATGAACCAACAAAAAGTAGAATAAAAATTTGAACCTCTATCTGAGAACCTAGGTTAATGTCACGATGATAACTAGAGCAGCTTGCTAAAAAGATGAAAACTTCATAAAGAGATTGTGAGAGTTAGAAACATTACTTTTGAACATCAAGGCCTATTCTATAAAATAGCAGTAACACATTTGAAGGAGTTTTAAACAGCACAGGGTTCCACATAGGAACATTTGGTTCTTCATTAGCAATTACAGGTGATTTCCATTTGCCATTCTGCCAAATCAAGTCAAATAAGCAGCCAATAGTTTAGAGGAAAGTAACATCTCTCACCAAAGTTTCAAATTCAAAGTTACTATGATTGCATTATAAATCCCAGTTTCTTATGAATTGAAAAGCTAGGTGTCAAAGTAGCAATTTATGCAACCTTTAAGTTTTAACTATTTACATCATTACCTTGTAAGTTTGCAACCATATTTTGACATCAGGCGCCCCCTCAGATGTTCCCCCATAATATGCAACCAAAAAAGACCCTTCCCAACCTGGTGGAATTCAAAATAGACATCAATGTAATATGCTTCTCATCATGACAAAAGCTTCAACTTTTTTGGAAGGAAAAAAAAAAGAAAAAGGGATGTAATTTTGTACCTCAACAATGGTGGAAGCATGGCAACTGTTGAAGGGAGCTAATTTTTCAGGAAAAGTGAATTCCTCCAAAAGAGGCCCTTTTATGTAGCTGTTGCCTAAACCACCTGCTCCGGGAATTGTGGAGTTTCCCCTGCAAAATTTTGCTACTTGCTTTTAGTTCATTGCTTCTGAGTTGTCACTTACAGTGTCAAGAACTCATATTTCTATAGACACAAGGACAAAACATCAATAATATAAAAGAAATGTAATCATATACTGAACCATTCCAAAGAAGATAACAATATAGGTCACAAGTGTAGCAGAAAAGAAAATAGTGGAATGGTAATGGGAATGTGAAAGTAGTAACTGGTAAGGCATGTCGGTACCTAGAAAATGAGTGAACTCTATGGCTATGAATGATAATAGAGAGCAGGAGCACAAAATAGACAAAGGAAGAAGAAAACAATGACATGGTTTCACCCTCTAATATCTGCAATGAATTATATAGCATGCAAAGCAAAGCAAACTGTGTAGGAAAGAAGTAAAATAAGTAATTCATTTTTTTCACTTGACTAGATATCAGCGCTCAAATGTACAAATTTTATCATCTACCGTTTATACACAACAATGAAAATCTAACCAGAGAAGATTTTAATCGCTGCACTTCTTGAAGACAAAAATCATTCAAAATTAAATTGAAACAAGGAGTGAATAAATAAATAAATACATAAGTCGTCTTGAAAGAAAAGCTAGGGTTCGAAGAGACAGACAAGTTTACAAAGTGAGAGTAAGATCGATAATGTTGTTGCTAGGGTTTATTGGTTTGTTAGTGTATAATGGTTTCTATTCCTGAAGCCATACCTGAACAGCACAGAAACTATGATTTCAAATGAGAAGAATTCAAAAATTGAAAGCCATGCAAAATCATACCTGAACCGGTGGATGAGAATGACCAGCGAATGGTAGTTGCTGTCAGTGATGAGATCATGGACGGAGTGATGGAGAGAGCGGCAGCGATGAAAGAAGCTCCTGTGATGGAGAGAACGTAGATGGAGAGAGGAAGAAGCTCTGAGAGGATAGGATCTGAGAAGATAGGAAGAAGCCCCTATGAAGGAGAGTGTGGAGTGTGAATGCATCGAGAGGATAGGATGTGAGTTAGGTTAACTCAATATTTTCGAGGGAAAATTTTAAATTACAAACAGATTTTCTGTCTGTAATAATTTAATAAAACACATCGTTTTGTCTATTTAATTACAGACAGAAAATCCGTCTGTAATTATTTCTCACAAAAAAAATTAATATTTTCGACGGAATTATCGACGGATTCTCTTTTCCGTCTGTAATTTATGCTAATTCATTTTTTTTGTTTTTCGACAAAAAATCCCTCTGAAATTTCGTCTGTATTTCCGTGGGATAATATCCATCGAAAATATCCTTCTGTAATAACTAATTTTCTAGTAGTGATATTTCTGGAAAGCCCTGGATGTTAGCTTTCCATAGCCATTGAGAACACTCCATTTGAATATCTGTAGCTTAAAAAATGCTTGCTTGAATGCACGAAGGTCAGATCCTGATAGCATCTGTTACGCTTTCCTTGCATCTGAATCAGACTTTGTTAAAATTCTTAGATTTCAACCAGAAAATACCTGAAATCACCATAAAACACAACAACTTATAGTAGAATTCAAAAATGTGAATTTTACACTAAAACCTATGAAAACATAATAAAACTTAAACAAAACATGCTAAAAACTATATAAAAATGATGTCAAAAAGCGTATAAAATATCCGATCATCAGTGTTAGTTGAAATTTGTATTTGTATAGACTATAGAGTGACACTTGATAGCAAATTTGAAGAATTTCTGTATAAATTGTTGCTATTTTGTTAATGTAAGTTTAAAATTGAAATTTGATGCTAATTGAAATTTGTATAAAATACTTGATTATTGTTTTAATACTTGATTATTACTGTTTTTAACGTATGTTTAATTGAGATTCTTCTATTAAGTATTTTTAGAAATTGATAATTGATTGTTGTCATGCATTTTATATTAATTTAGGTTTAATATTTGTTAATTGATTATTTTGTTTACCTTTTCTTAAAAGTTCTTTACCTTCTCTTTGGAGTTTGTTTTGTTTTGTATGTAGGATAATTTTTTTGTATTGGTAAAGACAAAAAGAATTAACTAATTGTTGTGGTCTATTTATAACGGCTTCATATGACATCTCAAAATCAAAGAACTAAGCAATAAGTTAACGAGAGAGGAAACATAAAATTGCACTGAGCAATGTAATGGATCCCTGTTTTGTGTTTTATCTACTGGATTTTAATGAGGACAGAAAAGTTCAATTTGCAATTGGAGCTGTAACCAATACTCCACACAATTATTTGCAATACTTTGTATGTAGATCAATGACCTTAATTTTTTTCACTAAATGAAATTAAGCATGTTTTTATAATTTTGTTATTATGGACTTCTTATTGCTATCAAAAGTCCTCTATTTATATAAGAGTTTTGATTTGATTGCAACATTGAATGCCGTTAGTGTTGTTTCTTATATGTACCATGAAGAGACATTCACATTAATTTCTTTCTAATTTTGTTTTATGGAGTTCTTTTTCCCTTTAATTCTTTCAGATCTTATTCATCCTTTTCTTTTTCTTTTTTTTCTTGCAACAGGATTTAGGTGGAAGACTATTGACTGTTAACAAGGCTTTTCCAGGAGGAGAGCGACCTGAATGCCCACCCCGTTCATTCGAACAGGCTTTTAGAATCTATGTTGGTAACTTGTCTTGGGATGTTGACAATGGTTGCCTGGAGCAGATTTTCAGCGAACGGTAAGGTTGTGAATGCTCGCGCAGCATATGACAGAAAGACTGAACAATCATGCGGCTTTGCTTTTGTCACAATGACCGATGATATTGAAATGAACAACGCAATTGCTGCTCTTGATGGCCAGGTATTTCAAAGCTGCTTTGTTACGTTATCAATGTTTTACATTTCATGCATTTATAGTTCAAAATGTTTTGAGTTTTGAACAAGAGAACAACCTTTTGAGCAATGTAGTTGATTTTGACTTAGATTTTCCTTCTATACAACGATTTAATCATGGGTTTTTAAAAAGAACATATAATTTTTTTAATTACTAGGACATAAAATTGATGTTTAGATACAAACAACTATTAATGGATATGATCCAATATCCTTAACTTTTTAAGGGTATCAACAAAACTTTGGTAGATATATTTTCTAGTTTGTTGTCTCCCTTTTTTTCTGTATCTGTGTAAATATGGTGTTTGCATATGTTGCAGAGTTTAGATGGAAGGGAAATAAGAGTGAATGTTGCTGAGGACATACCCAGATGCTCTTTTGAGTATTAGCTCCTGTAATCAACAACCATGGCAGCAACTGGAGTTTTTTGTTTTATATAGCTAAGAATATAGTGTCATTTTTTTTTTGAAAAATATTTCCTCTCCTGGGCAAGGTTCCAAATTAAGTTTACACATTCTATTGTCATTTTTTATTTATGTTGTTTAGATTAAAAATATATTTAGTTTATAATGTAAATTTTATAATTTAGATTTCTTAAATTTATCTTTTTTAGACTTATTTTGTGATTATCATAATTTTGGAATATGATTATACTTTAAAAAAAATCTCATAAAACAGAGTAAGCTATAATCACAGTTTTAAAATAGGGTGACCATAGAATAAGCTATGATCTCGCTAAAACCGTGACCATACCATAAATAAGCTATGGTAACCATATAAAACAGGAGTGACCATTGAGTAAGTTATGGTCATCATTTTAAAATATGGTGACCATAGGTAAGATTATGTTCGTGGTATAAAACAGGGGTGACCATAGAGTAAGCTATGGTCACGATTTTAAAACAGGATGACTATAGATAAGGCTATGGTCACAATTTTATAAAAAGGTGACTATAAATAAGTTATGGTCACGCTAAAACTGTGACCATAAATTATTAGGCTATGGTCACGGTCTAAAACATAGGTGACCACAAAGTAAGCTATAATAACGATTTAAAAATAAGGAGACTATAGATAAGGTTATAGTCACGGTTTTATGAAAGAGTGACCATAGAGTAAGTTATGGTCATGGTTTTAAAGTAGGGTCAATACAAGAAAACAACTCTATTTCCACACTTTTAAAGCATGGTGAAAAGATGAAAAAAGCGTGACGATAATTTTTTGCCACCCTTTTTAGCTACTTGCACACTTTTGAAAAGGTCACATCTACAAGTGTGTCGGTTATTTTATTGCTATATGTTATTTTTTGTCACGTTTTTACAAATTACAATGCTTAAAAGTGTGGCCATGTGTGAGAGATATGGCCACGCTTTTAAAGCATGATAATAGTGAGAGATACAACCATACTTTTAAAGCGTGACAATAACGAGAGATACAACACGTTTTAAAAACATGGATATAACCTTATCAAATTAAATGAACAGAACATAGTAAAATATGTTTGCAACCACACCAAGAACAATAAGTATGTAGAAAACAAAGTCAAGCAACAGGTCAAACAATTTTACATCATTTAGAAAAATTTATAATCATATTGGGAATACAAAATTACAAACTAATGTTATTACGATTTTCAAATGATCAAAATAATCCATTAGAAAAAACAGTATGATAAAACAAGATATAAAAGAGTATAATGAAGCCAACTATGAGACAATCTTAAGCAATAATCCATTTTTGGTACAGTATTGGATAGTAAAATTTTCAGAATTCCTCAATAATTTATTTAGATTCAGAGTTTTAAGTCTTTGCAATTTATTTAGATACCGATGGTTACACTAACACTGTAACCATAGATTAAGCTATATGGTCATGGTACAAAGCAGGAATAACCATACATAAGGCCATGGTCACAGTTTTTATGCGTGACCATAGAGTAATATGTGGTCACCATAAAAAAACGTGGTATAAAGTGTCATAATTTAAAATCTGTAATCGTGACTATAGAAACTGTGACCATAACTAAAAAAATCATGACCATAGATCTATGACCATGGCAAAATAAGTCACAATGAAAAAACCGTGATCATAGATTTGGTCACCTTTTTCACTAGTTACCATGACCATAAACTATTTTTTTGTAGTGACATTTAACTGATACAAATAGTAATCCAAATACACCATGCACTAAGTCTGGATGAAGAGAATTTAAATCCTCTAAAATAAAAGAGTTAATAAAGTAATAAAATAAAATGTTAATTACTATTAATTTTGTAACTTTCATCATATATGAGTTTTATTATCTTGATTTAAGAGTGACTAATTTTAATTTCATTTTCTTACTTTACTAATTCTCTTACTTTAAGTAGAGGATCTAAATTCTCTTCATCCTGTTGACAAATTTTGATGAGTTTCACTATCTTAATTTAAGAGTGATTAATTTCTCGTTTTTTTATTTTATTAATTCTCTCATTTTAAAAGATCTTGATCAGAATAAGGACCAATAAAAAATTACAAGAACTTGATTGATTGTTTTTAGGTAATATCAGATCTAATAATTTAATCATCATAGTTCCATTTCTATTCTAATTAGTTGTGCAAAAATATTTGGTAGCAAGAAAATATTAATAAAAACTGTTAAAATTTATTATTTTTTGTTTTATTTAATACATTCTATAATAAATAAATACTAAATAAGATAAATTTTATCTGTTTAGACTGAGTATTTTTTGTCTTATTAACATTACTAATATACGGACAAAGAAGATGTGTAACTTGGATAAAAAATGGGTAAACTAAGTCATGATACTAGGTTTTTCTAATAAAAGGAGACAATATAAATAGTTATATCTTTAACACGTCTTTTTAAACAAGAACATTTTTTTGGATTTACTTATTTTTTTATAAGTATTTTTTTCTCTTTTTATTTATCTTATGTTATTTTTTTTAGAGTTCACCAATGCAAATATTAAATTCTAAATCTTTTTGATATAAAACTCTAACACCATATCATAATATTACCTCTCTCAAAAAACTATATTCATCAATTATTTTGTTTTATATCAAGTTTATTATCCTCCTTTTATTGTTGATAATAAAAACCAGTGGTTACATTTATTATGGTTTTATCAAGTTTTCGTGTTTCGCGTGTGGAGATCCTTCTGAGTTTGAGCCTTATATAACCCAAAATTAAATCACTATTAAAAGAAGGAAGAATAGAGAAAGCGCGTTGCTTGGAAGAGAACAAGAAAAATTTGTGACATGGGTTTTAAATTTTATTAAGTTATTTAATTTCAAACATTTGCAATGAGTTAACCAGCACCTATTGTTAGGGGTGGCAAACGGGCCTAAACCCGCCGGGCCGGCCCGCATAACCCGCCAAAAAAGGCGGGCTGGGCTGGAAAATCGGGACCGCCAAATAGCAAAAGCCCGCTTAACCCGCACCGCTTAAACTGCTGGTTTTGGCGGGCTTTGGCGGGGCGGGGCGGGCTTCCCCGCCGGGCTAAGGTTATTTTTAGTGAGGGGATATTTTTGCAATTTTTTTCCTAAAACCTAACTTCCCCCAACCTAACTTACAAGAGTATGAAGATAAAAATTGAGTATTTTGAATTATGTTTATGTTATTTTGGAGACAATATTTATAATTATGTTTTGGATTATGTTTATTTTGCTTTGGAGAGAATATTTATACTTATATTTTGAATGAAAATTTGGTTTATAATTATATTTATTAGATATTTATAATTACAAAAAGCTAAGAGGCAACTTCGAACTAATATTTATGTATTCTACTGATACCAACAACTTGACTGGCTTGATGATAATTTTTTCAACAAATTATTACCGTGAGGGTAGTTGAATGGAAATAGTGATGAAGCCATTAAGATATTGAAGTCCATATACGGTCATGCTTTGTGCAACACGTTCTTGAAATAATATATCTATCATAGCCAAAAAGATTATTATTATTATTATTATTATTATTATTATTATTATTATTATGATTATTATTATTATTATGAAAATAATGTATGCATATTTTTTTTCTCACTCATACACATATTTTTAATTATTAATTTTTATTATAAAACGTATATATAATTAAAATTAATGACTAAAATTACTAAAACCCTCATATCTTTGAAATACATGAAAATTTTCATTCTTAATATATTAAAAACATTCTCCACAATGATGTCACCACAATGATGTCACCACAATGATGTCACTCTTTGCACGCATGAATTGTTATTATAGAGAGTTGCTTTATGCGTTACGAAAACGTATAAAATGTTGGAAAATTATCCCGTGTTCCATGTACGAAACTGGAACTTTGATATTCCATTGTACAATCAGTTTGTCTAGTGTTGTTTTGTCATGTAGTAAGGTATGAATTGATGATATTATCCCTATATTAAGAAGGAATTTGTTGTAAATGACCCGTTAAAAAAGATGTATGCTATTTGCTAGCCGTTGGCTTAGAAAAGGTGAAAAAAAGTTATTTGACTAACTATTTGGTCTCAAGTAATATGAGAACTAGTCTAACAATCAAGTTTTTTTTTTTAATATTTTTTATATATATTTTTTTGGTTGTTAATACTCTTCTATATTTAAAGATGTTTAATTATATTACAAATTAAATTTAATTTTTATTTAAAAATATTAAAATATCACAATCTATTTTAACAAATTAAATAATTTTTTATTATTAATTTTAGAAAGATTAAATTATCCTTTAAATAATAATTTTAAAATTACTAAAATATCTTTGTCGGATTAATTTTTTTTATTTATTAGCAATAAGGAAATTTAATTCAATATTAAAATACTAAATTATCTATAGTTAATTTTTAAAATACCAAAATAAATTTTTAGGATTAAGAGCTTGTTTGGGTGAGCTTCTAAAAAAAGATCTTTTTTGAGTTATCTTTTTTTAAAAGATCTTTTGAAAAAATAAAAGTAATTTTATATTTGGGTATCTCATGCAAAAAGATTTTTTTTATCTATCAATTATGTTTGGGTATAACAATATAAAAGTACTTTTTTGTTTATTTATTACATGAAAAATATCTTTTTTTAAGAAAAAAAATCTTTTAAAAAAGATGTAAATTACAGTTTCTCCAAAAAGATATTTTTTATTTTTCTAGTGCTTTTACTTTTATTACTAAAAATTTTTCAAACACACTAAAAAGTAAAAAAATATATTTTTTATTGAAAAAATATCTTTTTTATCAAGATAATGACACTCAAACAAGCACTAATCTTAAAATAATTAAAATAAAAGGTTGATTCATTGTATTATAAATTGTAGATATGATTTTTTAAAATAACTAAAATATACTAAAGGATAAAATATTATTTTTGCTCATTTTAAATGACTAAAGTACCCTCTTTAAAACTCAAAAAAAAAATTAATTTTAAAAAGACTAAAATTCTCTTTAAGTTTAAAGATGTTTAATTGTATTAGAAATTAAAATTAAAATTTAATTATAAAAAGACTAAAATTTTTGCATAGTTCATTTCAAGAGACTAAAAGACTTTTTTAATATTAATTTTAAAAAGACAACTCTTATAGTTCATATTTGAAGTACTAAAATATTCTTTAACCATTAATTTTTTAAAAAGACTAAATTACCCATCAAGAATTAGTTAAGATTATTTGATTGTATTAAAAATTAAAAACTTTATTTTAATATTAGTTAGAGGCAGCAATACTGTTGGTGGGCACTGACATCAGCACCTACTCTGTCACCTCAGCCAAGGGACCCCGACGACAACGACGGTGGCGATTACCTGGATCTATAAGGTTTAGTAATTTTTTTTGTTTACTTCATTGTATTCTACTTTTGTAATATTTTATTATATTCAGATAATTTATTTTTAATAAATTAATTTGTTAATTTCTGATAATTTTAGATTTTTGCTAACATTTTTGTTAACAAGAGTTTTAATTTGACTACTAATTATGGTTTAACTGTGCCAAAAAATAAAATAAAATAAAATAAAAACTACCATAGGATTTACTGTAGGATAAATTCAACATTAACTTAGCGCCTAACCACGTGAAATGGCACCAAAGTTACCGTCAGATCATCAACTCACTCTCGACAAATCCATTAAAAATATCGACGAAAAATTTGTCGATCCGCCGGTAAACAGTTTTTGGCTTCATTTATACCGTCAACTCTAGGACGATGGTAAATCTAACAATAAACTGATTACCGACGGATTTATTTGAAGAATTCTATGGGACTTGGCGTTTTTCTTGTAGTGACCGCTAGATTTTCTCCCTCATTCCCATCATCATTTTCATCACCGACTTCATAGTTGGCTTCAAATTCCTCTTCATTGTGGTTGTTATCTTCTTCCCAAGCTGTCTCTGATTTCATCCATATTTAACTCTTCACCAACCACGTCTAGGAACATGTGTTGATCAAACTCAACATATAACTCTATCATCGACACAGAAAATCATGTTTGTCAATAAATATAAAACATCTGTGGCATACATGTGTCGTTAGTGATGGGCATTATTTGAAATTGTATTAGCCTATCAAATACGATAACAGAATTCCTATATAAAATGTTGCTCATCTACTTTAAAATGTGACTTTGTATGTTATCATAAATATCGTGTTGTAGCTTTACAAAACTCATGTGCATGGAATAATAGCTAAAAAACAGAAAATCACACACAAAAGTCACACCTTTGTATGTATGGTATGATCTCACTGATATAATACATTTAAAAATTCGCAATACCTTCCATAACTTAAACTTCACCTCACCAAATTTTTTTGATACTACTAGTTATCACAAAAAAAAAATCACAAGTATGGAAAAGATAAATGGCAATGTATTTATAAGCAAGATTCTCAAATTCAAATATTTCTATTATACAAAATGCAACTTGTGTTTATAATTAAAAAAATCAAAACGTAATCTATGATTTGCAGGCTTCAAAATAAATAAAAAAACAAATCGCAATCTGCATTTTGCAGGTTTCAAATTAAAAAACAAAACTAAATCACAGCCTGAAGAATTACCATGTGTTCATAACACACAGTGGAAGAAAAATAAGATAATCATAAAGATCTATTTTGTACTTAAACTTTATTCCAATAAACAATATATAATATAGATCAGATCTAAATACCTTTAGACGCTTTAGTAAAAACTTTATTCTTCGATTATACGAAAACTCTATGCGTATCCACACCGAAACCAACATTTGATGTCAATTCCTTGACTAATGGACATCTGATCTAAATTGAGAAACCTCTTGCAACTCTTTGCATGCCATAAAATTCTTCTCCAAGAATCAGGCTCACATACGTTTATGTGTGTAGAGGTAAAGGAATAAAATTTTTGTGTTTACTCTTTGCTATAATATGAGATTTGTTATTGATTTTAAATTTGATTCTCTATTCAAATTTAAATAATATCTTGAAATTCTAAATCTGAATCCTTCAAATTTATGAATCATATCATAACTCAATTTGAAAAAGAATTAGTTAGGATCTCATTCAAATTTATAGAATAACTAATTATTCTCAAATCTCATTTAATATTCTCGATTATCATATAATTATTATATTCTTGGTGCTAGCAAAGAATATAATAATATTCCATTTGAATTAATATAATTATTTATTTGATTAAATCAAAATAATAATTAAATAATTCTATAGCAAAGATTAGAGCACTTGTTAGTGTGTGACCCCATAGGTTCAATACTAAGCGGGTAGTAAATTAGTCAGACTAAATTTACTAATCAAGGTTGGTGTCTAGCAATACTCCCCAACGACCCGATAGTATGAAGTAATATATTTTTACTAAGAACCTTAGAAGAACAAAGTATAATTTCTTCCATCTTTTCAACTCTTGGTTAACCTTTAGAGTATGGTTTAATTGTCAAACTCTAACTTGTTACCATTATTATAATGAAATGTGAATGACCTAAGAAACTCATTTCTTCATTCATTCAATTCCCTTGGCCAAGATTTTATTCATCTCGATCATTATAATCACAGAGCTCAAACTCTTTACCGAGAGTTGACGGATTTCTTATTGACTAATCATTAATTCTATAAGTATTTAAATTATACCCAATATCCATTCAACTAGCACCCTAGAGTATTAGGTGTCCAAAATCAAAGTATAATAAATACATTATTAATTACTATGACAGTCGCAGGTCAAAGAAAACTCTATTACTATGTTCATTTTGAGAATATCCTATTGATAAATATGCGGTAACTATAACCATTAGGAATTCTCAAAGTGAGTCAGTTCAATGGTCATATCTCTATATGCACCATCTATGTATATAATTTAATAAATGAGATATATTAATCTTCATCCAATGAAGACCATTATATATATATTGGTCTTTCCGGATTATTAATATCCTTTTTAATAATCCAATGATCAAGAACAATTTAGATTAAATTATAAAAGATTTATCTCTCAATATTATGATCACTATCTAAGTGACCATTAGATCTATCTTTATAGAATTGTATCATGATACAAATAGGCTATTTTTTCAAAAAGTTAATTTGACGATCAAACTTTTTATACTTTCAGGAGAAAGTATATCTTCTGTTGAGTGGTATACAATTATAATAAAAGTAATTTTACTCCTACTCTTTCTTTAAGATGGAATTCCATTTCTAAAAAGAGTTTAACCTCTTATCACAGACACTTTGTCATAAGAAGAGTGATAAAAATAATCTCATTAATTTTTTTTAGGGTAACTAATAAATCTTATTTATCGGACCTAATATAAATCCTATTATTGTGCAAGCTCTTAACATATATAAGACATCTCCAAACTCTAATGTTCTTGAGTTTCGGCTTATGCC
The DNA here is from genome assembly GCF_000817695.3 of Arachis duranensis. Lineage (NCBI taxonomy): Eukaryota > Viridiplantae > Streptophyta > Magnoliopsida > Fabales > Fabaceae > Arachis > Arachis duranensis. Next base: position 96,015,442 of record NC_029780.3, read on the forward strand.
CTTTCCATATCTCATATAAGTAAAAAACTGATTTAGTGAGAAATTTGCTAATTTAGCAACATTTCTAAAACGTAGTCTAAATATTTAACAAACAGTGATATTCAACTAAATCAAATTTCATATTTCTTAAACATGATGGAGTACATAGAGTACTAGTATTTATTCATGGAGAGAATCTCATTCTCTATTCAATAGAATATCAATTAGATATTAGAGATTTTACTTTAAACTCTTATAATAATAAAAATACTCAATATTTTTATTATTGGTCAAATCAACCCTTAAGAGCAATTTTGATTCGCATCCTCAATACTCATATTGAGTTTTTCCAAAAAGATCACAAACCTTAATCATATTAAGGCCAATTATAAATTATTTGTAATAAAATAAATCTCAAAAATGCTTACAAGAATAATTCTCACAAAAGCCATTTGACTAATGGCATTTCAACCTCTAAAGTTATTTAATTCAAAATATATTACTCAATACTCCCACTAGTTTAAACAAAATTTTTGATAATCATACTACCTTACTTTGGGCACCACATCTTCTCAAAATGTTCAGCAATAAATAGTGGGGAGATGCCTTTGAAATTAGAACTTATGACTGTCCAAACAACCCATGTAAAATAATATTACAAATATTTCAAAAGTTCTGACCATTTCAAAAATAATTTTATTGGAGGATATTATTTTAATAGAATTATCATCTCCATGATAACCCTTTCATACATGAAAACAATTCTCAAATGTCAATATATTACTTTCAAGTATGCCAATAAAAATGGGCATATTTAAAAATTTAAAATATGAAAATAAATAAAGAAATCTATATTTCTGACAAAATTATGTAGAATCACGAATGAGTATCTTGGTTTTCAAGTTATTACTCATCACTATTCCAAATAAACATGATTAAATTGTATCTCATACAATTATAATCCCAAATAATTATCTGGTTATCAGACAATTATTTAACTGAATTATATTTTGTACCCTAAGTTGTCTAGGTTCAAGTATAAAATTAATTCTCCTTATATATCATCATATGCATAAATAAATTCTATCTTTGAGTACAAGCCTTCTGGTTGTCAGGTGATGAGCGGATAATTTATACGCTTTTTGGTATTATTTTTAGGTAGTTTTTAGTAGGATCTAGCTACTTTTTGGGATGTTTTTGTTAGTTTTTATGCAAAATTCACATTTCTGAACTTTACTATGAGTTTGTGTATTTGTATATGATTTCAGATATTTTCTGGTTGAAATTGAGGGACCTGAGCAAAAATCTGATTTAGAAGCTGACAAAGGACTGCTGATATTGTTGGATTCTAACCTTCCTGCACTCGAAGTGGATTTTCTAGAGCTACAGAATTCCAAATGGCGCGCTATCAATTGTGTTGGAAAGTAGACATCCAGAGCTTTCCAGCAATATATAATAGTTCATACTTTACTCTAGTTTTGATGATGCAAACCGGCGTTCAAACGCCCCTTCTCTGCCCTATTCTAAAGTCAAAACGCCAGAACTGGCATAAAAGCTGGAGTTAAACGCCCAAACTGGCACCAAAGCTGGCATTTAACTCCAAGAGAAGCCTCTACGCATGTGAAGCTCAATGCTCAGCCCAAGCACACACCAAGTGGTCCCGGAAGTGGATTTCTGCATTATTTGCCTATTTCTATAAACCCTAGTAGCTAGTTTCATTATAAATAGGACCTCTTACTATTGTATTTTCATCTTTTGATCATCTTTTGATCTCTTGATCACATTTTGGGGGGCTGGCCTCACGGTCATGCCTGGACCATTATCGCTTATGTATTTTCAACGGTGGAGTTTCTACACACCATAGATTAAGGGGTGTGGAGCTCTGCTGTTCCTCGAGTATTAATGCAATTACTATTGTTTTTCTATTCAATTCATGCTTATTCTTGTTCTAAGATATTCACTCGCACTTCAACCTGATGAATGTGATGATCTGTGACACTCATCATTATTCTCACCTATGAAGGCGTGCTTGACAACCACTTCCGTTCTACATAAGATTGAGCGTGTATCTCTTGGATTTCTGGTCCACGACGCATGGTTGCCTCGCCTGACAACCGAGCCTTCACTTCCGTGAGATCAGAGTCTTCCTGGTATAAGCTAGAATTATTGGCGGCCATTTCTGAGATCCGAAAAGTCTAAACCTTGTCTGTGGTATTCTGAATAGGATCTGGAAAGGGATGACTGTGACGAGTTTCAAACTCGCGACTGTAGGGCGTAGTGACAGATGCAAAAGGATAGTAAATCCTATTCCTACACGATCGAGAACCAATAGTTGATTAGCCATGCGGGAAATCGTAGAGGACCTTTTCACTGAGAGGATGGGAGGTAGCCATTGACGCCGGTGAAATTCTACATACAGCTTGCCATTGAAAGGAGTATAAAGGATTGGATGAAGGCAGTAGGAAAGCAGAGATTCAACAGGAACAAAGCATCTCTATGCACTTATCTGAAATTCTCACCAATGAATTACATAAGTATTTCTATCTTTACTTTATGTTTTATTTATCTTTTAATTATGAAAACTCTATCACCCATTTGAATCCGCCTGACTAAGATTTACAAGGTGACCATAGCTTGCTTCAAGTCGACAATCTCCGTGGGATCGACCCTTACTCACGTAAGGTATTACTTGGACGACCCAGTGCACTTGCTGGTTACTTGTGCGAAGTTGTGACAAAGAAGTGAGATTACAATTGTGCGACCAAGTTGTTGGCGCCATTATGTATCACAATTTCGTGCACCATTAGGTTGCTCCTTGTAAACAAGAGATAAATTTATTTTTGGTAAACTCCTAACTTTTAGGATTCATCTCCATTGTTAGAGAATTTTTTTTATCAGTACTCATAGATAAAATTTTATACTCCCAGGTTGTCTAGGAAAAATATAAAATTAAATCTCTAATACATCAAATGTATATACTGATTATTATCTTAAAAATAAAACTCCTGGTTGTCAGGCCGCTCATTATAATCAAGAACATTAGAAAAACTAATTTCTAAAATTATAGTGTTCAAAACACATCAATCAAATCAAAATTTAATTTTTCATGTACTAACGTTTAGCCTTAAAAAATTATCAAATCAAATTTGACCTTTATATATACATTTATATATATAAGAAACAAACAAAAGGTATTTTGCATCTTATTCCTTTTATGTGATCAAAATCACAATAAAATTTAATAAATAAATAAAATCAAACAAAATATTTTATTATAAATATAACTTTTATATTAAAAAATGATAATTTAATCACAATTAAATAATTAAAATAAATTAACTATTAATTTATTAAAAAACCATTTCAATGGAAATAAATACATCACACGCTTAAAAAAATTAATTTGAATTAATCTTATTAATTCACGAACTTTAAGAAAATAGGAATAAAAAATTTAAACACAAAAAAGCCAAAGCTCTGATACCACTGAAGGATTACCATGTGTTCATAACACGCAGCAAAAGAAAAATAAGACAATCCTAAAGATCTATTTTGTGCTTAAACTTTATTCCAATAAGCAATATATAATATAGATCAGATCTAAATACCTTTAGACGCATTAGTAAAAACTTTATTCTTCGATTGTACGAAGACTCTATGCGTATCCACACCGAAACCAACCGTTGCAGTAAATTCCTTAACCAATGGACATCTGATCTAAATTGAGAAATCTCTTGCAACTCTTTACATGCTATAAAATTTTTCTCCAAGAATCAGGCTCACATACATTTATGTGTGTAGAGGTAAAGGAATAAAATTCTTGTGTTTTACTCTCACACTTTTCTCTACTCTTAGCATACATATATATAGTATGAGATTTGTTATTGATTTTAAATTTGATTCTCTATTCAAATTTAAATCATATCTTGAAATTCTAAATCTGAATCCTTCAAATTTATGAATCATATCATAACTCAATTTGAAAAAGAATCAGTTAGGATCTCAACTAAATTTATAGAATAACTAATTATTCTCAAATCTCATTTAATATTCTCAATTATCATGTAATTATTATATTCTTGGTGCTAGCAAAGAATATAATAATATTCCATTTGAATTAATATAATTATTTATTTGATCAAATCAAAATAATAATTAAATAATTCTATAGCAAAGATTAGAACACTCGTTAGTGTATGACCCCATAGGTTCAATACTAAGCGGATAGTAAATTAGTCAGACTAAATTTACTAATCAAGGTTGGCGTCTAGCAACACTCCTCAACGACCCGATAGTATGAAGTAATATATTTTTACTAAGAGCCTTAGAAGAACAAAGTATAATTCCTTCCATCTTTCTAACTCTTGGTTAACCTTTAGAGTATGATTTAATTGTCAAACTCTAACTTGTTACCATTATTATAATGAACTGTGAATGACCTAAGAAACTCATTTCTTCATTCATTCAATCCCCTTGACCAAGATTTTATTCATCTCGGTCATTATAATCACAGAACTCAAACTCTTTACCGAGAGTTGACGGATTCCTTATTGACTAATTATTAATTCTACAAGTATTTAACTTATACCCAATATCCATTCAACTAGCACCCTAGGGTATTAGGTATGCGGAATCAAAGTATAATAAATACATTATTAATTACTATGACAGTAGCAGGTCAAAGGAAACTCTATTACTTTGTTCATCTTCAGAATATCCTATTGACAAATATGCGGTAACTATAACCATTAGGAATTCTCAAAGTGAGTCAGTTTAATGGTCATATCTCTATATGCACCATCTATATATATAATTTAATAAATGAGATCTATTAATCTTCATCCA
>NC_029780.3:96020499-96030980 GCF_000817695.3 Arachis duranensis
ATATATATTGATCTTTCCGGATTATCACTACTAGAAAATTAGTTATTACAGACGGATATTTCCGACGGATTTTATCCCACTGAAATACAGACGGAATTTCAGAGGGATTTTTTTGTCGGAAAACAAAAAAATAGATTAGCATAAATTACAGACGAAAAAGAGAATCCGTCTATAATTCCATCGGAAAAATTAATTTTTTTTTCCGTGAAATAGTTACAGACGGATTTTCCGTCTGTAATTAAGTAGACAAAACGATGCGCTTTATTAAATTATTACAGATTATTACAGACGGAAAATCCGTCTGTAATTTAAAATTTTCCCTCTAAAATATTGAGTTACCCTAACATCCTATCCTCTCGCGATGCATTCACACTTCACACTCTCCTTCATAGGAGCTTCTTCCTATCCTCTCAGAACCCATCCTCTCAGATCCTATCCTCTCAGAGCTTCTTCCTCTCTCCGTCCACGTTTTCTCCATCACAGGAGCTTCTTTCACCGCCGCCGCTTTCTCCATCGCTCCGTCCATGATCTCATCACTGACAGCAACTGCCATTCGCTGGTCATCCTCATCCACCGGTTCAGGTATGGTTTTGCATGGCTTTTAATTTTTGAATTCTTCTCATTTGAAATCATAGTTCCTGTGCTGTTCAGGTCTTCAGGAATCGAAACCATTACACACTAACAAACCAACAAACCCTAGCAACAACATTATTAATCTTACTCTCACTTTGTAAACTTGTCTATCTCTTCGAACCCTAGCTTTTCTTTCAAGACGGTTTATGTATTTATTTATTTATTCACTCCCTGTTTCAATTTAATTTTGAATGATTTTTGTCTTCAGGAAGTGCAGCAATTAGAATCTTCTCTGGTTAGATTTTCATTGTGGTGTATAAACGGTAGATGATAAAATTTGTACATTTGTGGTGGTTCTGCTTTGTTGTGCTTCAAAATCTCCATCTTTTTCCCATTTGCTGCTTGTGATCGATATATCATTCCTTCAAATAAATACTTGTTAGTTGTAATGTGTGCACCTGCATGGCTTCTACTTATTTTGATGGTGTTAACTTTCATGTTTATGTTGGATATAATGTTATAATATATTCATGTCTATCATGTGTTCGACGCAATGTCTCTAAGGGCCTTATCATGCTCCTTTCTTTCCTTTTTCTTTTTTTTTTGGGTTAAGCATAACTTTGTCAAGAATTTTTTGTCTGAATATATTGTCAGGACATGCATTTATCGCAAGAAAACTCGGCGCGGATCTTCAGCATTCATGGAAAAGGAGATACCTTTTATAGGAATATTAAGCAATAAGGCTGAACAAAATCCAAGTTTCCATTCAATTGAACTACTTTGATTGCTGCTCCCTTTGTGTTTTTCTATTCTTCTACCGATAGAGTTAACCATCTCGTTTCCATCGCGTAAGTTGCTAACTGTGGTATTTCATACAATCAATGCCAATTTCCATCTGTGACTGCACCATTTTGGACATTTTCTCAAATTAACTGCTTACTTGTTTCTCCCTCTCAAATTAAAACATTTTTAGGCCTGGTGTGTGGGGAAATGAAGGTGGTCAAGTGCAGTAATCCAGATTCTTGTAAACTCGTATAACTCATATGAGATGAACCAACAAGTTCAAGCTGAAGTAGCAATGCTTTCTGAAACAGTATAAATCTTTTATTTAGTACACTCTCTCTAACATGAAAGTGAAAGTGCATAAACTGTTTTCTTTTATGTAATGGCTTTGCTATATTTAAGTTCGTTTGACGATTACAAATCACTTTCATCACCATGTTCCTGATTCAGCACTAATATCTTCTCTTTTCCTTCTGTTTTGCTTTTTAATTTTACAGGGTGATTACATCAAAGATTTGTAGCTGTAATTACATCTGTATCAGTTTCTAATTTCACACACTGTTCTTGGATTCATTTCTTTCTTCCCCCAATTCTGTGATATTTTTTTTTAATCTATTCCAAGTCGAACTTTGCTCCATGGTTTTTTCATTCTTTGTTTCTCTGTAGATTGATAACTTTGGATCTATAATCTGCTTATTGTAGTTAAAACATGATTTGATTCCACTGATCTAACACCACACCAAAATTGCACTGCATTATCATGTTACTGCTGGAATGGATAATTTAATAGCTTTCTCGAAGTCCTGCTTCTGATTCATATTGATTATTGATTATCATGATTTAATAATGAATTATGTTACCTTGATCCAGGGTTGCAGTAACTAGAACACCTCTTTCAACCTATGATGCCACCTTATGCAGCACTTTATTCACCTGGAGGGGTTTATACTCATCCTGCCATTCCTATTGTAAGTCTAGCTACTTTCATGCAATTTATTTAATGGTTTATGAAAAATTGGACCTTGTCTTGTTCATTGCCCATGAATGTTTGGCTTCTACTGTAATGATATCAATCAATAGTTCACAATAGGATAAGAGAAACTAATATACTGAAATGTCAAATGTTGATAATGAAATTTAATTTTGATGATGATGTTGAAATTTAGTAGTCCTATATATATTTTTCAGCTTTTGATTTTTGTAATTTGCAATGCAGGGGACCATGTGGTTCTGATTTGATGTAAATGTGAGTCTATGTTTTTGTTCTTTTAGTTCCATTTTTCTTGAAGGTGAGGATATAAATATGAGCATTTCACATGCTGCTGATTCTATTGGTTTGAAAGAGATACCAAGATATGAAGTTAAAATTATTGAGGAGGATGACTGGATGAAAGGAGCTCAGGTCAGTTTGCTTCTTTTCTAGATCAATATCATGAAGTTGTTCTTGTGTTGCTTTAGAAGATTGATCTAATATCTACGCAACTTCCTTGCTATTGAAGTTCTGCATTATTATGCTATATTCACATTTCTTCAGCCATCTAGTCTCTGTTCTATGATATTTGGCAAAGTTTTTCATGAGAAAAATGTTTTCGTATGCCTTTCACTCGAAGCCAGAGTAGCTGAAATTTTTGGGTGTATCTTCTAGTGTTTCTGTTCAAATCAATTTTGGAAGGGCATGAGTGAAAATCAGGCAGGTTCATCTTTTATGAACTAGAAATCGAGTCAATGAGGCAATGATGCTCTTTATGAAATCGAGTTAGTCCTGTGTTCTAGCTGTTAAATACTAACTGCTAATTGTTTGGTTTCTGTTTAATAGCTATTAAATTTACTGCGTTCTTTACTTAGCATTCTTATTCGGGGAATGATCACTTATTCATATTATGGAAAACTGTCAGTGCGAGAATGCCTTTGGTGTACAGTAGAGTTCATTTTCATTCTTACTTTGTTTCCTTGAACATCTGTGTGGAAAGCTAAATATTATAACCGTCTCTATCATATTCACATATTTTAACTGTCTTTTTTTGGTTAATTGACAGAACATATGTCAGATATGAATTTGAATGTCTTCCTGGCTACATGAAGGGTCTAGCGACATGGGAGGTGAGGTTCTTTGTGTCTAACTAGATGTTTCTTTACAATTTAACTAGAAATGTTTCTTTATTTCGAACCACTCTTTCATTCTCACTCTCATTTCTTCAATGTTGTTGCTTCCCCCTTCTAACATTGTTCCTTTTTTACTATGTTTTTCATAAATTTATGCTCTTTTTCTTAATTATTGTTATTATTTTTCAGCGGTTAAGAGCAATATATGAACTCAGGTGGGAGATAGAGCCTCTGGATTTGTCTTTCGTATCTGGGATTTTTTCATTTAGCAGACTCTGATCTTATGGCACTTGACAGGTATCTTTCTTAAACTCAAGTCTTAACCTTATATAATCTAAAGGGATGTGTTGCCCATTTTATTGATAGGACCTGTCAATTCTTCTGTTCTATATGATGTTTCTGTGATTTCACTTTGGTTGAACACTACCTGTTTGTTTTATTGTCTGGATAAAGATTTGAAGTTATTTATGTTATTTGGTTGTTTTTCTTTGATTAGCATGTCATATTGAGCTTTGACTTCCTCTTCTTATGATGGATGATAGCACAAATTGCTATTAAGTAGTGATATTTGTTGAAATTTGTATTCTTTTGAATCATTCTGTGCCTGCCAGCCAGCAGTGTTCTTTTCTGATTTTTTCCCCTCCTAAGGAAAATCATATGGTGATACCTGTCAATACATATGTTGTAATATCACTCTAGTTTTACTGTTTTATGTCATTATTGGTTATGTGCTTTAGAATAGATGTGTGTCATACCACTTGTGTTTGTTCGAACAGGTTAAATTCTCCAACCACATTTGAAATGCCACTGGAGGTTTTGGGCCATGAATTGCAGTTTACTCAGGTATATTTATCTTTTTCAAGTATACCTTCTATAACTATCCCATTTTGTTGAGAGGAAGGTACTTTGAAGAAGGTGTTCTTTATGGAACTGGTGAACAGAACTTGCATTATATATATTAAATAGTCTTAAATCTTAATGCAGGTAGATTAATAACAGCTAACACCTTTGTTCGTTTAGTAAATTGAAGTTATATTTTCCTTTAAGCCGAGCGAGGTTTGCCTTAGTTGATATGATTTATGTCAGGCAAGCTGAAATTTTGTAAAAGTAAAAACCTTCTTGAGTAGTATGATTGGTGTAGAAGAGGCTCATATTGTTGCCCTAGTGACTCTATGATTCTGCTCGATAAGTAGGTACTGTCGATATCCTCGGAAATGATTAGATATATACAATGCTATAGGGAAGAGTCCCCTTGGAAAATTTGCAAGTCATGATTGATAATTTTTCATGGCTTAGAATTTTTATATTTTTTTACTTCGGGATGTTCTCTTGTTTCTTCTTTAGCTTCTAAGATTTGAATTCATTATTCGATTATTTACCCCCCGAAGTTTTCCTTTTTCTTTTTCCTCTTTATCTATAAAATATTTGACAATGCCAATTTTGTTTTGTTAGGATCCCAATTCAAAGCACTTAGGAACAAAAGTGTGGGATTCATCACTTGTTTTTGCCAAATTTCTTGTAAGTTGTTGATCCTCCTAACATTTTCTAAACTGTCCTGTCATAAATATAATTTAGTTTTTTCAGGAACGGAATTGCAGAAAGGGAAGGTTTTCTCCAGCTAAACTTAAAGGAAAACGTGTAATTGAACTTGGAGCTGGCTATGGTGTTTCTGGTTTTGGTAATGTTACAAATGATTTTTAATGTTTGGTTAGCCTATTAATTAACTCGTCCTATATGGACTCCCTTATTGAAAATGTTATGTAAGTAACTAATAAGTTTTTAATCAGCTGCAATAATTACAATAAAAACTAAGAGAAAAAATGCTAAAAAAAATAAAGATTTTCTTTAATAGATAATTAAATACTTATTTAAGAGAATGTATTATTTTATTTTTATTAATTTTTAACATAAATTATATATTATTTTATTCTTTTCACACAAAAACCTCTTCATCATAGAATTATCTAACATTTTATACTTTTCAAGTGTCCCATTTGCTTCTTTTTAGCTGTGTAAGCAATGACATGAAGGATTAAAACAATTATTAGCTGTTGGTTGGATTCAAATTTTGTAACAAAGAATGTGAACTCTTCAAAATGTGTAGAACTACTTGCGCAAATAAAGCAAGCATTGGCGAGCTAATTGTTCAATGTGCATGCTTATTAATGCACAAAATGAGTTAAAATTAAACCCCACTTCTATAATAGTGTATTTTTTTTGAGTTATTTTTATTGAGAATTGAGAATATCTTCCTCTTTATTTCTTCTCTTGTTGTTAAAATTAAACCCCACTTCTATAATAGTCTTTTCTTCTTATGTTGATGTTGAAAATGCAATTCTCGCAGTGGATAGAGCAAGCTTCTGAACCCAACAAGGAAGCAGTTATTAAAGCATTGCTAGGTGCAAAAGAAGCTATGCTTGGGATTAGATATCATATGCGCCTAATGGGTGAGGCTGCAGGTGTTCCTGTAAGTTCCTTTCATTGATTTGGCACTTATTATTAGGCTTCTTCTGTTTGAATGATGTTAATTATAAATTATATCTGCTGGTAGAATATCACTACTCTTTCCTTGCAATTCATGCAGATTGAACCAGAATCACAAACAAAACTTTTAGATGCTACACTGAACTTGGAAGGAGTGTTGTTGGCTGGAGTTCCAGGAGCAGGAGGATTTGATGCTGTCTTTGCTGTTACTTTGGGAGATTCAAGCAGCAATGTGACAAAAACATGGAGCTCACTCAATGTACTTGCCCTTCTGGTTAAAGAAGATCCTTGTGGCGTTTCTTTAGAAAGTGCTGACCCTAGAACAAATGAAATCACTTCAGCTGTATCTTCAATTCATATTGAATAATTTATTGTAAATATTGTTTATTTTTAATACGATGAATTTGTTTATTTTTTGAAATATTGTAAATATTCGAATATAAATTAGATAAAAATTTGTATTAAATTTATATTTATTTTGTATGAAAACAAGTTTATTTTGTAATTAGAAAAAGTAAAAAAATTCTATTTTACCTTACAGACGGATTTACAGACGGATTTTCTGTCTGTAATTATGATTTTCCAAAGTTTAAATTACAGAGGAAAAATCTGTCGAAAAATCCGTCTGTAATTACAGACGGAAAATCCGTCTGAAAATTCGTCTGTAATTACAGACGGAAAATCCGTCTGAAAATCTGCCTATAATTACAGACGGAAAATCCGTCTGAAAATCCGTCTGTAATTATAGGCGGAAAATCCGTCTGAAAATCCGTCTGTAATTACAGACGAAAAATCCGTCTGTAAGTTTGTCGCCTTCAGGAAATGGAGGGAGAATTTACAGAGGGAAAATCCGTCGGTAACTGGTAAAAATCCGTCGGTAATTTTCCGACGGAAAAAAAATCCGTCGGTAAATAATTTCCGACGAGGCTTTTACAGAGGAACAAAATCCGTCGGTAATTTCGTCGGTAACCAAAAATCCGTCTGTAATATATACCAAATCTGTCTGTAAATCTGTCTGTATTAAACCATTTTCTAGTTGTGTATTAATGTCCTTTTTAATAATCCTATGACCAAGAACAATTTAGATTAAACTATAAAAGAATTATTTCTCAATATTATGATCACTATCACAATGATAAATCTCTAAATTTAATCAAGAACCTTATTATATTAACATTTTAATATCATAACAATAACAAATTATTTGACACATGATTGATTGGATTGTGGTCATACTCTTTATTCCCAACACAACCTGTATTTTTGCAGGTTTAAAATTATAAAAATAATTAAAAAATTAAATCGCAACCTGCATTTTGTAAGTAAAAAATTAAAAAAATTCTACTTTACACAAATTGTTACCCGCATTTTACTCTAACATCGTATCAGTGTAATTACTTCATGCACATCTATTAAATAACGGGATTAAAATTAAAATACTAATTTAAACTCAAATGGATCCTCTTATTTTCACACTTGAGTTTATGTACTCTGTCCTCTCTCTCGTACCCACCCAACTGTCACTGTATACTTCACTACTCTCATTGAGTCATTATAGGTATCGTGTAATAATTATAAGATTAAACAAATACAAATAAATAAATAAATAACTCTTTTTCTCCTCTGAAAATGAAGCAGCTTTGGAGGTTATAAATAGGGGGAGGTGAGGAAGCAGGATAATCACCAAAACCAATACTCTCATCTTTGAATATCCATCCTTCTTTGCCATCTCTATAAATCTCTTTTGAGTTCTCTCTCATGGCTACTAAGCATTCCCTAATGACCATCCTACACAAAAACGTGCAGACTCAGAGCCCATTAACCATGTCTGATGAGCAGATATTGGAGCAAATATACTCAACCCATGTCCACTCTGACACCAAATTTGATGTTCAGTCTCTCTTCACTCTCGTCGACAACACCCTTAAGCGTTCCACCTCCATTGTTGACAATGTTGTCCAGGTACCACTCTTTACTCTCCCTCTCATCATTCTTTACTCGATCTCCTTCAGATACACTTTCTTCTAACTCTTCATTTTATTTACAGGGCTCCAAAACAAGCACCGTGGAGCTCCACGCAGAGGATAAGAACGCCGAACCTAATTTCAACTCACCACTTTGTACCCTCAAACAAATTTCGCACGAGGTTATCACTCTCATATTCTCACAAGAATAAATAAACTAAAACATATAAGAAAAGTAGCAAAAAATAATGTTCATTATCAAAGAGAGGTAAACATCATGTCATAACCACTACTACTCCACTAGTAGGATATATGAAGACTCAACTATATGACTATATGTTATTTTAACATAGTATAAGTATATTTTTTTTGAACAAATTTTTATGTTTTTCCGTTAAAATTTATTTTTTACTTAATTTTATACTAATAAAAAATATAAGAGACACGCATCAGATATGAGAGACAGACATCATGAAAAAGGTTTAATTTAGAGATACTCTTTGCGTCCTAAAGATTTTCTAAAATATTTGGACAAATCAAATGCATATTTCAAAGAAAAAAAATTATTAGAAAATTTTCACCGAGTTAAGAGAAATAAATAAGTTTTCAATTAGTACATTTTTAAGATGAAAAATATTATAAATTTTAAATTTTAAATATTAAATTTAAAATTTTAATGATACAAAAATAAAATATTGTTGCTACATTAATTAATTGTCATTGATTAGTGTTATTTAAATTTTATTTTTAAAAATACAAAATTAATTATTATTAATTGTAATTATTTAAAGTTGGTTGGATAAAAATTGTTTAAACATATTTTTCCTGCTAAAACTATCGGGCCCCGAACTCTGTGGAAAACGAGCAATGCTAGGGGCAGCAACTTTTGTGATTGTTAGCCATTAATGATGATTTGATGGTGTGAGATTGGTGTGAAATTTTATCTAATGGCTGGTTACATACTGGCCAAAATTCAATAAAACTGCTGGCCCCTAGACTTTTCCATAAAAAACAAATTGAGGTCATCAGCAAAAAAGTGAAGAAAAAAAAAAGATAAAAAAGAAACATTTATCGATTTGGGTATATTTCAATGTGATAGAGTTTCTAACAGTAAGGTGATTTATTGTGGCAGATGTCTTGCAAACCTCCGGGTGAGGAAATTGCTCACAAGACCACAGTTGCCATTCTCAACAAGCTCTCAAACTATGAGTGGGACGCAAAAGCGGTTCTCACACTTGCCTCTTTCGCTCTCGAGTACGGTGAGTTTTGGCTGCTGGCTTAGCAGCAGCCAACAGATCTTTTGGCCAAGTCAGTGGCTGTGCTTAAAAGAGTACCGCTACTGGCAAGGCCGGCCGCGGTGCAGAAGCACCGTGAGGCCATCATCGAGCTCAACAATCTGGTGAAAACAACATTGCAAGTGATTGAGTTGATCTTTGCTTTGGAGAAGCTCACAAGTTATGACACTAAAGATGTGCCTGCTTTGTTGCCTGCTATTGAGCAAATCCCTGTTGATGTATACTGGTCTATCATCACTGTTGTGGCCATTGTTACTCAGATTGATTGCCTCACCACTCAATCGTACGTATGAAAATAGATTATGATTTCTTAAAATGTTATAGTGAACTTTGCTGCTTAATTAATACGTAGAATAATGTGTATATTTTGGTTGGTTTCAGAGAGCATAAGCAGGAACTGTCCTACTATGGTCAAAAGATCAACATCATCCTTAGCAAACTCAGGAAGCAAATCACTCTCTGCAATCTACAGATAGGTGAGAAGAAATTTTTAGATCCCATAAAAGGTTTTAACTATTAAATGAAATAAAATAATTTATTTATTTCTTCTCCTTACTCAAAATTAATAAAAAGTGCAAACCTTGACTGTATTGAACTACTATATAAAGTTGGCTCCTGATTAGGATTATTCTAGATTAAAATTAAGCGAGATCTGCTACAAAACTTTTTTTTTTAATAAACAATTAGCTAATAAAATAGTAAACGTATAAAATTAAGGGTTTAGTTGATATTGTACAGAGAGATTGGGAAATTTAGAAAATAAATATATTATGTTAATATTAGAAAAAAAACTTTTAGTTGTTCTATACTAATCAATTTTTATTATTATCTACTTTTGCTTTACAGAGGAGGCAGAATATATTCGCAAGCTCAGGAAACTTTTCCAAACCCCAGTTGAAATCATGGAGGTGTTTAGGTTTCTCATTTTTCCAAAGGATGCCCCACAGCAACTGTTTGACTGTGCTACTAAAACCACGGTTTGTAACTTTTTACAAAAATTTGTGGGGAACTAACTATGACCAATTGACCATAAGTTTTTTTCTTCTTCTTTGAACTAATAATGCAAGTACAATTATTTAAGATAGCTAAAGAGAATGAGAGTAAGATATAATATACTTAGTCATATAATTATAATTGTTTTGTGATTTGTCCATACTGTCACAACTTCATTTGCGAATCTGCCAATATCAATAATTACACACAGATTGGGAAAGCAAAATTGTTAGATCCATTAACCATTTTAGTCATTATATATTTATATAAATATATATTATTTATT
>NC_029780.3:96031050-96049469 GCF_000817695.3 Arachis duranensis
TACAATAAATATTTCATATAAAGAATTATTTGATAATTAATTTATTATGTAGAGTTAATATGAGTAATAAAAAAATCTGAACCTAAAACTGGACTGAGCAAAATCCGTACAATAATGAAACCTCGTCGTAAAAAACCAACTAGAAATTTCCTGGGAAACATGATGACTAATCATGATACACAGTACACAATATGACTCATTACAAGAAATTATATATATTTTAAGTACATACTTTTCCATCTATTAATAAAAACAAAAAAAAGTAAAAATATATTTTTTTATTATAAAAACAACGACATAAATTTAATAATATATCAAAAAATGATGTAAATATAATTTCTTATTCTTTAGCAGCTTAGCCTCATTTTTCACTAGTCAGATGATATGAACAATATAATTGAATAGTAACATATAAAACGTTATTCTAACTTTAATCAAGTTGATGCATTGTTACATCCTCCTTGACATTTTGTTGCCTAAACTAAACAGGTTGACATCAGTGTAATAAAGAGGAAGAATGTGTACTTGATCATATCCACCCTTGACATCACGGATGAAGAAATCTCAGTTCTGAGGCCAGTTTATGATTACACCAAAAGTCATGATCAGTACAAGATCGTGTGGATTCCGGTGGTGGAAACGTGGACGGAGCAACTGCGGAAGAAATTCGAGGCTCTGATGACAAAGATGCCATGGCTTGTGGTTACGCACTTTGGAAGCATTGCAGGGTACAAGTACATTAGGGAGGAGTGGCATTTCAAGAAGAGGCCTTTGGTTGTGACGCTGAACCCTCAAGGCAAGGTGCTTCACTCCGACGCCTTCGATCTCATCCATGCCTATGGAATGAAGGCCTTCCCTTTCACCATTGCCGATCAAGAAAGGATTGACAGAGAAATTCATTGGGTTAGTTCTGTTGTTGGCGATGTTCACCCCGCGGTAACTGCCTGGGTAAGTAATAATTAATAAATGTTATGATATCTTTTTTCTTTTTAATATAATTTAAACAGAAATATGAATGATTAGTGTTTGTGGTTATGATAAATACCTTGACTAAACAGTTTTAGCAACGTTAAAATTAAAGTGATAGTACTTTTTATTTTTAGTTTTTCAATTAAAAATGTTATTAAATAATAAAAAATATTACTTTAATTCTAATTTGCTAAAATAGTATAATTATCGCATCCNAAGTCATACTTTTTGTAGCAACATTTTTTTGAAACATAGACACCATTAATTATATTTTGAATAAAATCCGATTTACTATGTGATGTAGATTCAACAGCACAAGTACATATTCTTCTATGGAGGCAAAGACAGAGAATGGATCGAACAGTTCACAAAGTACGCAACCATACTTGTAAACGACGCTACCCTAAAGTCCGCAAACATTTCAATAGAATTGTTCTGCGTGGAGAAGCAAGACAAGAGCCTCCTAAGCCGCTTCTGGAGCGGAATTGAGAGCATGTTCATCACCAAGTATCACAGGACCGTTGATGCGGTCACACAAGAAGTGCAGAGGATGCTCTCCTACAAGAACGAGACAGGGTGGGCCCTACTCACCAAAGGCTCCTCCGTGGTTCTTAGTGGCCATGGAAACACGGTGTTGAAGACGGTTGCGGAGTTTGAGAAGTGGAAGGAGGTTGTGGTGAAGAAAGGGTTTGAGTTCTCGTTTAAGGAGTATCATGAGAAGATAGTGCGCACTACTCACCGCTGCTCCCACCTTGAGATTCCTAACGTCGCCGGAAAGTTTCCGGAGACTATAAAGTGCCCTGATTGCCCCAACACTATGGAGATTTACATCAGTTACAAGTGCTGCCACAATGGGAACACCGCTAATAATGACAAACACTAGCTACCTATATTGAGAGCTGAATCAGTTGTTTGAGTCTTTGTTTATGTTTCTTTTATTTCATGCATGTATCTGTCTTCACTCTTCAGGCTTTGAAACCCTTTAAGAGAGAGCTATTCCTATAGTTTCCTTTGTGGTTGTGTGTGAGGATTAAGCTTCTCTTGAGAAATAATTAACTACATATGCATGGTTGTGTCACTTCAGAAATTATGTGTTTCTTCCTACCTATGTAATGTATGTTGCCGCGGTCAAATTTCATGCAACTTTTAATATTGAAGTTTATTAGCTTCTTCTCATATTGTCTATTTGCATATATTCAAATTTTATATATCATCAAAGTCTGATTGTAATATTTAAAATACTATGAGAAGTTATTTCGTTTAATACGCATTATTTTCATTTCTAGAATTCAAACTAATAAAGATTATTTCTATTGAAAAAGAAGATTGTTTATTACTTGATCAACTTAATATTTAAATTTCGATATTTAAACTGAATTTATTTGTATTATTATCTATTAGTTATTTAATAAGAAATTTTTGCCAATAGAAACCATGCATATAATGAATTGTGGAATAGAGTAATTAGTTTTAGTCTAATCCTAATCTAATCATAACCATGGGTGTTAGTAACAATTTTGGTTACCTACATATTTATGGCTATGCATGCAACATTAATTCTATTGACATTAACTATTAAAATCCCTTATTCGTACAGGAAAATTTTTAAGTGTTCCGTTTACTTTATTGGAATACCAGTCTCAGGTTGTGGGTTTTGAAAAATAAACAATAGAACTGTATTTGACTATGACATTAATATTCTCAGTACGGACAGGTCAATCTGTTATATTTGTCGTTTAGCAAAATAAGAAATTACGATTTAGTCTCTTTAATATCTAGTAAAAATGTCTAATTTGGTCAGATAGTAACGTTGTTTGGTGTAAATGAATTAACTGACTCGACGAGACTTCTCTAGCAAATATACATATTTTATAAGGAATGAAATTCCCTCATGAGCGCGCTATACTTGGTTTTAGAGTCGTGTCAGAGAGAGTTTATTGAAAAAGATAGATGATAATTTTAGGGCAATTATAGCGTATAGATGTGTTTGTAAAGATATGCTCTTTTGTTTGATGTGAAGTTGACTCGTGGATTTCTGCTGGTAGTTGGAGGAGCAGCTCGCAGACCTTTCTGAATAGCTTGCAGACGTTGCAGGGCTGGTTTACAAAGGCTCCACATTGTAGCTAAGCCGGTGGATGGGGAGACCAGGCTTGAAAATTCCATTGAAGGGATGTGAATGGACTTATCGTTGTTGGGCTTTGTTTAATTCCTGAAATGTTATGATTGGGCTGGGGTTGTTTGATTGCTTAGGATTTTTTGATATAGTGGACTGTAACCGGAAATAAAAGAGAGAAAATCGGATGATAAATTCAAAATTTCCATTTCAATGTTGGGGATAGGCCCCCAAAAGATAATGGATTGATCCATTTAGATCATTGTTTTGAGAAAATTGTTTCTTTTTCAATCATAGAAAAAATCTTGTCGTGTATAGTTTCTCATGAATATGTGATAAACCACATTCTTTTAAACTATTGGGATAACAAATAATAAATATGTTTAAGTAATTCAATTTGAAATTTAAATTCGGTGTTTATATACCACATTCTTTTAAGCTATTTCTTTTATGCTTTACTTTACACTTTTGTTGTTATCAAAATATTTTTGTGATTTCTAAAAAATTAATTAGTAAGTAAATTAACAAATTACCAACTTATGTACATTGAATTAAGTGTATTTTATTTCAATGAGACTAATTAACTTTTTTGTTAATATTTTTTAGGGTAAAATACCTAGCTAAACCAAATGAAGCAAAAAATTACTTGTATCACCCAAAATGAAAAATGGCACATTTATCACCTAAAGGCTAATTTTATGTAAATCGAATTATGCTAATTCGATTTTATAACTTTTATCAGTAAATCAAATTAGGTGGAGTAGATTTAGTAGGTAACATTGCATTTGGAGTAAATCGAATTAGGCTATTTCGATTTATGTAAGTATGGACAGCAGTTTCAAGACAAAGACGAGGCTAAATCGAAATAGGTTGATCAGATTTACTAAATTTTTAGCAACATATGTAAATGGAGCCTGGATAATTCGATTTAGTGTTTATAAATAGGTGTGGAATCCGAATTCTCCATCATAGCGAGTCCCACAATTGCTAGTGATGAGAGCTTCTTGTTTTTGGTACACTATAGAGGGTCGATTACGAAAAAAATACGTTTCAGAATTAAGTTTACGAATAAAGATCTGCTTAGTATCTTCATTAGACATTCGACGAGTTTCACGGAGTTTAGGGATAATATAATCCAAAAACTTGGTCTACAAAACATGAAACGGCTGGAGAAGTTATTCTATAGAATTTTGATTTCGGTTTTGCGAGACGATGTGAAGTATGATTCGTTCGTCATAGGGAGTGTTGAAGATTTGGAAGTTTTGTTCCATTGTCGTTGGTAATTTCTGGAGGTGAGGACCCTGAGCTGTTGGCCAAGCTTGTGGATATGATCTCTATCTCAGGAGGTTCTAACCACACAGGAGATCGGTGGAGTAGCTGAGTTTCAAGTTGGACAATAGTTTCAGGACAAAGACGAGGCAGTGTTGAGTGTGAAGACGTACATCATCCGACGTGGGGTTGAGTATAAAGTGATGGAGTCTGATTACTGCAAGTACCATGGAAAGTGTAAGTATTTTGGCAATGGGTGCATATGGTTGATTCGAATCAGTCTCCAGCAACGCAGAGGCATTTGGGAAGTGAAACGGTACAATGGACCTCATCCTTGTCTGGCCACTTCGATATCGAGTCTTCATAGGGGGATCGATTACCATGTGATCTCGACGTTCATACTCCCTATGATCAGGGCCGATGCTGCCGTGTCGATCAAGGTACTTCAGAACGCGACAAAGGCCCATTTTGGTTTCAGACCGACTTACAAGAGGGTTTGGATGACTAAGCAGAAAGCCGTGGCTTAGATTTACGGAGACTGGGAAAAGTCATATAATGAGTTGTCGCAATGGTTGCTAGGCATACAAATCACGATGCCGGGCAATGTTACAGTATTGAGGACGAGTCCAGTGCGACTGGGTGGCCAAGTGAGTGAGGAGCAAGCATATTTCTATCATCTTTTTTAGACTTTTCCACCGTGTATCGAGGCGTTCCGACATTGCAAGCCACTGGTTACTATTGACGGGACCCATCTGTACGGGAAGTACAATGGAACACTTCTCGTAGCAATTGCAGAAGATGGGAACTCCAACATCATTCCTATCGCATTCGTACTTGTGGAGGGTGAGAATGTGGAGTCGTGGTCCTTCTTATCCCATCTTCAACAACACTTCACGTCTCAACCAGGCATTCTTGTTATATCAGACAGAATCAACAGGATCAAGGCTGCACTAAAATGCTGTATTTATTTATAACTTTATACGCGGTATCATTATAGTTAGAGGACTTCAACACGGATTTGGCCATCAAAACCTTGGACTCAACTAATAAGATGAGATTATAAACAAAAATTTTAGTTATATTCTGTTGTTTTTTTTCTTAGAAATCGTTATATCTTCTAGCCGTTGTTGCTATTTATAAACCGTTACAAGTTGTATCGGTTTATGTATTGCAACACCTTGCATGTAATCTACGATAATTCATAGCCAATTATATTAAAAACTCTAAAATCGTACCAGTCATAAACAAATATAAAATGTTGCATATTTGTATAATTTAGAGAAAATTTTATTTAATAATATAATTTATCATTATAAATAAATTGATATATAGATAGATTAAAAAAAATTCACTTCGATTTATAACTTTTTAGATGACTCAACAAAAGGTTGGATTAAATAAATGCATTATTTGTTATTTCTCCTCAAAATGTATATTTTGTCAAACTAAAATTAATTTTAAAAAATAAAAATATTGTTTCTTTTATTTTTGGTTTATTTTTTGTGGGTCAAAATAATAATTTATTTTAACATTTTACATCATATTTCACTAATTCAATATGTTTATTTTAATGTTATTTTAACCCAAAAAATTTTTTTATGCTATTTTAAAATTATTAGGATAGGTGAACTTCAATAAATGGGACATTATAAGACTTAATAGTTTTGAAGGAGGATTGATCCCAAGATCCAAGTGCCCAACAGTGTAAAGAAATGGTTATCTTTTACCAATTTTGGTGAAAAAAATGCAACTACCATTGAATCATTCACCCACTATCGAAGTGAAGAACCAACTCAAGTGTTTCGGCCTTTTTTTTTTCGGCCCAAACAAAGTCCATGACAGCAGCATCCAACCCACGGAACGCGTCAGAACACCGTCCAACTACACCCCACCGAGCCAGCTCTCGTGAGCTCGTGGGACCTCCTCTGAGCCACTTGCACATTGCAGCGTGGAACCAACACGTGTCCATACGTGAAATATAATAAAAAAATTTGTATATCTGTACACACTTTCATCTGTACACTAGTGCGACCCTAATTTTAAGGATACCTGTGTTCGGCCATAGATCCGAAGGTGAAAAATGCTATTAGACGAAAATATTACCGCTCTGACAATATTATGTGAAAAGTGGGATATTATTCAAATTGGCAAAAATTTAGTGTGATGATTGGCGATCCCAGGTTAGTAAGGCAAATAAATAGTTATGAGAAATGATAAATGTAGTTAATTTTTTTTTTGTTAATGTTGGATATTTTTTCAAAACTTTAGTTGTTGTATGTGCGGTGTTTTTGGGGTTAGATTTTTTCCTGTATGAGAGTTGTTTAATGGGAATAATAAGTGAATATGAAAAACTTTATTTTCACATATAATGTTTGAATTTGAAGTGTTAAGTTTGGTGTTTGCATTGAGCATTTGGTTTTATGGTCATAGGCTGAAGTGATAATAGCGCAATGTGTGAGTCATGTTTTAACATCATATTGTACTACTTTCATGGCCATTGGGGTTGTTTAAGATAATGTAGTTTGATTTGATTAGTTTTGTATGTTTTAGTAGTTTAGGGTATTTGAAATGTGTATTGCAGCCATGGAGGTTGTGAAATTTTTTTTAGTAGTGAATTTTATAAATAGAACAGTTATAAAGTGGTATAAAGATCTGATTTGTTTATTTCATGTATTGGCTCTAGAATTAGATCTGTGATCTTTATTTTAATACCGGTGAAGACGGCATGCATAGCTTGATTTAGAAATAATGATATTTATGAGAATATTAGAAATGTTGATATTTAGAGCATCTGTAATACTTTAGTTTGAGTTTATTTTGCATCTTACAAAGTGTTACATAACTATTTATGAGGCTATTTATCATAAAAGTTGAGGGAGAAATTCAATTTGAGATTTGTTACTGTAATGCTTGTCTCATTTGAATTTAAACTAACATTATTTATAGTTATTTTAAATAATTTTAATTAATCAATAGCCGCTAAATATTCATTGTGAGAAAATTCTGAATATTGTGTACGATATTAATTCAATTTTGTAGTTTGGATTGATGGATTAGGCGAATTCCAACACTTTTAGTTTAAAATGTATTAACTCGTGTACTCATATTTTTTACTATTGGATTAAATGGGATAGATAAAGAAAATGGAGGTTGATCCGTTGGCTATAATTCAGCTAAGATAAAACTATAAATTGGAATATGTTTAAAACTAAATAACCACGTGCTACATCAGGAGTACGTGGAGTACGTGCTTAGCTCTTCTAACCAAACAACTAAGTACCAACCTAAATTGGCCCATGAATCTCTTCGCAAATCTCTCCAACTAAACTACCACAATCCCAACAACCGGGATAATAGCAAACAATAAGACTTTGTCAAACCAAGCAAAGATACGAATAACCGCCTAAAGCTAAACTCTATATATACGAATGACCAACCTTGTCATAGGTATGATATACACAGTCTTACTCTGAATTATCCTAGCTTCTTACTTACTTGAGCGTTGGAGTCCCTTTGCAGGTGTCCAATGCCGCCGTCTTTACAAGAAGACGATGTTCCTTTCTCTCACTCCCAAGAAAAGCAAGTTCAAGCACTAGCAGAACAGGCTATATTTCGGAGATATCTTTCACACAGGAACATTTGGCGCCCACCGTGGGACCGTATATCTAACCTATCATTTTTTCACCTGAATTTTACCTTCTTTTATAGGATCTAATTAATGGTGGAAGAGCAAAATCCTGCAACGCACTATAAATTTTAAGGAAAAGTATAAGATACCAACATATTATCTACCAACTTATTTCCAACAATAATTAATTATCATATTTTAAACATATATATAAAGAGACACATCCAGAAAATATATTTATAAAGACACTTCTATTAAATACAACTATAAAAAGACATTTTTATTAGACACATCTATAAAGACACTTCCATTAAATACAGTTATAAATAAGAGTTGGCAGAAGTTGGCAGAAATGTTGTTGGTAACGTAGCGGGATTGAAATTTTAAATAGCAGTATGCAGTTTTAGTTACGTGCTACACATTGTCGGTTTTCATATTTACATAAAAATGTTGGCTTCGTAAGATTATATAACTATTTGACTAAATAGCAAAATTAATTTCATTATCTTCGATCAAGAATAAAATTCCATAGGATCTAAACAATTTGAACATGAATAATTTCGTACTTTCAAGATGTTAGTTCAAAAAGACTTATCATCTATTCTACTCCTTTAGTAATAGCGAATCTTTCAAACTCATTTGGAATTCATATATGGAAAAGTATGAGGAGCCAATGGAATACTTGTACAATGTGTACAATAGAGGTTTATGGAGTATTAGAGATATAATCATTAGTGTTACCTTTTTTCATCAGCTGAAGCTTTTGGGATGAGTGGTATCATGACATGGTATTAGAGCGCTAGATCCAAAAGGTCAAGAGTTCGATTCTTAGTGAACCCCAAAATCAATTTAATCTTTTGGAAAGATGTTTATTATCTCTAGTACTCAGACGGTTATTCTAGATAGTATGGGGGATGTTCATTTTATAACTCAATAACACATTGTACAAATAATCTATTGTCTCCCTAGCGGAATCCTATATATATTATTTGTGAATACTCTTATTTTTTATTTCGCACTGCTTTACAACCTTTACTCTATTCACAATATTTATTCTTATACTAATTGTTATTTTCTTTCTTATAACAATTTTTAATTAGTTTTCAATAAAGTAGTATAAATGCAAAATTACTTATTTTTATTGACAATTTTTATTGGCACAATGAGATACATTTATTCTCAATTGTTTTTATCTATTGCAAATTTCCATTGCTAGTAAATACTATTCTATTTTTCAATAGCATTTTGATTGCTCGATACTCATATAGTCCTATTTGTGTTGTTCCTTAGTTAATTTCAATTATTTATTTTTTCGGCTTTAGCCAATAAAATATGTGTTTACATTGTCAAATTTAACTTCTTTTCTGAATTGAAACTGTCTTATATATTACTATACCATGAAATGCTGAGGTCAATATAAAAAGACAATTTTAAAGTTAACTCCAAAGCCGTCAATTTATGAAATAAATTCTGCCAAATGCTCTGCTAACATTATCTCGGTACACAATTTTAATTACATATATGCATTTTTAGTTTCATGTTTTCGTTAAAAATTTTGAATTAGC
The DNA here is from genome assembly GCF_000817695.3 of Arachis duranensis. Taxonomy (NCBI): domain Eukaryota; kingdom Viridiplantae; phylum Streptophyta; class Magnoliopsida; order Fabales; family Fabaceae; genus Arachis; species Arachis duranensis. The sequence goes on from NC_029780.3 coordinate 96,040,595, forward strand.
ACAATTATACAAGTATTTGATCAAATAAATTGATTTTATTATTTATATACAACCAAAAATCGAATCACATACGAATCTACGCCAACTTATAACAAATTTCTCTCATTTTTGTTTACATTATTATTGCTATAATTACTATTTTACATTGATTACTCAATGATAATCCATATTATTTTATTCAAGTTTTTTTCTTCATTTTCTTCAATTATTTTGCTCCTAGAATAAGGGGATTCAATTTTAACTTTAGCCAACGAATCCAAAACATGTGTTTACAATAGGAAAAGAAAAATAACATGGAAGATAATTATAAGACGAATAATCTCATTGTATCAAACTAACAAGTCTTATACCATGGAAAAACCATACATACACATGACCTAAGCTACTTATATAATTTCTTTACTTTAATTTTCAATACGACATGGCCTCTTCGTGAATTACCAACATGTATATATCTAACACTATTATTTTTACTATACATTTCTATATCGAGTTCTATTTATAGGACAACATAATCACACCGATCAAAATCAAGCAGTGCTATAGATCATCTCAGCAAAACAACCTCGCAGCAACACCACCAGACGGACTATAACTTGGACAACTTACACCTAGCATAAGTCCACTTTTCAAATCAATATATAAGACTAGTCTAAGAGTGCATTATAAATAAACTCATAAGTCAAAACACAGTGATGTTCTACTCTTCCATTAATAATTTTTATTCATCTACTTCCAATCTTATCTATTAAATTTCATTCATTATTATTCATTGATCTATAAGTATCTTATGCATAATCGATCAAAATAAATTGCTCTGCCATGAATCTTCAAAATCACATACATTCAACTCATCGAATCTCCAACCGATATATACTTCTTCATTAAGCACTCAGATTACTAAGTCATTTACTATCAATTTCTCCCGTACCAACACAAACTTACACTTCAAACGGTCAGATCCTAAAAGCAAACACAAACCAATCAATATCAACTCGAACTACCCAAGGGATATACTAATCCAATATTCAAATCCAATTTTTCTTACCGAATTATAATTCGATTTTCAAGCAAATCACAACTTTTACTCCTCTATTGTTTGAAGTTACTATCCACAAACAAATATTTCGGCTTAATCAACTAATCAAAACTGAGCTATATTTCAGTTTTCAAACACACAAGCTACCAAGATAAATATCAATTCAAACAAATCGACATCTATAAGTCGAGCTCATTTCAAACAACCCAACACCTATGAGTTGGAATAATTTCAAGCAAACTGATCTATAAGTTGATACAACTCCAAATATGCTATGCCCAATTCCAAATTGATCTATTATATCGGTTCACCAATTTTTCAAACAACTCAACAACAACCAATGATATCCATTTGACCTATCAACAATAGTCCTGATTACTACTAGTCATACCTATTCAATTTTATAATTTCAAGAGCAACACATATCACTCACCCCTCTTGTATAATTACTTTTTGCCAAACCAAGTCAACGTACCTCTTTTTCTCATCAATATTTCTACTCCTTATAAGTCAAAAATACTTTTTTATCAAACAATTATCATGCAAATCATGCTACCCCTATTAACAGTACTAGTTCATCAAAAGCACAAACAGTTTCAACAAAACCAAATCCAAACAACCCGACACTTATATGTTGGAATAATAACTCCAAACAAATTTGTATCTATAAGTTAAAATCATTCAAAAGGAAGCCGATGTATACCAAAAACCTTTTTCAAATAAATATTTTATTCTCCATGCCATCAGATTAAACTGAGGGCTTATCCTCCTTATTTAACCATTATTCCTCATCATTCTCAAATTTATTTTACTTTACTATCTACTACATCAAATTCCAAGCATGACTATTATTTTTTCATACAATAAGTTGAGCTTGGGGCTACTAGTATTACTATCACTATTCCGAGCTATATTTGTCATTTCGATTTATAACACCACAAATACTCATAAGCTCAACCCGTCGTATCACCACAAAAGTACAATAGGTCAAGCTTGGGGACTATGATCCTTTGGCTATAATTTGGCTAAGATAAAACTATAAGTCAGAATATGTTTAAAACTAAATAACCACGTATTACATCAGGAGTACGTGGAGTACGTGCTTAGCTCTTCTAACCAAACAACTACTTGCCAACCCAAATTGGCGCAGGAATCTCTCCAACTAAGCTACCACAATCCCAACAGCCGTGATAATAGCAAACAAGATTTTGTCAAACCAAGCAAAGATACGAATAACCGCCTAAGGCTAAACTCTATATATACGAATGACCAACCTTGTAACAGGTATGATATACATTCAGTCTTACTCTGAATTATCCTAGCTTCTTACTTACTTGAGCGTTGGAGTCTGATAAACCATTATTTTATGATTTATATTGTGTTTAATTGAGTGGTTTTATCAAGTCTTTACCTATTTATTCATATGATTAGCATGATATTACAATTCCTCCCCAAAGTTGTTCTATGGTTGTAAACTTGCTTCCTAGAGATATTTTTATTGTGTATTTTAATTCTCTTTTATACCATTTGATGTCGTGATCTGTGTGTTAAGTGTTTCAGGTTTCATAGGACAGGAATGGCTTAGAGAATGGAGAGGAAGCTTGCAAAAATGGAAGGAACACAAGAAATTAAGGAGATGACCAGCAAACACTGATACGGACGCATGGCTCACGCGACCGCGCGAAATGGAGAAAGCCGCAGTGACGCATTCGCATTTCTAACGCGAACGCGTGGATTGAAATCTGCACGAATGACGCGAATGCATGGACGACGCGTACGCGTGGCAAGGAAAAACACTGGATGACGCGAATGCTTGGACGACACGTACGCGGGACATGCGCGATCTGAAGAATTTGCAGAAACCGTTGGGAGCAATTTTGGGTCGTGTTTTGATCCAGTTTTTGGTCCAGAAACACAGACTAAAGCCGGAGAACATGCAAAGACTCAGGGGGATTCTCATTAGGATAGTTTTTAGTTTTTAGATCTGATTTTACTCCTCCTCTAGGTTTTCTGACTACACATTCATAATTCTTAGATTTTTTATTTGCTTTTGGATTTGGATATTGAGAAGAGTTGTTACCTCTGCCAAGACTTCGTCATTCTAGTTTGTTTTCTTACTTTTTACTTATTCTTCCATATTCTTAATTTGTCCAGAGTTACGATTGGATTATTTTAGAGTTTATTAATACAAGAACTATTTTTATTTTTAATTGATCTTTTGATTATTATTTATCATGTCTTTCTTTATTTTCCCTTTCAATTTTATGCAGTCTATATTCATGAACATGGAGTAGTTTTCCAACTTGATTGGAAGTTGATTAAAAGAAGAACCTTGAGTTGGAATACTCAAGAGTCAAATTGTAATTGGGTTTATTGTTGGTTGCCTCTCTAGTCACTAACACTAATCCTTCCCAAGGGAGAGGATTAGAACTTGTGAATAGAAGTTGACTTCCAACTTACTTGACTTTCCTTTACTCAGTAAAGGATAACTAAGTAGAAATAACTACCAATTATCAATTGATCTTGAGAAAAATCTAACAATGATAGAACTTCCAATTAATCTTCTCCTGGGCAAGATCTTTATTTAAATTACATAAATTCTCTTATTTATTTTCCTGTTTCTCAAACTCAAAATTTCTTGGAAAACCTCTGACCAATAAGCTGCACTCTTTTGTCAACTCGTTGGGAGACGACCTGGGATTCATACTCCCAGTATTTTTATTCTAATTTTGTGACAACCCTTTTAAATTGATAAGCAGATTTTAGCTGGTTAAGAACTGTACTTGCAACGTATTTATTCCATTAATTTCTTAATCGATCAATTTCCGCCTCCGTCAGAGTCCATTTGCAGGTGCCCAATGCCTCCGTCCTTACAAGAAGACGATGTTCCTTCCTCTCACTCCCAAAGAAAGCAAGTTCAAGCACTAGCAAAACAGGCTATACCTCAGAGATATCTTTCACACAGGAACAGAGGTGATTCTGAATTTTGATTATTTGAGAAAAATACAACTTGCAAATTGGATGGGACTTGAAATTAAGAAAGAAAATGAGTATTAGAATTTTGTCTCATTGGATTAAAAAAATTCAATTGAAAATTTATAATTTAATGGATGTGAGGATTGAAAATTTTGTGCATTTGGATTTAGAGAAAAATTTAGAATTTTGTAAATAGTTAAGAAAAGAACTTGCATTAAATAGATTTGGATCTATTTTTTACCAAATGGATAAGAAGATGATAAAGAAATAGAATAATAAATTATTAGAATATAACTGAGTACATGTAATTTATTTGGATATAATTTGAATCAGTCTTTGTTGTAACAACTTTACAATAACAATGTTACGAAGTTCATTTAACGAGTTTAATGGAAATTGCAGCATTTGAAAGATCTATCATCAAAGTGATACGGTCTCTCATTACTTATACAAGTATCATTTCAAAAATATATGATATAAAAATTTTAATTTTAAATTATTTTGATTATTTTGGAAGTTAAAAGTGATACTGACGATGTTGGAGTTGCTCTTATGATGGAAATGATAATTATGCATAAGTAATTAACATCTCTAACATTTTGTGAATTTATAGGTATATTAAAAGGAAAAACTATAGGCACCTAAATCATATCGTTGGATGTTTGTCAGAGGCAAGAGAAGGCACTGTGCAGGAAAATGGAAGATTGTCCGACAACTGTAGTTGACAATGTTGCGGGCATTTCAGATGCATTTGATTGGCTCAGTCATATGGTGGATATTGGTGGCTATCAGAGGTACATGTCATAGTTATGTTTAAAGTGAATGTTATCTGATTAAATGTGAAGAGTATGTGGTTTTAGAATAATTAACTCCAAATGAGTTTTTTTATTTAATTCATATATGTGCAGGATGTGACATTAGACATAGAAATGGAAGATGTTGAGACAACTGGTGTAGCATTGAAGCAGACGCAGGAAAATGGCAACACGCCTGTTGAAGGAATTTCTTTAACTGCCGATGATATTCTATAGATGGAGTTTAGCGATCCTAAGCAGCTAGCACGTTTGTACGAGGAGTACAACTATGTGAGAGGTTTTGGCATCCGACAAGGGAAGAAAATAAGAAACAAAAAAGGTGAATTTGTGCAATTCATTTATCTGTGCAGCCGCGAAGGCTTTAGAGATAATAAATGGCTTCAGATGCATCATCTTAAAAGGGAGCATAAGGTTGTTACTAGGTGCAGGTGTCCAGCTGAGATGCGGATAAAACCAAGAGATAGCACCGAAAAATGGTATGTGTCACGTTTTGTGGACAATCACAACCATGATCTTCCACCTACCAAGTTTGTTGATGAGTACTTGCCTTCACACCTTAAAATTTCAGATGTTGACATAGCCCATATGGATAGCATGAGACAAATTGGGATATCAATTCCAAAAATATATAAGTCGATAGCTGCATAGGCTGGTGGTTTTGAACGAGTTTCATTTACTAAGCGAGACATGTACAACAAATTTAGGCGGCAGCGAGCCCTTTAAAATGGTGATGTGAATGCTGCCTTGAGGGTGTTAGCCAATGCATCAAGGGTTGATGACAGCATGTTTTGGTGGTATGAGGTTGGGGTTGGGAATCACATGTGATTTGTTTTGGAGCGATGCATGTAGTCAAGAAGACTACAAATTATTCAAAGATGTTCTTGCTTTTCATGCAACATATAAGCGGAACAAATACAATCTTCCGATGATTTTTTTTTCGGGGTGAATTATTACAATCAAACATGTGTTTTTGGCACTGCAATGGTTTCCTGTGAATCACAAACTTCATACGTGTGGGTATTGAAAAAGTTCTTGGAGTGCATGGGTGGGAAACCTCCTACAGCGATCATCACTGACAAGGATAGATCTATGTGCATAACAATCTAGCAAGTGTTTCCCAAAAATCACCACTGGCTTTGTGCCGGAATTTGATAAGGAACGCGACAGCCAATGTGTGTAATCCAAGATTCACATCTTTGTTCAGATATTGCATGCTTGCAGACTTTGAAGTTGAGGAGTTTGAAATGCACTAGCAAGCAATGGTAGAAGAATGTGGGACAAGTGAGCATGAGTGGGTTAAGGATTTATACACGAAGAAGTCTAGCTGGGCAACGGCTTACATTCGTGGTTCTTTCTTTGCGGGCATAAGGACAACCTCCCGGTGTGAGTCATTGCATGCAAAGCTTGGTTGCTTTGTCTAGAAGAGATACGGTGTCCTTGAGTTTGTCACAAACTTCCAGCAATGTGCTGATTTTCTTAGAGACAATAAGGACAAGCTCGAGTTTCGTTCATCGTATGGCACTGTCCTTCATACTCAGTTTCCAGATTTAGAAAAGTCAGGTGCGCTATGTTTAGGGGTGGAAACAGGCCAGGCTTTGCTCTTAACAGGCCTGGCCTGTCATACAGTTGATTGGCCTGAGCCTGGCCTGTAGCCTATTATAGGCTCTGTTCCGAGGGTTACCTGAAACTGTAGGTCGATCTCGGATGAGATCTTCTGTGTTGGTCGGAGCCGACGCGTCCGGCAGGTGTACGGCGGCCGGAGCTGGTGTGTCCGACTTGTTGGACTTGGTGGTGGTGCTGATCCTTCGTCCCCGGAGGGTGGGGGGTACCTGCAAGGGACTCCGATGCTTAAGTTAGCAAGGGTATTAAGCAGGTATTGAGTAGAATCAGAGTATGAGTTATACCTGGGTGCTCCAGTGTATTTATAATGGTGAGATGTGACCTTCTGTGGATAAGATAAGTTAGTTATCTTATCTTATCTTTATCTTATCTGTAAATGAGGTCATCTTTAAGGGAACCGCCTTTATCTCGATGGGCTTGGGCTGCCCTTGGATTTGGGACGTGTTCCTCTATTTGGGCCCTTTATTTGGGCTTTCCTGTGACTTGGCCGAGATCTTTGAGAAGAGGTCGGGTTGTCTTGACCTGAAAAGGTCGGTCGCTTTGACTGTAGAATATCCCGGGTCAGACAGCTTGACCCAGGGTATGAACAGTGCCCCTGCTTGAGCTCGGTCTTCTTTTTTGAGGTCGAGTCCTTGACTTCGGTCCTTCTTTGGTGAAGCCGAACTCAAGCATTTTATCGATTCCTTTGTATCAGCTTTTGAATGTAGAACGTTTACTCTAAAAGACGCGCGCTTTTATACCGGCGCTTTTTTGGGAACGTGCGAGGGTTTAATGCTTTTAATTTTGAGCATTAATTGCCTCGTTTCTTCCTAGGCTCTTTACTTTGGATTTTGAAAAAACCTGAAAACGGTTTCTCTCCTTTTGCTCTTTCGTAACTTCTTTTCTCAGTTCTCTCCATTCTCTATTTTTGCACTTCTGCTTTCCTTTCGTTGCGGCGTCATTTGGTGTTTTTAGGCGCTTGGGATCTTGCATTTCGACATTACTCCTGTTCGCATTCTTTGTGAGAAGACATTTCCAGATTTCGTCTTCCCTCTTTGAAGCTTGCTGCTCCTTTCCAGGTTGGTACTAGCTTTTCTTGCTTTTTCTGTAGCTTCGTCTTGAATTTTGGTGAATGTTCTGGTTTTGCATGTTTGAAAGTTTGGACCTTTTTGGGATCTTTTACTTGTTGCTGTGATATGCTTTTGATATTGGTAGAAAATCTGCATCTGTTTCTTACTTTTGGAGATTGCTTCCTATCTGATCTTTGAAAAAAGGTTGCATCTTTAATGGTCCCGTGCTTTGTTGCTTTGGGAATGTTTTTGTTTGGTAGGCTTTGTAACGATTTGCTGTGTTTTTCTTTGATGAAAAGCGCTTGTTGTTTTGAATCCTTTTTGAGAAATGCTGGGATGTGATCTGTAGAGTATTTCTGGAAACCTTGCTTTATGGCTGCCTCCAAAGGATGCCCCAGGACTTTGGTTTGAGTCTTGGGATTTTCCTTTTCGTGGTTTCATCATCTGAGAAGTATTGATCGAGTTATTTTTCTCCCTATTCGAGATGTTTGTAGTAACCTCATTTTCTTTTCTTACTTGTAGGATTTAGTTGGCTCCATGTCTTCTCGCAATAACATTGTAGAGATGTCTTCCAGAGTTCCCGAGGGGATGTCCGATTGGCTGGACTCCCTTGTTTTGTTGTGTGTTTCCGTTGTGGACGCTGAATTTTGCACAGAGCTGAGGAAGCGTCATAGGATTTGTGGTAACAATGCACGCGAGGGGGATTACGAGCTTGTTGCTCCTGATTCTGATGAGAGGGTTTGCTTTCCGACTTCCATTGAGAGGGAGCGTCTGGTGCACGAAATTGTGATCAATACTTTTCACAAATCAAATAATCCCCGGTAATGAATCCAAAAACTTGGTGTTCAATACCATGGCATAAACACAACTTCGCACAACTAACCAGCAAGTGTACTGGGTCGTCCAAGTAATAAACCTTACGCGAGTAAGGGTCGATCCCACAGAGATTGTTGGTATGAAGCAAGCTATGGTCACCTTGTAAATCTTAGTTAGGCAAACTCAAATGGATATGGGTGATATACGAATAAAACATAAAGATAAAGATAGTGATACTTATGCAATTCATTGGTGGGAATTTCAGATAAGCGCATGAAGATGCTGTGTTCCTTCCGTCTCTCTGCTTTCCTACTGTCTTCATCCAATCCTTCTTACTCCTTTCCATGGCAAGCTTATGCAAGGGTTTCACCGTTGTCAGTGGCTACCTCCCATCCTCTCAGTGGAAATATTCAACGCACCCTGTCACGGCACGGCTAATCATCTGTCAGCTCTCAATCAGGTCGGAATAGAATCCAGTGATTCTTTTGCATCTGTCACTAACGCCCCGCCCTCAGGAGTTTGAAGCTCGTCACAGTCATTCAATCATTGAATCCTACTCA
>NC_029780.3:96050695-96052753 GCF_000817695.3 Arachis duranensis
TTTCTTTCTTTTTCTTTCTTTTTCTCTTTCTTTTTCTTTCTCTCTTTTTTTTTCGAATATTTTTTTTTGTATTCACTGCTTTTTTTCTGCTTCAAGAATCATTTTTATGATTTTTCAGATCCTCAATAACATGTCTCCTTTTTCATCATTCTTTCAAGAGCCAACATTCATGAACCACAAATTCAAAAGACATATGCACTGTTCAAGCATACATTCAGAAAACAAAAAGTATTGTCACCACATCAAATTAATTAAGCTAGTTTTAAAGATGAATTCGAAATCCTGTACTTCTTGTTCTTTTGTAATAAAAACAGTTTTCATTTAAGAAAGGTGATGGATTCAAAGGACATTCATAACTTTAAGGCATAGACACTAAGATACTAATGATCACAAGACACAAACATAGATAAACATAAGCACTAAAATTCAAAAAATAGAAAAATAAAGAACAAGGAAATTAAAGAACGGGTCCACCTTAGTGATGACGGCTTGTTCTTCCTCTTGAAGGTCTTATGGAGTGCTTGAGCTCCTCAATGTCTCTTCCTTGTCTTTGTTGTTCCTCTCTCATGGTTCTTTGATCTTCTCTTATCTCATGGAGGAGGATGGAATATTCTTGGTGCTCCACCCTTAGTTGTCCCATGTTGGACTCAATTCTCCTAGGGAGGTGTTGATTTGCTCCCAATAATTTTGTGGAGGAAAGTGCATCCCTTGAGGCATCTCAGAGATTTTATGAGGAGGAATTTCCTCATGCTTGCTACATCCTTTTCTTAGTGATGGGCTTGAGGTCATGCCTTCTCAGTTGAACCGGCTTCCCTCTTGAGTTTCTCTTCCATTGAGCGCCCTCTTCACAAATGTTTATGAGGACTTGGTCCAACCTTCGATCAAAGTTGACCCTTTTTGAGTTTGAAAGGAATCTCGGGGATCACCTTCTTCAAGGCCACAACTTCATAGAAGTGGTCTTGATGCACCCTTGAGATGAATCTCTCCATCTCCCATGACTCGGAGGTGGAAGCTTTTGCCTTCCCTTTCCTCTTTCTAGAGGTTTCTCCGGCCTTGGATGCCATAAATGGTTATGGAAAAACAAAAAGCAATGCTTTTACCACACCAAACTTAAAAGGTTTGCTCGTCCTCGAGCAAAAGAAGAAAGAAGAGAGTAGAAGAAGAAGAAATGAAGGAGATGGAGGGGGGCTTTGTGGTTCGGCCAAAAGGGGAAGAAGTAGTGTTTATAATGTGTGAAAATGAAGGAGTGAAGATGGGTTTATATAGGAGTGGGGGGGCTCATGGTTCGGTCATGTATGGGTGGGTTTGGGAGGGAAAGTGGTTTAAATTTGAAGGGTGAAGTAGATGGGGTTTTATGAAGGATAGATGTGAGTGGTGAAGAGAAAGATGGGATTTGATAGGTGAAGGGTTTTTGGGGAAGAGGTGTTGAGGTGATCGGTGAATGGGTGAAGAAGAAGAGAGAGAGTGGTGGGGTAGGTGGAGATCCTGTGGGGTCCACAGATCCTGAGGTGTCAAGGAAAAGTCATCCCTGCACCAAATGGCATGCAAAAATGCGTTTCTGGCCAATTCTGGCGTTAAACGCCGGGCTGGTGCCCATTTCTGGCATTTAACGCCAAGTGCTTGCCCTTTTCTGGCGTTAAACGCCCAGAATGGTGCCAGACTGGGCGTTTAAACACCCATCTGCTAGCCTTACTGGCGTTTAAACGCCGGCAGGTTCTTCCTCCAGGGTGTGCTGTTTTTCTTCCTATTTTTCTTTCTGTTTTTGCTTTTTCAATTGATTTTGTGACTTCTCATGATCATCAACCTACAGAAAACATAAAATAACAAAAGAGAATAGATAAAATATAACATTGGGTTACCTCCCAACAAGCGCTTCTTTAATGTCAATAGCTTGACAGTGGGCTCTCATGGAGCCTCAGAGATGCTCAGAGCAATGTTGGAAGCTCCCAACACCAAACTTAGAGTTTGAATGTGGGGGTTCAACACCAAACTTAGAAGTTGGTTGTGGCCTCCCAACACCAAACTTAGAGTTTGACTGTGGGGGCTCTGTTTGGCTCT
>NC_029780.3:96052923-96053436 GCF_000817695.3 Arachis duranensis
GAAGGGTCTGCCAAGGATGATGGATTCATCCATGCACTTCCCAGTCTCTAGGACTATGAAATCAGTAGGGATGTAATGGTCTTCAACCTTTACCAGAACATCCTCTACAAGTCCATAAGCTTGTTTTCTTGAGTTGTCTGCCATCTCTAGTGAGATTTTTGCAGCTTTTACCTCAAAGATCCCTAGCTTCTCCATTACAGAGAGAGGCATGAGCTTTACACTTGACCCTAGGTCACACAAGGCCTTCTTGAAGGTCATGGTGCCTATGGTACAAGGTATTGAGAACTTCCCAGGATCCTATCTCTTTTGAGGTAATTTCTGCCTAGACAAGTCATCCAGTTCTTTGGTGAGCAAAGGGGGTTCATCTTCCCAAGCCTCATTTCCAAATAACTTGTCATTTAGCTTCATGATTGCTCCAAGGTGTTTAGCAACTTTCTCTTCAGTGACACACTCATCCTCTTCAAAGGAAGAATACTCATCAGAGCTTATGAATGGCAGAAGTAAGTCCAATGG
>NC_029780.3:96054459-96060051 GCF_000817695.3 Arachis duranensis
TCGGGAGTAGGTGCAGTAAAGTCACCCAGCACCTTCCTTGTATTGTTGGCATTGTTGTTGTTTTCGGCTGCCATGTGTTCTTCTTCTTTGAAGATTTCTGTTAGGTCCTCTACAGAGAATTGTGCCTTAGCTTCTCTTAATTTTCGCTTCAAGGTCCTTTCAGGTTCAGGATCAGCCTCAACTAGAATGCTTTTGTTCTTGCTCCTGCTCATAAGAAAGAGAAGAGAACAAGAAAATATGGAATCCTCTATGTCACAGTATAGAGATTCCTTGAGGTGTCAGAGGAAAAGAAAAATAGAAGGCAGAAGTAGAAAATTCGAACTTATCAAAGAAGATGGAGTTCTAATTGTGCATTAAGGAATAGTGTTAGTCCATAAATAGAAGGATGTGAGAAGAAGGGAAATAGTATTCGAAAATTAAGTAAAGAATTTTGAAAACACTTTGAAAAACACTAATTGATTTTCGAAAATAAAAGTGGGAAACAAATCAAGTGATTTTTGAAAAAGAATTTAAAATTAGAAATAAAAAAGATTTGATTGAAAGCTATTCTGAAAAAGATGTGGTTAAGAAGATATGATTAGTTTAAAAAGATGTGATTGAGAAGATATGATTTGAAAAATATTTTAAAAAAGATTTGATTTTAAAAATTAATGACTTGACTAACAAGAAAAGATATGATTCAAACATTAAACCTTTCTCAACAGAAAAGGCAACATACTTGAAATGTTGAATCAAATCATTAATTGATAGCAAGTATCTTTGAAAATAGAAAGAAATTGATTTTGAAAAAGATTTGATTGAAAAAAAATTGATTTGAAAAAGATTTGATTTTGAAAAACTTTGAAAACTTGGAAAAAAATTGATTTGAAAACAAAATCTTACCTCTTGTGCCATCCTGGCGTTAAACGCCCAGAATGGTATCCATTCTGGGCGTTTAACGCCCAGCCAGGCACCCTGGCTGGCGTTTAAACGCCAGTCTGTCCTTCTTCACTGGGCGTTTTGAACGCCCAGCTTTTTCTGTGTAATTCCTCTGCTGCATGTTCTGAATCTTTAGTTCCCTGTACTATTGACTTGAAAATAGAACCAAGATCAAATAAACAATGCATGCAAGACACCAAACTTAAAATAAGACACTAGACTCAAACAAGGAACATAAAATATTTTTGGTTTTTTTTTTTGATTTTGTAAATTTTTTTGTGTTTTTCAAAAATTAAGTGGAAAAGAAAATAAAGGTATCAAAATTCTTAATGAAAATCCCACGAATCATGCAATGTTAGTCTAAAGCTTCAGTCTAAAGGAATTAGACATGGTTAGCCAAGCTTCAGCAGAACATTGCATTCAAGAGCTAAATTGATGAAGACCAATCAGCTTTGGTGATGATAAGAATATCACCTTGAAACACTAGAATTCATTCTTAAGAACTCTGAAGAAAAATACCTAATCTAAGCAACAAGATGAACCGTCAGTTGTCCAAACTCAACAATCCCCGGCAACGACGCCAAAAACTTGGTGCACGAAATTGTGATCAATACTTTTCACAAATCAAATAATCCCCGGTAATGAATCCAAAAACTTGGTGTTCAATACCATGGCATAAACACAACTTCGCACAACTAACCAGCAAGTGCACTGGGTCGTCCAAGTAATAAACCTTACGCGAGTAAGGGTCGATCATACAGAGATTGTTGGTATGAAGCAAGCTATGGTCACCTTGTAAATCTTAGTCAAGCAGACTCAAATGGATATGAATGATGATTTGAAGCAAGCTATGGTCATCTTGTAAATCTTAGTCAGGCAAACTCAAATGGATATGGGTGATATATGAATAAAACATAAAGATAAAGATAGAGATACTTATGCAATTCATTGGTGGGAATTTCAGATAAGCGCATGAAGATGCTGTGTTCCTTCCGTCTCTCTGCTTTCTTACTGTCTTCATCCAATCCTTCTTACTCCTTTCCATGGCAAGCTTATGCAAGGGTTTCACCGTTGTCAGTGGCTACCTCCCATCCTCTCAGTGGAAATGTTGAACGCACCCTGTCACAGCACGGCTATCCATCTGTCGGTTCTCAATCAGGCCGGAATAGAATCCAGTGATTCTTTTGCGTCTGTCAATAACGCCCCGCCCTCAGGAGTTTGAAGCTCGTCACAGTCATTCAATCATTGAATCCTACTCAAAATACCACAGACAAGGTTAGACCTTCCGAATTCTCTTGAATGCCGCCATCAGTTCTAGCCTATACCACGAAGACTCTGATCTCACAGAATGGCTGGCTCGGTTGTCAGGCGAGCGGTCGGTTGTCAGGCGATCAACCATGCATCGTGTATCAGGAATCCAAGAGATATCCACCCAATCTAAGGTAGAACGGAGGTGGTTGTCAAGCACACGTTCATAGGTGAGAATGATGATGAGTGTCACAGATCATCACATTCATCAAGTTGAAGAACAAGTGATATCTTAGAACAAGAACAAGCGGAATTGAATAGAAGAACAATAGTAATTGCATTAATACTCGAGCTACAGCAGAGCTCCACACCTTAATCTATGGTGTGTAGAAACTCCACCGTTGAAAATACATAAGAACAAGGTCTAGGCATGGCCATGAGGCCAGCCTCCCAGTGATCTAAGATAGCATAACAATGAAGATAGCTACCCCTCGATATCTCAATACAATAGTAAAAGGTCCTACTTATAGAGAACTAGTAGCCTAGGGTTTACAAATGATGAGTAAATGACATAAAAATCCACTTCCAGGCCCACTTGGTGTGTGCTTGGGCTGAGCAATTTTTTGCTTAGGTCCCTCAATTTCAGCCAGAAAATACCTGAAATCACAGAAAAACACACAAACTCATAGTAAAGTCCAGAAAAGTGAATTTTAACTAAAAACTAATAAAAATATACTAAAAACTAACTAGATCATACTAAAAACATACTAAAAACAATGCCAAAAAGTGTACAAATTATCCGCTCATCAGCGTCCCTTCTTCTATGCCTATGAATACTTTTTCAGCCAGTTGAATGTTACTTTTCCTTTTACTGCTTTTGAAACTGACCTGTTGTGGTCGTGTAATATTGCTCCATCCCAACTTCACCCCAATTCTTGGGGTTTTATTAAAATTTTTCAACTTCTCTGCTGTGAACTAGATGTAATACCTTCCCAGACTCTGTTTCTTTACTTGTTTGTATCTGCCAAGCCTGGCAGTTCTTCAAAAAAGAAAGCTTCTTGGGTTTCTTTCCGGTCCGCTCAGGGCCATAAAGTGTTTGCGATGTATGATGAGTCCTTTAAGGACTTCAAGAATTACTTCTTTAGAGTTCGAGCTGTTGAGGGGCCCCGCCCCTTTTTTCTTGATGAAAATGACGAGCCCTCCTTCCCTCTAGAGTGGCAGAAGGATGTAAGGGTGTCTCGGTATACCTGGGAGATGCTGGATGATGTTGAACGCGCTTTTGTAGTTGTTCTTGAGGATCTCTGGGGGAAACCACCTCATCTTGATACAAAAAGATTTTTGACTAATCTGTCCTTGGTTCGGACTGCTTTGGGTATTTGTTTGTCTATTTGTCTGACTTGTTTCTATACTTATTTCCTTTTTCTTCCTCTTTTGTAACTCTTTGTCGTGGCTATTTTTGTGTTTTGTAGAGATGTCAAAGAATAATGACTCTATGAAGGCCTTCAAAAGGGCAAAGAAGGCAATGCTACTCTGAACATCTCGGCCAAGGTGGCCGGCGAGGGATCTTCACAGGTCCCCCCTGAAGCCTCCTGTGCCGAATACCCTTGGGCCGAGGAAAGTAATTCCTACTCCCCAGTTTCATCAGGTTGATCCTCCTCAAACTTCTGCTACTGCTTCTGGTGCCCCACCTTTGAAAAAGCAAAAAACATCTGAGCCTTTTAACTTGGATGCCCTGGACTTTGATGCCATCGAATTCGTTGACCAGCAAATTGCCCCCCTATGGTGGGCTTTCCATGGACGACGTGTCTCTTCTTCAGCATTTGGATTTTATCACTAAAAATAGTGTGAAGATGGCTCATATGGGTGCGGCTATTTTCCGTACAGTTCAGGGGATTCCGATTCATGCCACCAAATCTTTTATGGAGGAGGCCAAGTCAGAATTTGATCGGATCAAGGGTCTGAAGGAAGAGTTGGAGGTGAAGTTGGCAAAGGTGGAGAAGGAGCTGGAGGGTGAGAAGGCCAGCTCTATTGCCTTTGCTGCTTCTTTGAAGCTGGCTGAGGACATGGCACTGAAGCACAATGATAGCTATGTCTCAACTTACAGGGAGTTGATGTGTCTCCGGGGTGATTTGGAGACTGCTCGAGTTAATTATGGTGAGCTTCAGGGTCATCTTGTGGGCAGTGTGACTGCCGCCTCTGAGAACCTAATGGAGCAGTTCCGGGTTGTCGCTCCTGATGCCGACTTGACTCTCATCAGTCTGGACAATGTCGTGAGGGATGGTAAGATTGTCCCTGATGACCAAGATGATGATTATGATGATCCTCCTCCAGTGTCTTCTCTTAAGGTGTCGACCTCCTCAGTTCCTCCCATTACGTCTGATCTGAACTGTCAGATCCTGAATCGGGATGATGGAACTGTAGATGCTGTGCCCCTTTAGACTCGTCCTCCTTCTCCCCGTACTGATGCTGCCGGGAAGGCTCCCGATCTTTAGCTGATCTTTTTTCTGAATATTTTGTGTAAATAGCCCGGTTTGTGGACTTTTTGAACTTTGTTTTATTTGTTCTTATTAACTGCTGATGCTTAGTTGTCTCCCTTGCAACTTTTTTGAAAAACAAAAGTAGCTTCCGAGGTTGGTTTGTGGTGACCCCTTGAAGTTTTATCGTATTATGCATGATATCTGTTGAAATTTTGCTGTCTGGCCTCTTTAGGTTGCTTTTGTGTTTATCGTTTGTAGCTTGGATCCTTTTGAGGCCGTGCCTGTGGGGGGGTCCGACTTGTTTCTCGGTTTCCTCGCTCTTGTTTGTATTTTTAGTACCTCATAACCAATTTCTTTATGTTGGTCCCCCTCAAAAGTTATTTTTGTGATCCCCTTTTCTGGGCTTTTACTCGGTCTCTTTCAGGGATTATGTTGATAACTTTTTAGGAGTCTGACTTGGTTATGTCGGTCTCCTTTAAGTTATTTTTCGTAGTCCTCTTTCTTGGATCTTTGTCAGATCTCTTTCAGGGACTATTCGTATAACTTTTTTAGTGGTAGGAGTCCGACTTGGTTATGTCGGTCTCCTTTAAGTTATTTTTCGTAGTCCTCTTTCTTGGATCTTTGTCAGATCTCTTTCAGGGACTATTCGTATAACTTTTCAGTAGCAGGAGTCTGACTTCGTTATGTCAGTCTCCTTTAAGTTATAGCGTAATCCTCTTTCTTGGATCTCTATCAGATCTCTTTCAGGGATTACTTGTATAACTTTTCAGTGGTAGGAGTCCGACTTCGTTATGTCGGTCTCCTTTAAGTTATAGCGTAATCCTCTTTCTTGGATCTTTATCAGATCTCTTTCAGGGACTACTTGTATAACTTTTTAGTGATAGGAGTCCGACTTGGTTGTGTCGGTCTCCTTTAAGTTATTTTTCGTAGTCCTCTTTCTTGGATCTTT
>NC_029780.3:96060363-96061904 GCF_000817695.3 Arachis duranensis
TCGACCTGGTGCCTCATTAAAAAACCTTTTCAGGAAAAAGAGTGCATCCATTTAGTGAGACCTTTTACCTTTTCTAACTGTAGTACCTTCGTAGGTTGCAGGCGTGCCATGATCGGGGAAGCTCTCGTCCATCAAGCTCGGACAGTCTGTAGTAGCCCTTCCCAAGTACTTCTATGACTCGATAGGGTCCTTTCCAGTTCGCTGCCAGCTTCCCTTCTCCGGGTCGAGTTGTTCCAATGTCATTCCGAATTAGGATGAGATCATTCTCTGCAAAACTTCTTGGCACTACCTTTTGATTATATTTGGAAGCCATTCGGTGTTTTAGAGCTTCTTCCCTGATCCGAGCTCTTTCTTGGATTTCGGGTAACAAGTCGAGCTCTTCTCTCTGAAGTTGGGAGTTTACTCGTTCATTGTAGTGGACTACTCGGGGAGATTCTTCCTCAATTTCTATTGGAATCATTGCCTCCACTTCGTATGCTAGTCGGAATGGTGATTCGTTTATAGTAGAATGCGGGGTTGTTCGATACGCCCATATGACTTGTGGAAGTTCCTCGGCCCAAGCTCCCTTTGCTTCTTGTAGCCTTCGCTTTAGTCCGGCCAATATGACTTTGTTGGCCGCTTCGGCTTGTCCATTGGCTTGGGGATGTTCAACGGAGGTGAACTGGTGTTTTATGTTCAAGTCGGCCACCAGTTTTCTGAAGCCTGCATCTGTAAATTGGGTATCGTTGTCCGTGGTGATGGAGTATGGTATTCCGAACCTCGTAATAATGTTCCTATATAGGAATTTTCGACTTCTTTGAGCGGTGGCATTGGCTAGGGGTTCTTCCTCGATCCATTTTGTGAAATAGTCTACTCCTACTATGAGGAATTTTACTTGTCCCGATCCCTGTGGGAAGGGTCCGAGAAGGTCGAGTCCCCATTTCGCAAATGGCCAGGGTGAGGTCATGCTGATGAGTTTTTCTGGTGGGGCAATATGAAAGTTGGCATGCTTCTGGCATGGTGGGCATGTCCTCACAAATTCTGTAGCCTCCTTTTGTAGAGTTGGCCAATAGAATCCCGGCCGAAGTATCTTTTTGGTGAGAGCTTGCGCTCCGAGATGATTACCACAGATGCCGCTGTGTACTTCCTCCAAGACTTCTTTTGTGTTGGAAGTCGGTACGCATTTTAGTAAAGGTGTTGATATCCCTCTTTTGTATAGCGTGTTGTTTATGATAATGTAGTACTGTGCCTCCATTTTCAGCCTCTTTGCCTCATTTTCATCTGTAGAGAGTGCTTCTGTTTTGAGGTAATTTATTATGGGGGTCATCCATCCTTGATCCCGACCTATTATGGCTAGTGATGAGCGGATAATTTGTACACTTTTTGGCATTGTTTTTAGTATGTTTTTAGTATGATCTAGTTAGTTTTTAGTATATTTTTATTAGTTTTTAGTTAAAATTCACTTTTCTAGACTTTACTATGAGTTTGTGTGTTTTTCTGTGATTTCAGGTATTTTCTGGTTGAAATTGAGGGTCCTGAGCAAAAATCTGATTCAGAGATTG
>NC_029780.3:96068946-96073069 GCF_000817695.3 Arachis duranensis
TTCAACCGTTCTGAAATTTTACGACATAAAAATAATAGGACTAAAGTTTCATTTAAAATTGGTTTCGCTTCAAAATTCAATTCGGAACATTCACAGCAGAGCCAACAAGTTACTTCTGTTCCAAAAATTCTGCAGTAAAAATCAGATCCTGCAACCATTACTCAAAAATTCACCATAAATCTTATATTTAATGAAAAGATCTCAAACTCTCCCATTCAGTCCCAATTATTCCCAAGTTTAACCAGGATTTCGTTCAACGCAATTTCGATCATCACAGAATTAGTTACAGTCTTTCAAAGTTACTGTCTTCACTTAAAGGTAATGCAGAAATTCAGATTTTAAGGCTTAACTTTGAAAAATCATAGCTAAATCTTCAGTTAATACGAAACCTTCAAATTTAAATCCTAACAACTACACTTGTTAAAGTTTACTCAGATTTTAATCTCATACCATTTCGATCACTAGCAAATTACTAGGCCGTCCTCAAAGTAACCATTCTATTTTGAAAACCAGATTCTTAATAATAGTTCAGTCTTTTAGGCCCTAATTCTTCAACAATTCTCAATCCAGTATCAAATATATCAAATGATTATCTTAGTCTCAACCATTTATACATAATCAGTCAAAACCACAATCCTCTACTAATCTCAAGTCACTTTCACAGCCATAGCAATATACCAAACAACCATTTCAACAACCAACAATCAATAATTCAATCATCTACCATACATAATTACAATCAATTCAATCACAGCACCAAGCACAATCGCAATCACAATCCAACATTCATATAATCAATTAATTACTCAGCTATTAATACTATTTGCAGTTATTCAGTAAACCTTGTTGGCATTCCTAAATTAAAATCATTTTAAACCCCCTACCTCGATGTCGCAATCGCATACTTAACGTAACAACTTCCTTCCCTTTTAGTTTCATGGCAACAGCAGTGACTCTCACGCAACTGGAACGGCAGAGGCAGTAACCAGAATAGCAGCATTGTTAATCATCACAGCAGTGATCGGGGTTGTAACCAAGCAAAGGATTCAAATTGGGTGGAAATTAAGAGCAATCACAGCCCTGGGAATTTCAAGACAGGGCACATACCAGAATCAACTCGAAACAAGTATAGCAGTGACAATAAAATGTGTTATTAGACAATGATCAAGGAAAAGATCAATCCAGAATTAAAGTAGCATCAGACTCACCAATAGCAACTCTAACAGATTCATAATAGCATCAACGCCGGTATTCCAAATAATAGCAGTAGAGAAACAGGTGCAGCAAAGGGGCATGAACGACGGGGTCGACTAGGATCCAGATTGACGGTGGAGACAACAATACAAAACAGGAACATACACTATTGTATTCAGAATGAAAATATAGTAGAGAAATAAAATCGGGAAGCAGAGCACGAGCAAGAGTGTTACAGTTTCAAGAATGGAATTGGGAACGCAGGGGAAGCTGCTGTCGGGTATTTCAGTGGCGCCTCCCTTCAAGCTCAATGATGATTGAACTGTGACGGCGAGCTCCCTTCAACGGCAGCGCTAACGGCGGTGTGCGGCGTTGGCAGCGACGACTCCAACACGGTGACAGAGGCAGAGCTTCTTCTCGGTCAGCTGCTTGCAGCTCACAGTTTCCTCCCAACGTCGTTCTTCCTCTCCTCTTCATGGTTCTGCTTCCGACGGTGGTGACACGTGTGACGGGCTCCACGGCTGCGCGGCGCAACCTCCTCCCTCTCCGTCGCGAGTTCGTCCCTCTCTCTTTCTCCTGACGCTCTTGATGACGACGGCTCCAAGGTGGCAGCAGGAAACTCGAAGGCGTTCGGTCTCCACAGCATATGAAATAACCAATTATAAAAATTACATAAGAATATTAATTAACATAAACTCCAAATATTAATAGAATAAATCGTAACTTTTTCAGGATAAAAATTACTTAAATTAATTGTACAATTCTTTCTTATTTTTCAATTACTAAAATTATACAAAATATTCCATTATATAAAATTACTTAAGAATCTTAATTGATTTAAAATAAAATTATCTCCGAATCTATTTAATTATTTCTAATAAAATAATTTCTAAAATTATAAAGTTTAAACTTAATAAAATAAAATCACAATTTATTCATAATTAGATTTTCAAAAATGCGGGATGTTACATTCTATCCAACTTACAAAAATTTTCGCCCTCGAAAATTGATATAAAATGAAAAGATTTATATTCACATCCCCTTTTGAATATTTTAAAGGTTCCAAGAAAATGATATCACAAACACCAAGGAAAATATATTAGGTGATGCAAAAGTTGATAAAAATAATTTGATGCAAACGAAATTTCAAAATCTAAAAGTAAATAGGCATAATGTTCGTTCAGAACTCTTAACAAAGCATGATCATTTCCTCTCATCACTTCAAAACTCCACAACTCCTTATAACCTCGTATACTGACCAGATTCACTTTCCGCGCGCATAGATCGTGTCCCTAAGAACTAACGCATATAAGGAATACGAACATGAGAAGAGAAAGACAAACGGCACGAAAGGTTTATGCGAGAAATTGGAAAAATACTCAAGTTCTCAGTTGAACATGATGGTATTTCGCCAGGATTTGAAGGAAAACGCGAAATCATCAACAAACAAGGATATATAAACAATGAAATGGAGCATAAAGGGAATCAAATTAAGGCTTAGGAAGAAATTTTGAATCGAACAATTTCAATATGAACATCATAGGAAAAATAGTACAAAAATTTTGAACCACTTCAATTTGAAATAGAGGGAATTAGTTTATCTTTTCCAAAAGAATATATATAAATCTAACATTTTTCAAAGTACTAAACTAAGTATAAACAATATGTTATACTAATTTAATTTCAAATCAAAACAAATCATGCATGGTTTGTAAACTAAAGCTTGGAAGATACTTAAGTACATAGCTATAGAATTATAGTAAAGTTGGCAGAAAATCAGCTTCTATTTAAAGAATGAATTCTGAAATCAAATTTTCTATAAATCAATAAAAGATAAGTGGTATATCACAAATAAACAAAATTAAACCATATAAAGAAGTTTCAGAGTTTATGTAAGAAAGTCTAGGCTGAATTAAAAACAATCCCATTAAAATTTAAGTAAGGGTTGTGGATACC
The DNA here is from genome assembly GCF_000817695.3 of Arachis duranensis. NCBI lineage: Eukaryota > Viridiplantae > Streptophyta > Magnoliopsida > Fabales > Fabaceae > Arachis > Arachis duranensis. Next base: position 96,072,097 of record NC_029780.3, read on the forward strand.
GTCAAGTAAAAAAAGATGTAAATTGAAATTTTTCTCGAAGAGAATCTGAAGCAAGTACTCAAGAGGGAAATTACAAGAAATAGTATGTTGCACCGAAATAAATCCGGGTTCAGAGCAAGGAGCATAGAGTTTGTAAGGTAAAGATAAATGTTTCAAAAGATTCAAGCAACGACCAGATACAGAGTCAAGCAAGGACATGCACGAATGTTAATACAAGGTTAGCAAGAAAGAGATCAGAAACTAGAAATTCAAATACAGTTGATAAAGAAAGAAATAACAAGCACGAATAAAGAGCATACGTCGAAACGGAACTAGTCTCTAGAATTTAGTTTCTAACGTCCCCCAAAACCTCGTGATTCGCGTTAATCTATCACTTCTATTTCGTCTATGATAACCTATTAGTGTTCCATATACATAAATCATTAGTATTAAGTTGGCCAAACTTGATACCATGAGGTATGCAATGGTAAACTAATAGCATTAATCACTAGACAGTCATGCATATAAAACATAAAATCTTGTCATCAGAACAAGTTAGAAAGCATGACAGACACTCAGAGTATGCAATGAAGCATAGCCAGTCTACTCCCAAGGCTCTACAGGAAGGACTGCTCTGATACCATATTGTAACATCCCTTCCAGTAAAATACCTTGCTTAAGTCAGGGTATTTCTACTAGAAAGAACGTTACGTGACCTTTTCTAATATTAACTACTTATTTACTGAGCCTTTGTATCGATTTCGCGTTTCAGTTTTAAGAAAATGCCAGAAAATTTTGTTTTTATTCATTAAAGACATGTATCAAGGATAAATATTGCAAATAATAATAACAATCACAGAGGTATTATTATTAGTAATTCTTATACATAGGAAGTCATATAAACCCAAATACAATACCTACCCCTCTGATAAAATAAAACTTCAAAGGACAAGAGCGAGGGGACTCTATGAAAGCAATTAAAACCATAAAGAAA
>NC_029780.3:96076784-96077562 GCF_000817695.3 Arachis duranensis
AATTTGGAAGGACAAGTGGGTCAGCTGAGCAAGAAAATTACTGAACTCCCTCCAAGTACTCTCCCAAGCAATACAGAAGAAAATCCAAAAGGAGAGTGCAAAGCCATCAACTTGGCCGAATCCTGGGAGGGAGAAGAGGCAGTAAACGCCACTGAGGAAGACCTCACTGGACGTCCACTGACCTCTAATGAGTTCCCCAATGAGGAACCATGGGAATCCGATGCTCAAAATGAGACCCTAGAGATTCCATTGGACTTACTCCTGCCATTCATGAGCTCTGATGAGTATTCTTCCTCTGAAGAGGATGAGTATGTCACTGAGGAGCAAGTTGCTAAATACCTTGGAGCAATCATGAAGGTGAATGACAAGTTATTTGGGAATGAGACTTGGGAGGATGAATCCCCTTTGCTCACCAAAGAATTGAATGACTTGTCTAGGCAGAAACTACCTCAAAAGAGGCAGGATCCTGGGAAGTTTTCTATACCTTGTACCATAGGCACCATGACCTTCAAGAAGGCCTTGTGTGACTTAGGGTCAAGTGTAAACCTCATGCCCCTCTCTGTAATGGAGAAATTAGGGATCTTTGAGGTGCAAGCTGCGAAAATCTCACTAGAGATGGCAGACAATTCACGAAAACAAGCCTATGGACTTGTAGAGGATGTTCTGGTAAAAGTTGAAGACCATTACATCCCTACTGATTTCATAGTCCTAGAGACTGGGAAGTGCATGGATGAATCCATCATCCTTGGCAGACCCTTCCTAGCCACAGCAAAGGCTG
>NC_029780.3:96081224-96081619 GCF_000817695.3 Arachis duranensis
AGTGGGAGTTAAACGCCCAAACTGGCATAAAAGCTGGCGTTTAACTCCAAGAAGAGTCTCTGCACGAAAAATGCTTCATTGCTCAGTCCAAGCACACACCAAGTGGGCCCGGAAGAGGATTTTTATGTCATTTGCTCATTTCTGTAAACCTTAGGCTACTAGTTTTCTATAAGTAGGACCTTTTACTATTGTATTAGTAGACTTTGGTAGCTATCTTCATTTTTATGCTATCTTAGATCACTGGGAGGCTGGCCTCACGGCCATGCCTAGACCTTATACTTAGGTATTTTCAACGGTGGAGTTTCTACACACCATAGATTAAGGTGTGGAGCTCTGCTGTACCTCGAGTATTAATGCAATTACTATTGTTCTTCCATTCAATTCCGCTTGTTCTT
>NC_029780.3:96082433-96086210 GCF_000817695.3 Arachis duranensis
ATCTGTAGGGAGTGCTTCTGTTTTGAGGTATTTTATTATGGGGGTCATCCATCCTTGATCCCGACCTATTATGGGCTAGGACTTTTCTTCTTCCGCTATTGACGGGTTCTGTAGTACCTCCTGGATGAGGCTTCTGTTGTTGCCCCCTGGTTTGGTGCTGGCTAATTTTGAAAGGGCATCAGCTCGGGCATTTTGCTCACAAGGTATGTGTTAAATTCTATATTCCCCGAGTTGTCTGAACTGTTCTTTGGTTTTATCCAAATATTTTTTCATGGTCGGATCTTTGGCTTGGTAGCTTCCTGTTATTTGTGAGGTTATGACTTGTGAGTCACTGTAGATGTTGAGTTTTTGAGCTCCAACCTCCCTAGCCAGCTTCAAACCAGCTAATAGTGCTTCGTATTTTGCCTGGTTGTTTGAGGCCGGGAATTCGAATTTAAGGGAGAGCTCAAGTTGAGTTCCTTGGTTGCTTTCGATTATCACACCCGCACCGCTTCCTGTTTTATTCGAGGATCCGTCTACGTATATGTTCCACTCTATGGGGATTTCCGGGGTGTCTGTGAATTCTGCGATGAAGTCGGCCATGTGTTGTGATTTGATGGCTGTCCGCGCCTCGTATTGGAGGTCGAACTCAAACAACTCGATTGCCCATTGTAGGATTCTTCCTGCTAGATCTGTTTTCTGCAATATCCCTTTTATGGGTTGGTTGGTCCGAACTTTAATGGTATGCGCTTGGAAATATGGGCGAAGACGCCGGGACGTGAGGATCAGAGCGTAGGCAAACTTTTCTATTTTCTGGTAGTTCAGCTCAGATCCCTGTAGCGCTTTGCTAATGAAGTAGACGGGTTTTTGCCCATGTTCGTCTTCTCTGACTAGTGCTGAGGCTATTGCCCGGCTCTCTACTGTGAGATATAATATGAGCGGTTCTCCTTCTCGTGGCCGAGATAGGATAGGTGGCCGTCCTAAGAACTCTTTGAAGTCTCGGAAGGCTTGCTCACATTCCGTCGTCCATTCTAACTGTTTTCCCTTTCTTAAAGTAGCATAGAAGGGGAGAGATCTTATCGCGGCTCCTGCTAAGAAGCGGGATAGAGTGGCCAGCGTCCCGTTGAGTTGTTGTACTTCTTTGACACAAGTTGGGCTCTTCATGTTGAGTATGGCTTGACACTTGTCTGGATTTACTTCAATCCCCCTTTGTGTGAGCATGAAGCCCAAGAATTTGCCTGCTTCTACTGCGAAGGTGCATTTTGCGGGATTGAGCCGCATGTCGTGTTTCCTAATAGTGTAAAACACTTGAGCCAGGTCGGATAATAATGTATCTTCGCTTTGTGTCTTTATCAACATGTCGTCTACATAAACTTCCATGGTTTTCCCGATGTGATCTGAGAAAACTTTATTCATTAGCCTTTGATAAGTAGCTCCTGCGTTCTTGAGACCAAAAGGCATCATGATGTAACAGTAGTTTGCTTTCGGCGTTAGGAATGAGGTCTTTTCTTGATCTGGCGGATACATGGGGATTTGGTTGTACCCTGAATACGCGTCCATGAACGAGAGATACTTATATCCTGATGAAGCATCTACTAGAGCGTCGATGCTTGGGAGAGGGTAAGGATCTTTTGGGCAGGCTTTGTTGAGGTCAGTGTAGTCGGTACACATTCGCCACTTCCCATTTGACTTTTTCACCAAGACGACATTTGCTAGCCATAGTGGGTATTTGACTTCCCTTATGAACCCGGCCTTTAGTAGCGCCTGTACTTGTTCTTCCACAGCTTGAGCTCGTTCTGGTCTGAGTTTTCTTCGTCTTTGTTGTACCGGCCGGGATCCCGGGTAGACTGCCAATTTGTGGCTCATTAGTTCGGGATCAATACCTTGCATGTCGGCAGCTTCCCATGCAAAGAGATCAACATTATCTCGTAGGAACCGTATTAGTGATTCCTTTGTGTCTCCTTTCAGGATCGTGCCAATATTAGTTGTTTTATATGAGGTGTCTCCAATCTGGACTCTTTCTACTTCTCCATCGGGTCGTGGTCGGAATTCTTCTCGCCTCTGAACTCCACCGAGCTCGATTGTGTGGAACTCTCTTCCTTCACCTCGGAGGTTTAGGCTTTCGTTATAACAACGACGTGCCATCTTTTGATCTGCCTTTATTGTAGCTATCCCTTCCGCAGTTGGGAATTTCATACATAGATGTGGAATTGAAACTATTGCACCGAGTTGATTTAACGTTGTCCGACCTATTAAGGCATTGTAGGCTGAGCTTACGTCGACCACGATGTAGTCTATCTTGAGTGTTCTGGATTGGTTCCCCTTTCCGAAGGTTGTATGCAGCGATACGTATCCCAGCGGTTGAACTAGGGCATCTCCTAGTCCAAACAGGCTATTCGGGTACGCTCTTAGCTCTTTTTCTTCTAGACCGAGTTTGTCGAAGGCAGTTTTGAATAAGATGTCGGCAGAGCTTCCCTGGTCAATTAGTGTACGGTGAAGGTTGGCGTTTGCCAGTATGATCGTAATGACCATGGGGTCGTCATATCCCGAGATGATTCCGGATGCGTCTTCCTTGGTAAACGTGATTGCTGGGATGTCTTGGGCTTCATTTTTTCCTTCGACGTGGTACACCTCTTTGAGGTGTCGCTTACGAGATGATTTGGAGATTCCTCCTCCAGCAAATTCGCCGTGTATTATGTGAACGTGTCTTTCCGGTGTGCGAGGTGATCGTTCAGATTGTCCAACATCCTCATCCCTTCTTCTTTTTCTTGGTTCGTCATCCCGATTAGCCAAAAACCGATCTAACTTTCCTTCTCGTACTAATTTTTCTATGACGTTTTTCAAGTTGAAACATTCGTTGGTGGAATGCCCTCGAAGTCGGTGATATTCACAGTATTCATTCCGATTTCCCCCTCCTCTTTTGCCTTTAAGTGGCCGAGCTGGAGGGATTTTTTCCGTATAGCAGACTTCTTTGTAAACGTCTACTAAGGATACCCTAAGAGGGGTGTAGTTGTGATATTTCTTGATTTTCTCTCCGGAGCGATCTTCCTTTTTCTTGGATTCTTTGTCTCGGTAGGCAGAACCGGACCTTGAGGTTTCGCCAAGTCGAGAATTTTTCTCCATGTTAATGTACTTCTGCGCTCGTTCTTGTACTTCATCTAGGGATGTCATGTATCTTTTTGATATAGATTGGCTAAATGGTCCTTCTCGCAGGCCATTTATGAGGCCCATGATGGCAGCTTCTTTTGGTAGATTTTGTATGTCCATGCATGTTTTGTTGAATCTCTCCATGTAGTTGCGAAGACTTTTTCGGTCTCCTTGCTTGATCCCGAGTAAGCTGGGTGCGTGTTTGGCTTTGTCCTTTTGTATGGAGAATCGAGCCAGGAATTTTTTGGCCAGGTCATCGAAACTCGAGATGGATTTTGGAGGTAGGTTGTCGAACCATTTAATGGCTGTCTTGGTGAGGGTTGTTGGAAAGGCTTTGCAACGAACTGCATCTGAGGCATCGGTGAGGTACGTTCTACTTCTGAAGTTGCTGAGATGATGGTTGGGGTCGGAGGTACCGTCATATATAGTCATATCCGGAAGCTTGAAATCTTTCGAAATTTTGGTTTTCATAATTTCTCTGGTAAATGGATCTTGATCTTTCTGAGAACTATCCTCCGTGGATGGTCTAGTAGCTTTGGTTTTGAGATCAGCTTCGAGTTTTATAAGCTTATCTTCTAATTCTCGGCGCCACCTTATTTCCCGGCGTAGATCTTCTTCTTTTTCACGTCGATGTTGGGCTTCTTTCTCAAG
>NC_029780.3:96086255-96093380 GCF_000817695.3 Arachis duranensis
GGCGTTCTGTCTTCCAAACCTGAATCGCGGTCATTGTCATGGTCATCCGCCATGTTAATGGGATGACTTCCAGGTCCTCGGCAACGGCGCCAATGTTCCGAGGGTTACCTGAAACTGTAGGTCGATCTCGGATGAGATCTTCTGTGTTGATCGGAGCCGACGCGTCTGGCAGGTGTACGGCGGCCGGAGCTGGTGTGTCTGACTTGTTGGACTTGGTGGTGGTGCTGATCCTTCGTCCCCAGAGGGTGGGGGGTACCTGCAAGGGACTCCGATGCTTAAGTTAGCAAGGATATTAAGCAGGTATTGAGTAGAATCAGAGTATGAGTTATACCTGGGTGCTCCAGTGTATTTATAATGGTGAGATGTGACCTTCTGTGGATAAGATAAGTTAGTTATCTTATCTTATCTTTATCTTATCTATAAATGAGGTCATCTTTAAGGGAACCGCCTTTATCTCTATGGGCTTGGGCTGTCCTTGGATTTGGGACGTGTTCCTCTATTTGGGCCCTTTGTTTGGGCTTTCCTGTGACTTGGCCGAGATCTTTGAGAAGAGGTCGGGTTGTCCTGACCTGAAGAGGTCGGTCGCTTTGTCTGTAGAACATCCCGGGTCGGACAACTCGACCCAGGGTATGAACAGGCTCTTTATAAATTACTAGGCCTGGCCTATTATTCAGCCTGGCCTGGCCTGAAGCCTGTTAAAAGGCCTGATAATTTTTTTTACAAAAATAAAAATATTATTTAAAAAAGTTTTTAATAAAAGAATTTATATGTAGTATGTCATATATTTAATATTTATAAAAAATTTTAAACTTTTAACGTATTTAAAATATACAAAAATATTTATAATAAAATATAATAAATTTAAAATATCTCATAATTTTATTAATAATAAAAATTATTTATATATTTAATTATATTTTAACAGGCCCAAGCAGGCCTGATAGGCCTATAAGGCTAATTAGTAAGCCTGGGCCTGGCCTATTAATGTATTAAGGCTTATAAAAGAGTCTAGGCCTGTACCTATTTTATAACAGGTCAGGCCAAACACAGGCCAGACTGCAGACCCCTGGCAGGCCGCCTGGCCTTTTTCCACCCCTAGCTATGTTATATAAGGAAAATTTTTGTTAGATATCATGAGTCTCTAAAATGGTCTGTTTGTGTTACGATTGTGGAGTGCATCGAAATATTTATCTCTCAAAAGTCTCCAAACTAATTATCTTTGGTATTATTTTCATTACAATCAAATAATATAATACAAAAAAATAAAATCTTAAATTTCTAATGAAATAAAAATATCAAAATTTATTAATGTAAACAGTGTTGATCATACAGTAACATTTAACATGTAATGTTGATTTAAAATAAAATGTTAACTTTTTATTTATAACTGATATTACTACTAGTTATACTATAATTTTCATTATTATAAAAATAAAATAATGCATGAAAATATATGAGAAACCAAATATAATTCAGTGTAATATTGATTTAAATATATTAATGTAAGAAAAAAGTTTCAAAGAATGATGAAAATGGGTGTTGAACCCAAGTATATAAGTTGGAAGCATATCATTTTAACCAATTGAGTTAACTTGTTTTCCTTTGAGATAGAATGACTTACAAAAGCTTCCATTGTCCCAACAAAGCTCCGCCAATGATTGAATCGAACCAAAAAAATGTATGTAAATAAAATAAAAACTTATATAAATATTACGATTGGTAGAAAGAAATTAAATATTTGAAATTAATATAACTCAGTGTTACTTAGTGAACACAAAAGTACACTAACAAATTTTAATAATTTTAATAACATACATCGAAATATCAAATTTCAAAAGTATACTAACAAATTTATATATTGTATAGTTGAAGTTAAAGAGGGTGACGGGACCATGACCCACTCAAATTAGGAATTGTTCCGTCACCGGACGTGGGTTAGACCGTTAGACAACAAAATTTCATATGCGTTTGCAAGTTAGACAATTTAGACAATTTAGGCACTATAAAATTCACTTTGAAAAGATATAAACTTCATTCAATATTAGTATTTTCACCTGTAATAACATCAATGGAAGATTAATATTTTAAAACTACGCTAGCTTTATCCTGACGTTATATGATATGGTACAAAAAATGATAGAATCAAACTTTTTTAACGAAAATATCGACAGAGGGAGAACATCACGGTCTTCGTATAAAAAATAAATAAAAAAAATACGATTTTGAAGTAGTATTTTTAATAACAGAACGTCATCGGACACATTTTGGTTATAAAATTAGTTAATAATATATAAATATATAGCACATAATATAGCATATTTTAATGTTAATAAAAAATGTCATGTTGCATATTTTGATTGTCAAGTTTGTAATTAGTCATTAATAATGATATATGAGACATATAATCTGGGTGAAGGAATGAGAGAGATAGGAAAGAAAGAACGCAGGAGGGGAGGATTCTTTAATTTTGGACGATAATATTTAATTCCAATTACAATAACAAATTGAGTAACATGTGGCACATTTTGGTTGTAAAATTATTAATATATAATGCATTTTTAGGACGTTTGTATCCATCGCATTAATAAAAATGAATATTTAAATTTAAGGGTACGCGGGAAAATTTCTTGAACGAAGTTCACAGGTATTAGATGCATGGTTTTTATTTATACATTCAAATTCAAATTAAAGGCCCCAACCTTAACTCTACAACATCTAGGGTGAGCATATTGGAAGTTTGTATTTTGACATTTTAGGTGATCATGGCAGTTGGAAACTCTCCGAACAAAGAGAAAGATTTCACAAACCCTTTGCAAAATGTAGAATAGTGCCCCACTACAATATTTTTGTTTAGTTGTGGTAGTTTTTTCTTTTATTTGTGGAGGTTTATAACCCCCACCACATGGTTTGTGGGGTTTTTAAAACCCCCCAAAATTTGAGGTTCCACGAAGTCTTTTGTGGGGGGTTTTATGTGTTTAGTGGGGGTTTTATATTGAACTTTTGTGGCAGTTTAAAACTCCCACAAATTGATTTTTTAATTTAACAAAAATTAACTATTTTGTGAAATTTTTAAACCTCCACAAATCCTGTAATTATTTATTTAATTTTAATTTAAAATCATTCATTAATCTCATCTCATTTACATACTCTCAAATTAAAAAAAAATTTTAACATCAAAATTTAAAAACTAAATCTTTTATAACACAATTCCTCAATATAAGACATAACTCTATATAACAACTCTCAATATCAATAGTTCCAAACATAATTACATATGATATTATTCTACATAACTACAAGTGAATAAGGTGATCTTCGTCCCATTTAGGGTAGTACCCTGCCATCCCAATAATACAACAAATGCACCATTGAAACTATGAAAAAATACAAAGGAAGCAAAACAGGGTGCGGTACAGAAAAAACAAGAACAAACTAAAAAGCATTGAATGAATGAATGATCTCTCAAACCTTGTTAATAGATTCTTCCAAATTGAGAGTGTCCACAAGCCTTGTTGTGCTCTTCTCCATAATCAACTTGGCCACCGTTCAAATAATAGAACAATTCTCGTGCCCTGAAATAAATAAATAAATAAATAAATAATCAGAATTAAAAAAGAAATTTGTTAGAAAATCACATGCAAACCGATTAAGAGGAAAACATATGAATGAACATCAGACATAAATTATTAATTTTTTTCTCTTAAGTCTTAGAACCTCACCTATCATTGACGCTGGTTAAAGACCCCAAATCTAGAACCAGAACCTTTTCATCTTTCTTCTTTGCCCAGCAAAGTATGACAAACTATCCAATTTCTAAATGAGAAAACAACAATTATGTACAATAAGAAACCCAGCTTCAGATACTTCATCCAAAACCTCAAAATTTTATCAAACACATTGTCTACAAGAAGATAAAGAAAAACGAAGAAGAAGAAGAAGAATAAGTTTTAAAAAATTCAAAGAAGAAGTTAAACAACTAAATAAAAAATAAAATATGGTTTGAATTTTAAAAAAAAATGTATTAAGATTAAAAGCCACCATTTCAAGTTAGTTAGATGTGAACTAAAACTACTAATTAGTCACAAATCTTGTAGTGTATAAAATTATGTATTGCATTGCACTTCAACACTTTGCTATTCACTTTAGCTTTTGCACAATCAGCAAAAAATAATCTTCTGTGATTTTCATGACTCTAATATTTCCTGATTCAAAAACCAAGCATTTTAAGGAATGTTGTTGGAAGAAGCAGGATACATGTGCTATTAATCATGTGAAGAAACTTCAATATACAGAGAGAAGTCAAAACACTTGAGTTAACAAGATTAATAAAGTGATCAATATACATAAGCAATCATACACTAACAATTATATATAAAATGATCAATTTAATTTATCATAACTTTGGTCACAACCTATCAAGTCATCGTTATAGAACTTCTACACATTAATAAAGTGATTCAAGAAAGCAGAAAGAAGGTATTTAGAATAAGAAAAGAGGAGAATAAACAGCAAACGTTTACTGTATTATTTAGTTTAAGTGGATCTAACCAGTGTAATCATATATGATTCTTAGATTTACAACATTTTCTATGCAAAAAAAAAAGATGAGTGGATTAATAATAACCATTTATACTAACAACTAACAAGCAAGCGGCTACAAAGTAGGGAGTAAAAATTCAATAATTTTCTTCAATAAATAACTAGAAATCTGAGTATGCCCTATTCTTCTCAAAAAACAAAATAAGTAGTAACAACTTACTTGAACAAAATCAAATTGGCATATACCAGCAACAAAGTAATTGTTAAATTGACCAAAATCAACATAGCTCTAAATAGCCTTGGGCGTCAACTAACAATAAAAATTATAAAACAAGAATTTCAAGTACTAAACAAGGATTATTTACCACAACTGTATATACTTATATCAATTTATAACCAAATTGGAATTTAAAATTAAGCAAGGATCCATGACTATCGATGGCTTTACTAAATAAGTGTATGAGAATTGAAGAGTCTTACATATATTAACTTATATAAGAAACATATCAAGGTAACAATAATGTGCATGCCTAAACCTATTATTAAAAAAAATTAAAGAGATGGATCTTTAATATTTTTTTCTTTTTTTTTCTACTAATGTTTTTCATTTTCAATTGAATAGAACATCTAAGACAATTCCGCTAGGTGGGATAGCTACTTAAAATCAAACAGTAGCTACATGTGTTAAACAATGGCATAGTGTTCTATTAGATACATATTATTAGGCCATTTTAATTTTTTTTAGCGTCTTATTGAGTTGGTGTGTTAATTAGTTTCAAGGACCAAAGTGGTGACGAAATTGTGATCATCAACAACGGCGCCAAAAACTTGGAGCTCTCAAACGTGAATCACACTTTGTCACAACTTCACACAACTAACCAGTAAGTGCATTGGGTCGTCCAAGTAATACCTTACGTGTGTAAGGGTCGATCCCACGGAGATTGTTGGTATGAAGCAAGCTATGGTCATCTTGTAAATCTTAGTCAGGCAGATTCTAATGATTATAATGGTTTTCGAAAATTATAAAATAAATAGATCATAAAATAAAGATAGAGATACTTATGTAATTCATTGATGGGAATTTCAGATAAGCGCATGGAGATACTATATTCCTTTTGAATCTCTGCTTTCCTACTGCTTTCATCCAATCATTCTTACTCCTTTCCATGGCAAGCTATATGTTGGGTTTCACCGTTGTCAATGGCTACCTCCTGTTCTCTCAGTGAAAATGGTCCAAATGCTCTATTACAGCACGGCTAATCATCTGTCGGTTTTCGATCATGTCGGAATAGAATCCAGTGATTCTTTTGCGTCTGTCACTACGCCCAACACTCGCGAGTTTGAAGCTCGTCACAGTCATCCCATCTCAGATCCTACCCGGAATACCACAGACAAGGTTTAGAGTTTCTGGATCTTAGGAATGGCCGCCAATAATTCTAGCTTATACCACGAAGATTCTGATTAAGGAATCCAACAGATACACGCTCGATCTAAGGTAGAAAGGAAGTGGTTGTCAGGCACGCGTTCATAGGTGAGAATGATGATGAGTGCCACAGATCATCACATTCATCATGTTGCAGTGCAGCGAATATCTTAGAATAAGAATAAGTTGAATTGAATGGAAGAACAATAGTAATTGCATTAATACTCGAGGTACAGCAGAGCTCCACACCTTAATCTATGGTGTGTAGAAACTCCACCGTTGAAAATACATAAGAACAAGGTCTAGGCATGGTCGAATGACCAGCCTTCCCAAATGACATATGAATTTGAAAATTAGGGAAAAAGACCAATGGTCAAAAAGACACCGAATACAATAGTAAAAAGTTCTACTTATACTAAACTAGTTACTAGGGTTTACAGAAATAAGTCTAAGTGCAGAAATCCACTTCCGGAGCCCACTTTGGTGTGTGCTTGGACTGAGCTTGAGCTTTACACGTGTAGAGGCTTCTCTTGGGGTTAAACGCCAAGTTGTAACGTGTTTTTGGCGTTTAACTCTGGTTTGTGACGTGTTTCTGGCGTTTTACTCCAGAATGCAGCATAGAACTGGCATTGAACACTAGTTTGCATCGTCTAAACTCGAATAAAGTATGGACTATTATATATTGCTGGAAATCCCTGGATGTCTACTTTCCAAAGCAGTTAAAAACACACCATTTGGAGTTCTGTATCTCCAGAAAATGCATTTCGAATACAGGGAGGTCAGAATCCAACAGCATCAGCAGTCCTTTTTCAGCCTGAATCAGATCTTTACTCAGATCCCTCAATTTCAGCCAGAAAATACCTGAAATCACAGAAAAATACACAAACTCATAGTAAAGTCTAGAAATGTGAATTTTTCATAAAAACTATTAAAAACATCCTTAAAAGTAGCTATATCCTACTAAAAACTACCAAAAAATAATGCCAAAAAGCGTATAAATTATCCGCTCATTCAACACCAAACTTAAATTGTTGCTTGTCCCCAAGCAATTAAAAATAAAATAGGATAAAAAGAAGAGAATGTACTATAAATCCCAAATTATCAATGAATATTAGTTCTAATTAGATGAGCGGGACTTGTAGCTTTTTGCTTCTGAACAGTTT
>NC_029780.3:96093661-96122869 GCF_000817695.3 Arachis duranensis
AGTTAGAGGTGTCCAGAGCTCTTAAGCACACTCTTTTTGCTTTGGATCACGACTTTAACCACTCAGTCTCAAGCTTTTCACTTGGACCTGCATGCCACAAGCACATGGTTAGGGACAGCTTAATTTAGCCGCTTAGGCCTGGATTTTATTTCCTTGGGCCCTCCTATCCATTGATGTTCAAAGCCTTGGATCCTTTTTACCCTTGCCTTTTGGTTTTAAGGGCTATTGGCTTTTTCTACTTGCTTTTTTTTCCGCTGCTTTTTCTTGCTTCAAGAATCAATTTTATGATTTTTCAGATCATCAATAACATTTTTCTTGTTCATCATTCTTTCAAGAGCCAACAATTTTAACATTCATAAACAACAAGATAAAAAATATGCACCGTTCAAGCATTCATTCAGAAAACAAAAAGTACTGTCACCACATCAATATAATTAAACTAATTTCAAGGATGAATTCGATACTCATGTACTTCTTGTTCTTTTGTATTAGAAACATTTTTCATTTAAGAAAGGTGAAGGATTCATGGAATTATTCATAGCCTTAAGACATAGACACTAGATACTAATGATCATGTAATAAAGACACAAACATAGACAAACATGTAGTATAAAACTGAAAAACAGAGAGATAAGAACAAGGAAGTTAAGGAATGAGTCCACCTTAGTGAGGGTAGCGCCTTCTTCTTGAAGGACCAATGGTATTCTTGAGCTCCTCTATGTCTCTTCCTTGCCTTTGTTGCTTCATCCCTAGTGATTTTGCTGCTCCTATCCTTAGTTGCTCCCAATAGTTATGTGGAGGAAAATGTATCCCTTGAGGTATCTCAGGGATTTCTTGATGAGGGAATTCCTCATGCTCTTATTGAGGTCCATGAGTGGGCTCTCTTGTTGTGCAGTCAAATGCTCTACTACTGAGCTGTGGACCCTTGATATAAATCTCTCCATCTCCTATGACTCGGAGGTGTAAGCTTTTGTCTTCCCTTTCCTCTTTCTAGAGGTTTCTCTGGCCGTAGGTGCCATAAATGGTTATGGAAAAACAAAAAGCTATGCTTTTACCACACCAAACTTAGAATGTTGCTCACCCTCAAGCAAAAGAAGAAAGAATAGAAGGAGAAGAAGAAGATATGGAGGAGAGGGAGAGAAGTGTGGTTTCGGCCAAGGGAGGTAAGAGAGGGTTGTGTTGTGTGAGAATGAAGAAGGAAGTGGGGTAGGTGGGAATCCTGTGGGGTCCACAGATCCTGAGGTGATCCTGTGGGGTCCACAGATCTTGATGTGTCAAGGATTTCTCATCCCTGCACCTTTTAGGCGTGTAAAACGCCCTCTATAGGCAATCCTAGCATTTAACACCAGACTGCAGCTTATTTCTGGCATTAAACGCCTAAATGTAGCCTATTTCTAGTGTTTAACGCCAGCTTGATGCTTGTTTCTGGCGTTAAATGCCAGCTTGGTGCTTGTTTCTGGCGTTAAACGCCAGACAGATGCTTGTTTCTAGTGTTTAAAAGCCAGACAGCTCTTCCTCCAAGGTGTGCTGTTTCTTCTGCTATTTTTTATTCTGTTTTTAATTTTTGCAGTTGTTTTGTGACTCTACATAATTATAAACCTAATAAAACATAAAAAAACAATAGAAATATAGATAACTAAAAATTGGGTTGCCTCCCAATAAGCGCTTCTTTAATGTCAATAGCTTGATAGTGAGCTCTCATGGAGCTTCACAGATGTTCAGAGCATTGTTGGGACCTCCCAACACCAAACTTAAAGTTTGAATGTGGGGGTTCAACACCAAACTTAGAGTTTGGTTGTGGCCTCCCAACACCAAACTTAGAGTTTGACTGTGGGGGCTTTGTTTGACTCTGTATTGAGAGAAGCTTACGTGCCTCTTTTCCATGGTTTCAGAGGAAGATCCTTGAGCTTTAAACACAAGGTAGTCCCCATTCAATTGAAGGACTAGCTCTCCTCTGTCAACATCAATCACAGCTCCTGCTGTGGCTAGGAAGGGTCTTCCAAGAATGATGGATTCATCCTCATCCTTCCTAGTGTCTAAGATTATGGAATCATCAGGTATGTAAAGGCCTTTAACCTTTACCAACACGTCCTCTACCAATCTATAAGCTTGTTTTAGTGACTTATCTGCCATCTCTAATGAGATTCTTGCAGCTTATACTTCAAAGATCCCCAGTTTCTCCATTACAGAGAGTGGCATAAGATTTATACCTGACCCCAGGTCACACAAAGCCTTCTCAAAGGTCATGGTGCCTATGGTACAGGGTATTAAGAATTTACCAGGATCTTATTTCTTTTGAGGTAGAGTTTGCTGAACTCATGTATTTAGTTCACTAATGAGCAAGGGAGATTCATCTTCCCAAGTCTCATTACCAAACAACTTGGCATTCAGCTTCATGATGGCTCCTAGATATTAAGCAACTTACTCTTCAGTTACATTTCATCCTCTTCAGAGGAAGAATAGTTCTCAGAACTCATGAATGGCAGAAGGAAGTTTAATGGAATCTCTATGGTCTCTATATGAGCCTCAGATTCCTTTAGGTCATCAATAGGGAACTCCTTTCTGTCTAGAGGACGTCCCATGAGGTTTTCCTCATTGGGATTCACGTCCTCCCCTTCCTCTTTGGATTCGGCCATTTTGATTATATCAATGGCCTTGCACTCTCTTTTTGGATTCTCTTCTGTATTGCTTAGGAGAGTACTAGGAGAAGTTTCAGTGATTTTCTTACTCATCTGCCCCACTTGTGCCTCCAAATTTCTAATAGAGGACCTTATTTCATTCATGAAACTTAAAGTGGCCTTAGATAGATAAGAGACTATATTTGCTAAGCTAGAGGGGCTCTGCTCAGAATTCTCTGTCTGTTGCTGAGAGGATGATGGAAAAGGCTTGCTATTGCTAAACCTGTTTCTTCCACCATTGTTATTATTGAAGCCTTGCTTCTGTGGATCCTTCCATGAAAAATTTGGATGATTTCTCCATGAAGGGTTATAGGTGTTGCCAAAGGCTTCACCCATGTAATTCACCTCTACCATTGCAGGGTTCTCAGGATTATAAGCTTCTTCTTCATATTGCAGGGTTCTCAGAATCATAAGCTTCTTCTTCAAAAGATGCTTCTTTAGTACTGTTGGATGTATTTTGTAATCCATTCAAATTCTGAGAAATCATATTGACTTACTGAGTCAACATTTTATTCTGAGCCAATATGACATTCAGAGCATCAATTTCAAGAACTCCCTTCCTCTGAGGCGTCCCATTACTCACAGGATTTCTCTCAGAGGTGTACATGAATTGGTTATTTGCAACCATGTCAATGAGTTCTTGAGCTTCTGCAGGCATTTTCTTTAGGTGAATGGATCTACCTGCAGAATGGTCCAGTGACATCTTAGAAAGCTTAGATAGACCATCATAAAATATATCTAAAATGGTCCACTCTGAAAGCATGCCAGAAGGACACTTTTTGGTCAACTGCTTGTATCTTTCCCAAACTTCATAGAGGGATTCACCATCTTTTTGCTTGAAGGTTTAAACATCCATTCTAAGCTTGCTCAGCTTTTGAGGAGGAAAGAACTTGGCCAAGAAGGCCGTGACCAGCTTATCCCAAGAGTCCAGGCTATCTTTATGTTGTGAGTCCAACCATGTTCTAGCTCTGTCTTTTACAGTAAAAGGGAAAAGCATGAGCCTATAGACTTCAGGATCTACTCCATTAGTCTTAACAGTATCATAGATCTACAAGAACTCAGTTAAAAACTGATAGGGATCTTCTGATGGAAGTCCATGAAACTTACAGTTCTGTTGCGTTAGAGCAACTAATTGAGGCTTCAGCTCAAAATTGTTTGCTCCAATGGCTGGGATTGAGATGCTTCTTCCATAAAAATTGGAAGTAGGTGTAGTATAATCACCAAGCATCCTCCTTGCATTATTGTTGTTGTCATTATTTTCGGCTGCCATCTCCTCTTCTTTTTCGAGAATTTTTGTAAGGTTTTCTCTGGATTGTTGTATTTTAGCTTCTCTTAGTTTCTTCTTCAGAGTCCTTTCAGATTCAGGATCTGCTTCAACAAGAATGTTCTTGTCCTTACTCCTGCTCATATGAAAAAGAAGGGAACAAAAAATAATAATAGGGATCCTCTTTACCACAGTAGAGAGATTCCTTTATGTGAGTAGAAGAAAATAAGAAAAAAATCCGAACACAGGTAGAGGGGAGAAGAGGGTTCGAATTTTGAATAGAAGAGAAGTGTTAGTAGATAAATAAATAAATAGAAAGAGATGAGAGAGAGAGAGAGTTTTCGAAAACTGTTTTTGAAAAAAAAAGTTAGTGATTTTCAAAAATTAAGAGAAGAAATACAATTAAAATTAAAATTTGAAACAATTAGTTAATTAAAAGAATTTTGAAAAAGAGTGAGGAATTTTCGAATATTAAAAAGAGAAAAGTGGCTAGGTGGTTTTGAAAAAGATAAGAAACAAATAAAAAGTCAATTAGTTAGTTGAAAAAGATTTGAAAATCAATTTTGAAAAGATAAGTAGTTAGAAAAGATTTTGAAATTGATTTAGAAAAAGATATTTTGAAAAGATATGATTGAAAAAGATATTTTGGAAAAGATTTGATTTTTTAAAATTAAAATTGATTACTTGACTAACAAGAAACTAAAAGATATGATCCTAAAATTTAAAGATTGAACCTTTCTTAACAAGAAAGTAACAAACTTCAAATTTTTGAATCAATCACATTAATTGTTAGTAAAGTTTTCGAAAATCATGAAATAAAGATAAGAAAAAGATTTTGAAAATCAATTTTTTTAAAATTTTCAAAAAATAGTAAGAAAAATGAAAAAGATTTGATTTTTGAAAAAGTTTTTGAAAAGATAAGATTTTTAAAATTGAAATCTTGACTTGACTAACAAGAAACAACTTATTTTAAAATTTTTTGACTAAGTCAACCCAAAAATTTCGAAAATTATGAGACAAATAAGGGAAAGATATTTTTTATTTTTTTTTGAATTTTTAATGATGAGAGAGAAAAACACAAATATGACCCAAAACATGAAAATTTTGGATCAAAACACATCATGCATGCAAGAACACTATGAATGTCAAGATGAACACCAAGAACACTTTGAAGATCAAGATGAACATCAAGACTTATTTTTGAAAAAAATTTTAAGAAAAGAAAAAACATGCAAGACACCAAACTTAAAGGTTTTTCATGTTTAGACACTATGAATGTAAAAATGCATAAGAAAAACAACAAAAGACACAAAACAAGAAAAATTAAAGATCAAACAAGAAGACTTACTAAGAACAACTTGAAGATCATGAAGAATGCAATGCATGAATTTTTCGAAAATTTTTAGAAAATTAAAAATATGCAATTGACACCAAACTTAAAATTTGACTCAAGACTCAAACAAGAAACACAAAATATTTTTAGTTTTTATGATTTTATTAATTTTTTGGATTTTTTCGAAAATTACTTTTTGGAAAACGAAAACAAAGAAAAATTTTGAAAGATTTTGAAAATTTTTTGAAAATAAAATAAGAAGAAAATTACCTAATCTGAGCAACAAAATGAACCGTCAGTTGTCCAAACTCAAACAATCCCCGGCAACGGCGCCAAAAACTTGGTGCACGAAATTATGATCATCAACAATGGCGCCAAAAACTTGGAGCTCTCAAACGTGAATCACACTTTGTCACAACTTCGCACAACTAACCAGCAAGTGCACTGGGTCATCCAAGCAATACCTTACGTGAGTAAGGGTCGATCCCACGGAGATTGTTGGTATGAAGCAAGCTATGGTCATCTTGTAAATCTCAGTCAGGCGGATTCTAATGATTATAATGGTTTTCAAAAATTATAAAATAAATAGATCATAAAATAAAGATAGAGATACTTATGTAATTCATTGATGGGAATTTCAGATAAGCGCGTGAAGATACTGTATTCCTTTTGAATCTCTGCTTTCCTACTGCTTTCATCCAATCATTCTTACTCCTTTCCATGGCAAGATGTATGTTGGGTTTCACCGTTGTCAATGGCTACCTCCCGTCCTCTCAGTGAAAATGGTCCAAATGCTCCGTCACAGCACGGCTAATTATCTGTCGGTTCTCGATCAAGTCGGAATAGAATCCAGTGATTCTTTTGCGTCTCTCACTACGCCCAACACTCGTGAGTTTGAAGCTCATCACAATCATCCCAACTCATATCCTACTCGGAATACCACATACAAGGTTTAGACTTTCTGGATCTTAGGAATGGCTGCCAATAATTCTAGCTTATACCACGAAGATTCTGATTAAGGAATCCAAGAGATACACGCTCGATCTAAGGTAGAACGGAAGTGGTTGTCAGGCACGCGTTCATAGGTGAGAATGATGATGAGTGTCACGGATCATTACATTCATCATGTTGAAGTGCAGCGAATATCTTAGAATAAGAATAAGTTGAATTGAATGGAAGAGCAATAGTAATTGCATTAATACTCGAGGTACAGCAGAGCTCCACAGCTTAATCTATGGTGTGTAGAAACTCCACCGTTGAAAATATATAAGAACAAGGTCTAGGCATGGCCGAATGGCCAGCCTCCCCAAATGACATATGAATTCAAAAAATAGCAAAAAAGACCAATGGTAAAAAAGACACCGAATATAATAGTAAAAAGTTCTACTTATACTAAACTAGTTACCAGGGTTTATAGAAATAAGTCTAAGTGCAGAAATCCACTTCCGGGGCCCACTTTGGTGTGTGTTTGGGCTGAGCTTGAGCTTTACACGTGTAGATGCTTCTCTTGGGGTTAAACGCCAAGTTTTAACATGTTTTGGCGTTTAACTCTGGTTTGTGACGTGTTTCTGGCATTTTAGTTCAGAATGCAGCATAGAACTGGCATTGAATGCCAGTTTGCGTCATCTAAACTCGAATAAAGTATGGACTATTATATATTGCTGGAAAGCCATGGATGTCTAATTTCTAACGCAGTTGAGAGTGCGCCATTTGGAGTTCTGTAGCTCCAGAAAATCCTTTTCGAGTGAAGGGAGGTCAAAATCCAACAGCATCAGTAGTCCTTTTTCAGCCTGAATCAGATCTTTGCTCAGATCCCTCAATTTCAGCCAGAAAATACCTGAAATCATAGAAAAACACACAAACTCATAGTAAAGTCCATAAATGTGAATTTTTCATAAAAACTAATAAAAACATCCCTAAAAGTAGCTAGATCCTACTAAAAACTACCTAAAAATAATGCCAAAAATTGTATAAATTATCCGCTCATCACAGATGCAAATAGGAAAAAGTTCATTAGATAACATAAAAAACTTTGAGAACACAATGAGATAAGTACTTCAAACTGAAAGCATATAAATATAGAGACTACCATTTGTGATATATTTTCGACATCTTGCAGAATCGAACCGCTAAGTCAGTATCTTGCTGCACTAATGCAAAGTGAGTAATTTAGAATTCTTACGCTAGAAAGAAAACTTAACAAAGAAACAAAAGCATTCATTATATTATTGATATTCGATAACACCAATAGATACCAATGATACAACAAATAACAATAAGCCTTATCCCACTAGATGGGAGTCGGCTACATATATCAAACGACACCATTGTATACAGTCTCAGTGTAGAACTAAAAGATAGTAAAACTAAAAAATATTTGGTCATGTACATACTTGCACATCATACTTAAACATGTATCCAATCCAACTACTCTATCAAACTGATTAAGTAAGAACAACAAACCATAAATTGGATCAACAATAAGATAACAAGTTAACACTCATTGATTCTCCAAAGATGGATAAAACATCAAGAATTGGTACTACATATTATAATATCTATACCTCATTAGACATTAGCACCATATTTGAATCAAATTTATAGACAAAATTGACATTCAAATTAACAATCCATAAACACAAAAACAAGATAACTAATTATTACAGCCAAATCAAAATCCTATAATGACCAATTTACTGTTATCAATATCCAATAAAATGTAAATCTAATCGAAATGGAAAAGCTTTTGAGTGCATTAGAAGTGAAGGATACAAAATTAACAATTATTAGCAGATACCACTTATTAGTAGTGGATTCGGAAATAGAAGTGGATGAGTGCTGAGTGAAAGAGACTCTGATCCCATTGCAGATACCTTGTTAGATGTGGTTATTTGTTAAAGTGAAGATTTAACTTGTTAGATATGGTTATTTGTTAACTATCTTTTACCTTCAACTTGTCATTCTTATCAATTAAAGAAAAGGATTCTAACAATTATATACATCAACCACTAGTTATTTGTAAAATTCACATTTTCTACAGCATGGTAAGTTATAAAATTTTCAATGGTTTCCACTAGAAACCACATGAAAGGAACAAAGTCAGACCTGACCCCAGGCATGGACTGCTGTATCGGTCCTGCTTGCATCGACTAATAGTAGATCCTTCCTTTCAAGCTTTGTTGCTTTAATAAAAGCTTTTTTCACAGTGCATTGCACAGTTAGGGAAGATTGCTGATATTGCCAGCCTGAAAACATAACCATCACTCTATTGGGGACAACAAAGAATCCATGTTTAAATTACATATTTTATATATTAGTATTGAAAAATTGCTCTTTTCTATACAGCTCAATATATTGCAACTTGAAAGAACCAATATACTCTGAAAAATGGAAAACTAATTTGTATCTTCAGGAATAGATCAAAATGTCAATTAATAGGACAAGAGAACAATTAATCAAGTAATTATAATTCACAATTAGAAAGAGAGATAGAGAATCATGATCATAACAAATAATCAAATCCAAAATAATAAAGACGCAGAGAAACGTAAAGAGACAAATGAAATTCTTCAAAATAAAATGACATTTATTAATAGAGAAGAGATATCAACAAATTAATAGTGAAGAAGAAGTACCAGTGGCAGCTCGAAGGAGAAATATGGAGGGAGAGAAAGTTACATCGAAGAAAAAGCTTGGGAGCGAATAGATCTGAAAATGCATTGACAGAGGAGGTGGCTCGATCCAGAAGCGTTCTATCACGGCAGAAATGGCTGCAGTAACAACGGCGATGAAAACTCCATTGTGGCAGCAACAACAGTATAGAAGAACAAATCTGAAAACGCGTTGATAGAATTGGTGGCTCGATCTAGAAGATCTCTACCGCAACTAACACGACAGTAGTGACGGTGCCAGCGGCAGAAATGGCAGCGAAAATGACGGCGAAAATGGCGGTAAAAAACTTATGGTTCTCTCTCGGCTAACTCAGTCCCACGTTTTGAAAAATTGGAAAAATTAGGTTTTGTTCTAAAATTTAATTTTAATTAATTATTAGTGGAAGTTTTTTAAATTTTCATAAATAAAATGTATTGTGGAGATTTTTAGAAACCTTCACCAAAATAATTCCTCAGATAAATATTAATCTTGTAGTGCCCTATGACTTGAATAAGTCCTAGTTAATCATTCTGTTAACGTGAAGATCACTTTCGCATGCAAAATCAGCGCATACACCGAGAAAGCTCTAAAAATATGAAAGGGCGTGCAGTTGGATACTCGTGACTTGCTAAATCATAGATCAGTTAATTGCACAATAACGGTCCAGGGTTGAGGAATGACTATGGTTAATATCCTTTTCTTAATGGACTTCTACTTGTGATGTAAATCACTTTAATTGAGGAAATTTGAATCAATCATGATAAAATCGATGGAAGTGGTAATTGTTGAAGGACTAATTTATTTTTTGAAGTCATATGAGTGGTATTTTTTTGTGACAGTGAAATGAGTGATATTTTTATAGCATTGTAATTTGTTCATATTTTTAAAAATTTTCAGATATTTTGTTGTTAAAATTTCTATTTGGTGTTTATTTTTTTATTATTTTAATTTTATAAAACAAAATGTGATAAATTAATTGAATTGAATTAAGGACTAAAAGTGATGGACAAATAGAATAAATTCTAGAGTATTTACCCATTTTAATCCCCAAAAAATTTCAAACTATACACTTTAGTCACAAACCAAAATTAATTATTCAATTGGTTCATAAAAATTAAAAAAATAAATAAATTTACAAACTTTTATTAAATTTTATCTTGATTGTTACGCAAAATCATAACGTAATAATTTTAGTATTATACCTAAACTAGTTCAAATTTGATTATGGTATACACTTAAAAAATTTATATCACCTATAAATTTTTTTATTTATCTAATAATTATCTAGTGTTTACTAATGTATTTAGTTTTTATCCTAAATTTGTAACTTAAAATTATAAAAAATAATTTCTAAAATTTTACATCAAAAGCAAACAAACTAATAGTTACTATTCTGTTTTAAAAACAAAACTTTAACAAAATCTCGAATATTGTATCATTTGGAGAAATACAGGTTGATCTATTCCATTTAGAAAAAGATTAAGAATTATTATAAATATTGGTAATAATAGGAGAGTTACTTAACAATGTAAATCATTTTATGAGTCAATTGTATATATTAATAATAGGTCTAATAGCGATGTCGATATAATATTATCCTTTTAAGAAGATATAATATATTTGATATTATTTTTTTTAATTGTTGATAAATTTTGATCATTTTAAATCAACACTCTGAATGCTTGATATTTTAAATGTCTTCTTAACATAATAAAAATAACTTTACAAGAAATTGTAAAAAATAAGTATCCATATAATAGTTATACATGTAGATATCCAAATCAAACAAGAAATGATGTCTTTAGGTGAAAGTAAACACAATGGATAGTTATAAATAAATATGATAAACAAAAATGAGGGTTGTAATAATGATATGGTGGTAACTAATTACTGTTGGGACCAATAGAAACAGAAAACATAAAATAAAAAAAATAAGATAACATAATAATAATGGTGACATAATAATTAAAATAAAAATTAATATTTTTAAAAATAATAAAATTAAATATAAATACAGATGGTCAATATAAGATTGAAGAAATAATTTTTTTTATTTATTAGAATTATGCATGGAAACAAAGAGTGTTTTAAATATAAATTTTTCATTTGGTTCAAACTAAATAGAATTGACAAAATAATAAATAAAGTTAATCACGTTTGTACATAACTAATCTCTAAATAATGTAAGTAAATTTTTATATTAATATTGTTACACATAATAACACTATAATTTTTTTTAATCTTACCTTTGTAATTCAAATTTATTTATTTTATGCATTCTATATGTTAAATAACTTAAGACATTTTTTTCATAATTAATTCTTTAATTATTGATTTTGAAATTTTAATTTAAAAGATATATAAAGTTGTTTAAACTCAATAAAAAGGTAACTCAACCGGTATAATAGAGATTGACATTAAACGTTATATGTATTAGAAAAATAATTTTAATCAAATTTATAAAATTATAATAATTTATAATATGTGTAAATAGATTATACAAAAAACATATTTATATATTTTTTTAATTAGGATGTTTGGAATATTTCACATATAATACACACTATTATTTTTTTATTATAATTTGCATATTAATATAATTTTATTTCATTATAATTTCATCCCTTCTCAATTTTTTCTATCCTAACAAAAACAATTATCTCTTTTTTTTATCTATTTTTTCTTTATTCAAACAACACAAAAAACAACCACTTCTTTTTAATTGTCTTTTCAATTAGTCTCTTTTTATTTATTTTTCATCATAAAAAAATCACGGTGTAAATAATATAATGATCATACAACATAATCGGTATGAACTAAATTGACTAAAGTAAATTAATATTAATTAAAATCTTGCATGTTCAGAAGATACTAATGTATATGACTTCATTTACTCCAATTTTTTACCCAACAAATAATATTGCCATTTGAAAACGAAATTATTTAAAATAATTACTCATATTTCTTACATAAAGACAAAAAGAAATGTAATACTTCCAATACAGTATAAAAATTGATTTTGGGTTATTTACCTAACGTAAATAACTTCTAATAAAACGTTAAAGTATAAATTTTTTAAAATATCTTCCTAGCCCTAATTTTAAAATGAATAAGAATCCGTGTTATAGAATTATATACATTTGTTATGTATTCAATTATCAGTTATTTAAAATTTAAAAGGCACAATCATTGCTACACCTGTATCATAATAATTTCAAGTAGGAAAAGTATAGGTAGACAATGAAAATACTAAATAATGTGAACAATGGATATATCGGATGTTCATTTCTCTAGGTGTGCAGATGTTATTCTAATATTAAGATTTAGGTGGGTAATTTGGAGGTGTAGTGTGTTTTAATTTGATTAGTGATTGTTCATGTTATTCAAAAAAATTATTGGTTACCTAGCATAACCCTTTCAAGTATACATGAATTATGTAATCCTTGGTTAATATTCGTTTAATGATTTGGCAATCCCAATGCATGTATACAGTATGTATAATAATGTTCTATTTTTATCACGTATAATATTTTGTGGAGTTGTGAGAAATCACACAATGCATACTTCAATACAGGACTGTCAAATTCGATTTTTCACATACACATTCCTGGGAGTTTCATTTTCTCAATAGAAAATTCATGACATTCACATTGTCGGTCCTACCATGATCGAGGGAACACGATTTCCCTGCCTCCACATTGCCATCAAAAGAGACTCTTAAACCATAAAATTACGAATAAATGTGTATATGTCTACAACAAGACAATTCCAATATGAACTGCCTATACAAATATTTTACTAACACCTTTTCTACACACCTTTACATCAGCAACAATACACCATAATCACAACTAATGATATCCAACAATATTTTTTTATCTTTGTTGGATGGATACTTGAGATTTATACTTTCTCTTAGGAGATGACAGAGCAATTACATGACTAAGAAGAAATACCATAAAAATTAATAAAAATAAGAATTTATATTAACAATATTTGTTATATGAATAAAACAATACAATAAAAATAAATAAAAATCATATGAACAAAAAAAAGACTTCATAAAAATATATGCATATAAAAAATAGTTTAGTAAATAATTAAAAAAAGCTCATATGAACTAGAAAGTAATATGAACTCTAAATATATAACATTAGAACACTAAACAATAATATAAAAATTATTTATCATATAAATAAAAGATATAATAAAAAAACATAAAAATCAAAATATGAAAGAGAATACTAAAAAATTAAAATATTTACCTTGACAGTGATTGAAATAAATCTGAAAAATCTTGATAAAAAAATTTGAAACAAAGAACTACAAAGAACTAACATAAAAGTATATGCTTACTTGTATCCTTTTTATAGAAGAAAATGAAGGGTAGGGTTGGTAGAAAAAAAATAAATTTCTCATCTAATTTTTCAATGATAACCAGCCACCATCAACGTGAACGCAGAAGCTACAATTTTTAGCTTCACGTGAACGTGGGTTCAGAGGTAGAAGCACTTTTGTGTTCAGAGGTTCCAAAAGTTTCCAAACATGAAAATGAAGTGTTCAAGACACTTAAACGCGCTTCTCTCTTACCCAACGTAAATCCTAAACACACTATTTAAAAATTTACTTCAAAGTACACAAGAGTTCCACTCATACCTCAAAGTTGTTTAACATAAGTAAACTAAGACATTAAACATTAAAATTAATTTAATTAACTAACAATTTATAATATTAAACTCTAACAATTCTTCCAACTTTAGCTATGGTGCAACTTCATCGTACTTAAAAAGATAAATCTTTAAACAACTTCTAGAATAAAACAACTCCTCATGTTAAACTTCAGCTCCAGAATAAATAATTAAATACACAGCAAAAAAAATTAACTGCATAATAAACCACCATACATTTCATTCTATTTTTTATAACACTTTTCATTCTATTTATTGACAGCCCTTTAATTCACATCACCATTACTACACCCATCATAACAAAAAAAAAATACAAATTTCATGCATCCGAATATAACAACCCATGTTCCCATAATGGATTACTTTGCACTCATTAGCCTAAGATACATAACGGTTAAGGTCATTTTGTACACGAAAAAACTATTCCATCAAATCAACACCATTAACATAATTTAGATTAAATCTGTACACTATAGAAAATTGGAACAGAAAATTTTCATGTTTATACAGTGGTATACGTGATAACCTTCCTAAACAATAAGTATGTGAAACTATATTTGATTTACTTTTGTCTTGTTTTGGCAGCATAGATAGCTTTACATATTCTCTACTGAGTCATGAAATATTTGAACGAATATATCAGTTTGGCTAATTTTTTTTCTTTGGTCTTAGTTTGGCTCATTCAACAATCAACAGTAAAACATGTGTTATGAGCAATTGGGCATTAAAGATTAAAACATGTATTTACGGAGTTTGGATCTAATAAAAAAGTGAAAAAAATAATACTCTAAAATCAATCACTAAAATTAACTACTAATATATTTATGTATAAATATATGTGTAGTTTAATTTATTTTCAATATGCATTTAGATTTTAACATGTATTTTATTGGTTTAATTATTTTATCGATCCTTATAATTTTACTAAATTTTTAATAAGATTTCTGTACTTTTTTTTCCGATTGAATTCCTATACCTTATCAGATTTTATAATTAAGTCTCTGCCATAATAAAAACGTTAGAATTAATGGAATCTTATGCTTAACCAAACGAATATGCCTAATACTTACTAAATATTTTGTATTGTTCAATAGAATATTCCGTTAATTCTAATATTTTTATCACAGTATAGTCTTAGTTACAAAATTGATATGATATAAGAACCCAATTGAAAAGAAAAAAAATATAGGAACTCAATTAAAAATTAAGTAAAACTATAAGGATCGACAGAATAATTAAACATTTTTATTCTATATTATCTTTCATCTCAATAGTTGCTAAGTTCATATTCTCTTTTTATTACGAAGTAATATGTTACACTTTTGTTATAATTTTATGCATCTATAATAATATTATTTTAAATTGCTTAAATTTATAATTAATAAACTACTAACTTAATTATTATTTTTTAGGATATTAAATTTAATTCCTAATTTAACATAATATAAAATATTATTTTATATTGTTCTTGTGTACTATGTTCTTCTTGCCTTAAGATAAGGTATATATACTTCGGTCTTCTAGAAAAAAAATTAGGTAGATAAGTATAAAAGGCATTTAAATACTTAAGTTAATATAAAAAGTATATTAAAATAGTAAATAATTTATAACTTACATTATACTTGTTGAGAACCAATATAGGTTAGTCGAGTAGTTAACTCACTCGCTCGATTAAGTAAGTGTCAAGAGATTTAAATCCCTCCTTATGCATACAACAATCTATTGACTAGTAATAAATTCTTAAATAGAGTTTAGATTCATTACAGATTAATTATTAACCTGTTGAGTTAGAAAATATCTTGAACAACTAAAAAAAGAATTATATATAAATATTATAAGTTGATAAATAACATTAATATTATGACCATTTGGTCATTAAATTTATCGGTTATAAATTTTTAATTAAGAGAAACTAATATGATTTTTATTTTTTCATGTATAATAAATTTTTAATTAAGACAAATTAATATTATGACCATTTCTTTCATGTATATTATAATTTAGTAATAGATCATATACATTACTCATTTAAAAATATCTATCTACTATTAGATATTTGTTAGTTCGTTATTATTTTCAATATAATAAAATTTTCTTTGCTCAAACATTCAAGCATTATCTGTTACTATTAAATTATTTAAATAATTTTTTAATTAAAAAATTTTATTATGATATTATCCCATAAATAAAATTAAATTATACAATAGTATTAGTTTGATATTTAGTGACGGTTATACCGTAATCGTTGTAAAATTAATATATTACAGTGGTCAATCACTACAAAAAATACGCTAATTTGTAGGTATTTTTTATATTTGTGGCGGTTTTTAACCTCAGCAAGTTGTGTTACGGCGATTTGATAAACTGACAGAGTTAGGAGTTCTGCAGTTTAATTACGGGAAATTTTGTAAAACCGACGCTATTTCATTTTGAAGTTGCGGCGGTTTTTCGCCCTCCGCTATTTGCGGCGGTTTTTTTAATATTGCGTTGGTTTCCGAAGGCTTCTAACTACAATGTTTTGCGAAGGTTTTAATTGAGGTTGTGGGGGGTTTTAAACCCCTGCAAAATACATTGACTGAAAACTTTTTTTTTGTACTTGTGGAAGTTGTAAACTGCCTCAATTCGAAATGTACTGCATAAATAAAACTGCCATAATATTTTGAGATGCATATATATAGTTTTTTTATAAATTATTAATTAGAAGAAAAATTTTAATATTAGTAAAATTATTTAAAATATAAATGTAATTCATAACCTATTATAATAAAAAATAACTTCTTTATATTATAATTAAATGCATAACATCTTAATCAACACAGTCTTTATTTATCTAATCCTAAATATTAAACATGTTAAAATTCAATAACTTCAAAACTACCACTACAACAGAAATGGGATTTAGCTGCGATTTTTATAGGAATTTGCGGCGATTTTAAACTGCCACAAAACGAATTACCAACATTTCAAGAAGTGTTGCACTATGGGGTGTGGAGATTTGATTTTGTGGCAGTTTCACTGAACCACTGGCATAATTGCAACGAAATCCTTTGAATAGTGTCAGTTGAAACTGATGCTATTTAGCTAACCTTGAATTCGACAGGATTTTCCCGGCAGTTATGAACTGCTGCTATTTGTTGACCATTGTATTTTTTAAAATGTATTTGTTGCAACAAATAAGGAATGCTAAATAAGTCAAGTTACGACTATTTTTGACTAATTTATTTTGTAATTCATATCTACATACAAGTCAATTACACAAACAAGTCCAAACAAATAGCCTTAACCTAATTTACCTTACGCGCCACTATCTCCAAATAACTCTTCACTCAACGCGCGAATATATAACTACCTTTTTCTTGCGGATTTCGTTTTTTTTATTTTCACAGCATTTTTTGCCTCTCCACGTTCTGTTCTATCTTTGTGTTTCTCTTCCTTCTTTATGTTCTCTTTGTTCTTTGCATTCTATTCATTCAATTTGAATGCTCTTTTATCTGATTTGAAGATTTGAAATCAAGCTGTGAAATCAGCTTTGAATAGTTATTTCGTACTTGAAGATAATGAATGATTCAAGTTCATACTGTTAATTGAATCAGAGTGAAGTGGGTTATTGTTTTGAATCGAATTAAGTGGCTAAGGTATGTTCGATTCTAGTTAATGATTTTGTTAGTAGTTTATGATTTTATAGGTGGATAATGTTGTTTTTATTTGTGAAAAATTATTGTTCATCGTTGATGGTTTAAATTGAATGTAATGTAGGAGTTCTGAATCTGAATTATTATTTTGATGAATCTGTTCCATTCTTGTTTCAGTGTATTTAGAAAAAACTTCGGTGGATTTTGGAAATTTTTTGGCTTATTTTGAAATTTTTTCGGTGTATTTATAAGTTTAGACTTTCAACTAAACTAGGAGAAATTGTATTATTGTTTTGAATTGAATCAAGTAATGGTTGATGGAATTAATTTGAATGTAATGTACGAGTTCTAAATCTGATTTTATTATTTTAATGAATCTGTTTTGTTCCCAGTTTCGGTATATTTTAGTTCTAATATGGTGTATTGTAGAATTATTTTGGTAAATTTTTAATTTCTATGTCATGTTGATGAGCAAATTGTTTAAAAGGTTGGGATGACTTTTAACACACTTGAAGAAGCTAGAAAATTCTACAAAGATTATTTGAAATTGTAGGTTTTTCTACAAAAATTCAAAGCACAAATAAGAAGAAAAATGAAATTAAGAACCAATTGATTACATGTATCAGAAAGGAAAATGGAAATCGAACATATCTCCAACTGAGAAGACAAATCCTTCAGTTGGATTAAATTATCCTGCAAGAATTTATATACATATATTGATGGACGTTGGTATTTGGATCATTTCGAAGGTTGTGTTGCCTCATTCACACCCATGTTGTCTAAATCAAGCAAAGGTGCTTAAACAACACAGGGAATTAAACATGTCTGTACGACATACAATAGAGAATAATGAGAAAACCGGAATCAGACCAAGTAAAATATACCAATTATTTTTCCAGCAGTAGGGGTCATCGTGAATTAAGTTTTATTGAAAAAGATGTGAGAAATTACATCACAAGAGAAGTGCAAAATGTTTTGGAACTAGAGGGTGCAAAAGAATTTGAAAAATACATATTAAGAATTAAAGAAAAGAATCATAATTTATTTTTGTGCTTGAACTTGAGGTTGATCAGTCAATTAAGCTTGCTATTTGGGCCGACACAAGAAGCAGGGTTGTCTGTGAGTATTTTGGAGATATTATTTCATTCGATACCACTTACAATACAAACAGGTAATATGTTGTTTTGGTTTATGTGTATTTTGAAATCACTTTCGATGTATATAGAGAATCTTTTGGTGTAGCAATGATTTTGTTTTTGTGTCATTGTATTTCAGATATAATCTAGTTTTTAGTTCTTTTGTTAGGGTGAATTACCATGGTCATTCAACACTTCTGGGATGTGCTTTGATGAAAAACGAGGATACTCAATCATTCAAATAGTTATTTGAATGTTGGCTTCGTTGCATGGGAGAAAATGCTGCAAAAGGCATTCTTACCGATCAAGGCACATCGATGCAAATGGCTATTAAGGCTTGTATTCCCACAACACCAGTAGTGTATTTGGCATTTCATGAAGAAGATATCAAGTAAATTAAATGGCTACAAGTGACACAAAGAAATTGAACATAAGATGAGTCATGTTGTTTGGAACTCTTTTTCGGACATCCTCTTGGGGACAATAAGTGACTTTTAGGTAATGTTGTCTTTATTAGGATTAACTGATGGTGTTAATTTTAGTGTGTGGATATTAATGTGTTTTGCGTATGTAGTAAAGGTGTCAAACTGTATGTTTTTTGGTATATTTTAGTTCTGATTTAGGTGTTTTTTCAGAGTTTTTCGAATATTGTTATTTATGGGTTCCAGTTTATCTTAATCACCACTTCTAGCCCGAGATAAGAAGGACTCAAAGGAACAAAAGTATGTATGTTTTTTTTAACAAGTTTATTATGCACAACAACTCACTTATCCAATTTTTTAGGCAGTTTGATAATTTCTTAGGAAGTAGAGAGCAGAGAGAGAGAGAGAGAGAGAGAGAGAGAGAGAGAGAGAGAATCGGATGTTGCATATTTTTATGTCGTCATACCGTGTGTAACAAATTCCTCAATAGAAGCTCAATTTCAACATGTGTATTCTCTCGAAAAGTTTAGAAAAATCCAAGCACAATTCAAAGAAAAGATGAATTGCATCACAAGATCAACACACTCTACTCTAGGTTATACGGTATATAAAGTTGTAGAACAGGTTTATAACATCATATTTCTTTTTTATTATGTGCTCTTTAATGCCATTTATTAAGAAGTTGAGCACATGACCACCCCAATTTCGTTGACATATTGCGCCCACATGAATAATGACTGGCATGTGAACTGGAGAAAGTTTGTTTACCGCTGTCAGCAACAAGAAGAACATCTGAATATATAGGATGAATGTCCTCTTGAATTTCATCTAATTTTTCTCCCCCATCAACATTCATCTCCATCATAGAGGTTGATAATTGTGACAAGGTCTTGCCTTGGAAGCTTCTAACAAGTTCCTTATCCTCCTCACTAAGTTCTTGAAAGTTAATTTTGGCTGGATAGAGTGGCCCTACAAAAGCAGCAAAAAATATTTCAATGACACAGAAATAATTTGATAATACACCGAAATTTGATTCACAAAATATATTAGGAAATTGATTCTACCAGATATACTCAAGCCAAGGGCAGCTGCTATATTTTCTTGGGTGATGTTGATTATACCACACCGTGTGTACAGTCTGCTATGGGATAGATCAAATGAATATGCCAAATGTTTCAATAGCTTATGTGGCACATTCATGGCAGGGATATACATTAAACCACCAAATCCTAGTTCTCGAATAATTGCTTTCTTGTCCTCGCTCATGTTTTGGAACTTTTTATGAATTGATCTTGTGGAGCATCTCAAATCATGATTTTTCTGTAAATAAATGAGAATCATGTAAATAAGTTAGATTTATACAAAATAGGTTAATACACCGAAAGAGAAACCAAATACACCAAAACACAAACCAAACACACTGTTATTGATTTTTTATTACATCATACAATGTGAGATAAAAAAAAGACACGCAACTCAATCAAACATGCTTAAAATGATACGAGAAGCACTACAACAAAATTCTATGGGTTGTTACAACAAATTGATGAACAAAATTCCTTAAAAATGGACAAAAACAGTTGCAAATCATTCAAATATGTAGATAATAACATCAGAAGCACAAGAACAATATTCTGTTGTGTAGTTACAGCATAAAAAGTACAATAATACCAAGTATACCTTAATTCTGATGAAATACATAGAAAGACAAGTCAAATACACCGAAAAAGAAATCAAATACACCAAAATACAAACATGAATACAATGATACCAGAAGCACTACAAACAAACTCATTTCGAAACATACAAAACTCAAACATGTACAAAAACACATTCAAATCCCCCAAACACATGCAAATATAAGTTAATCTACACAAGAAATACTATGTAACGTTTTTACACTGACTTAACACAGTTATCACCAAATGAAGCGTATAATGAGAACAGTAATACGTACTTCAACGCAAGAACACAAAATGAATCTACTAAATAAACAGAAATATGACTATGTAGCATTTTGCGATCAAAATGAGAAAGAGAAAAGTGAGAAAACTGCAAGATTAGTGAACATTACCTTCAATAATTGTTCGTCTTTGCTTTTTGTCTTTGTTGGTGAAGATTTCAAATTCATCCTTGAAACTTCCTTGATTTTTCGCGACGATTTTGAGAGATTTTGATCCTTATTTGAATTTTGAGCGTTATGGTTTTGATCGAAGGAGAATAACCATTTTTCATAATGACATTTGCGTTATTCGATAGTTGGACAAGCCGTCTTTACACGTACTCTAGCCTGAGAGTTATTTTTGTTGGGTTTGGACAAACTTGTTTAGACTTGTTTGCTAAAAAGACTTGCATGTATAACAAATCTATTTATTTTGGTTACCTACCGCTCCTAATAATATCAACCCTAAACCTAATATCTCCTTTTTTTTTTGGACAGAGACCTGGGCCATCAGACCAGCCCAGGCCAAAAACAAAGAACCCCTGCCCTCAAACCGACCCGGTACCCACTTAACCTACCCGTCTGTTGCACTAGAGAAACGGCTAAATTTTACATGTTCAGGAACATCTTCTTCTTCGTAGCACCGGCGTGGGAATCAGAATTCTGAGCGGTGGTTGCACCTAGTGGATGGCTCGCTGTCAGAAACTAAATTTCATGGAGCCTCCAGTGTAACCCATGTAGTTACCCCTGTCTCCGTCGATGTCCACCGTTGCCCAGAAGGTCCGATTCACAAAGCCCAAGGGTCCCTGGCTGTTTTACCGCAGCCAATTCCTTTAGTATCTTCTTCTACCGCC
Source organism: Arachis duranensis (assembly GCF_000817695.3). Taxonomy (NCBI): domain Eukaryota; kingdom Viridiplantae; phylum Streptophyta; class Magnoliopsida; order Fabales; family Fabaceae; genus Arachis; species Arachis duranensis. The sequence goes on from NC_029780.3 coordinate 96,115,262, forward strand.
TCGTCCTTTCCTTGTATCCCATGTTTTAATCTCAACCCCACTTGTTGATATATGGTTGAAATTCAAACATGGACATTTGCCCATGAGACCGCATCGTCGTGGGGTGCATGCGGGTTCTCTGCCTCAGATCATAATGATCTGGATTTAACTCATGTTTTGCTGCCTCAAGACCGGTACGAGCTGTTACGCTTTAGCCTCTATTTTCCTTTTTTCCTCGTCTTTTTCTTTTCTTCTTCTTTTTTTTTAATAATCTTTGGTATTCTTATTTCATGTTAGAATCTCACTCCAGAGGATGTGTCGTATTTCTGCAGGTGGTTGCAAGCTCCAGGTCGAATGTAACGTTTCTGATTCCGTAGCTAATGCCACTGCATGAGCAAGCCGATTTCCATTCCTAGGAGTCCAAGTCATTCCTTTTTCAGGTAGTTCTTTCATTAAAATTTGAATATCTTGGATGATAGCCGATGCTTCTCCTATAGTTGTCTTGGATTTGATTGTTTGAATGAGCTTTAAATTATCCGATTCTATTAACGTTTTACCCATATTCAAATTGTTCACTATGATTAAAGCTTGTCTTATTGCTTGGGCCTCAGCCACAGTGCTTGATTTAGCTTGAATCTTCCCTGAAAATCCTAATACCATCTTTCCTTTGCTATCTCTGATCACCACAGCTATTGCACCTGTCTTATTCTCCTTTTGAAAGGCAGCATCTACATTTGCTTTCAGCCAATTTTCAGGAGGAGGTCTCCATGTCACCGGGTAAGTTCTGCTCCTATTGGCTTCTCTTTTTTGTGTCTGTTGTTTTTCTTCTAGTTTTCCATAAACTGTCTCTAGTGTTCTTGTTCTGCTGATTGTCCAACTTGGATTCACTTCCTGTTGTTGAAATAGTCTGTTATTTCAGTTTTCCATATCTCCCACAAGAGAAATCCCAGCTTACTTATCCTCTTCTCCTGGTCTTCTCCGCCTCCTTGTCTTATCTTTCTTATACACTTTACCATCCAACTTCCAATCGAGTTCACTGTCTCCGGTGTTGGGGTCCATTGGCATTCCGCCCTGAACCATGTTGCTCTCGCCCAATCACATAGTAGTAAGGCATGTTCGACCGTCTCCATCCCTTTTAAGCATATTTGACACAATGGATCTGGTGTCATCCTCCTTTTATGCAAATTTGAGCCCACTGGTAATATGTCCTGGCAAGCTTTCCATAAAAATATTTTGATTTTTTGCGGAACCTCCATTCTCCAAATCTCCTTCCAAATCTCCCTTTTGTCTTCACTTGTTGATGGATTTCCATTTTTCAGATCCTGCTCTGTTTTTTTAGCGACATAATATCCAGTTCTTATGGAGTAACTCCCATCCTCCTTCCATGGCCAGTATAAGTAGTCATCTCTATTCACTACACTAACTGGAGTGCTAAGAATCTCTTTGCAGACTTCCTGGGAAAATTTGTTTACAATTATTTCTCTGTTCCACCCTTCCCCCTCTTTAATGAGATCTTTTACCTTCGAATCATCTGGACTGTTTGCATGAGTACCTGGACCCAGATTGCATCTGGATTCTTCATTGCTCTCCACGCTTGTTTTGCAAGGTAAGCAGTATTATGTTTTTCGAGATCCTTGAATCCCAATCCCCCGCTGCTCTTGCTCTCCGTAATGCAGTCCAATTTTCTCCAATGAATGCCCCGTTCTTTCCCGGAGGTAGCCCACCAGAATCGCGCCACCTTTGAGCAAATTCTCCTACAGAAACTCTTGGGAAGCTTTATGATATTCATGGCATATGATGGCATTGCTTGTATAACTGATTTTATTAATGTTTCTTTGCCTGCCTGATTCAACAACTTTTCTTTCCATCCCTCCATTTTACTCATGATTTTCTCTTCAATCCATGTTAGAGCCCTGTTTTGAGACCTTCCCCATATGGCTGGTAACCCTAAGTATTTTCCTGGCATGTCCCATGCTGTCATTCCTAAAATTTCTTCAATCTCTACCCTTGTCTTTATCGACACTTGGCTTCCAAAGGTGATACCTGACTTGTTCAAGTTTATCCTTTGTCCGGATGCCTCTGTGTACTCATTAAGAACAGTGACGATCTGAAAAATCTCATCCTCCCTTGCTTTGGCGAATATAATGCAATCATCTGCGAACAACAAGTGAGCGAGAACCGGAGCTGTTGGAGCTATCTGTAGACCGGTTATCTGGCCTTTCTCCTGAGCCTCCTGCATTAGAATTGTGAATACCTCAGCTGCTAGAATGAAAAGGTAGGGAGATAGGGGGTCCCCTTGTCGAAGCCCTCTTTGTGGTTTGATCCTCTTAGACAGCTCTCCATTGACCTTTACCCTATAGTTTGCACTTCTGACACACTTCATTACCAATTCAACCCATCTTTCGGTAAATCCTAATTTCAAAAGCACCTTCTCGAGAAAATCCCACTCTAGTCTATCATATGCCTTGTTCATATCCAACTTGATCGCTATATTTTGAGATCCGTCTCTTCCTTTCTTATTTAGGCTGTGATACACTTCTTGGACGATCACTACATTATCTTGTATAAGTCTTCCCCCCACAAAAGCGCTTTGAGTTGGTGACACTATATCCTCCAATAGCCCTTTCAATCTCGACACTATAACCCTTGTTATAATCTTGTAGATAAAGTTACAACAACTGATTGGTCTTAACTGATTAAGTTCTTCCGGATTCTTGACTTTTGGAATTAGAACAACTGTGGTTTCACTAAATTCTTCTGGCAAACTCCCATGTCGAAAGAATTTTTTAACAACTGCACATACCTCCTTCTTAATTATCTCCCAGTGTTTTTGGTAGAATAACCCATTCAGACCGTCTGGTCCTGGAGTTTTGAGGCCGCCCATGCTGAAAACTGCTTTTTTAATCTCCTCTTCAGTGACTTCTGAGATCAGCCCCCTGTTTATATCTTCTGTGACTTTCGCTTGAACTTTATTTAGAGTTGCTGCCACGTTTCTATTGCTGTTAGAAGTGAATAACGCTTCAAAATGTTCCTCTATGTGTTTCATGATTTCTTTCCTATCTTTCATCCATGATCCATCTTCATTCTTCAATTTATCAATTTTGTTCCTCTCTCTTCTTTGAATGGTTGTGGCATGAAAGAAAGTTGTATTCTTGTCTCCCCATTTCAACTATTTCAACCTGGCTCTTTGTCCCCAATATTTCTCTTCCTGCTTCCATAGAACTGCTATATTCTCCTTTATTAATTGTATCATCTCCTGCTTTTCTTGTGTTAAGTTTGAATCTTGTAGCTTCTTCAATTCATCCTTCAATTTGTGGATTTCTTTATCTGCACGTTTAAAAGTCTTCTTGCTCCACTTCTTAAGTTCCTCTTTGCAATTTTCCATTTTTCTTGTTATTCCTTTCCAATCGCATCCATGAATATTCCATTTATCCCACCCCTTCCTTACTACATTCTCACACTCATCATGATCGACCCAAAACGCCTCAAATTTAAAGCTCATCTCCCTTCTTTGAATTTGATTGATGTTTAAAACTATTGGACAATGGTCCGAACTTATTGCTGGTAGAGCTGTGAGTGACGCTTGCTGGTACAAAGCTCTCCATTCCCAATTGGCTAACACCCTGTCTATTTTCTCCCTAGTGATGAATACATTCCTCGGATTACTAAACCACGTAAATCTTCCACCTTTTAGGTCTAAATCCATAAGACAATTCATATCCACAAACTGTCTAAACTCTTTTACCTGGCTTTGTGGCTTTGGATGTAGACCAATTTTCTTCTCTTGACTCAAGATGTCATTAAAGTCTCCTATGAATAACTGCGGCTCTCCCTCATTACAATTATTTTCTGTAACTGCTCTCCATTGCTCCTTTCTTCTTCCAAAGTGTGGGTTTTCATAGATAAAATTGCATGTCCATATCTTCCCTTTTCTATCGTCAATCCGAGCTTTTATATGATTATCACACCAAAAATAAATATCAATATTATATATTTCATTCCACAAAAGGCATAGCCCTCCGGACAGTCTCCAGGGTTCTATGTGAAATACATTCTCAAAATGCAACCTTCTTTTCAATTTCTTAATAGTTCCTTCTCTAGCTCTAGTTTCTATTAGGAATACTATTGCAGGCTTTATTTGTTTGCACATGCTGTGCAGTTCAGAAACTGTCGCGGGGGCCGCAAGCCCGTGGCAGTTCCAACTTATCACACTCATGGTTGAGTTGGGGGCATGTGTAGGCCCGCCTCCTCAGCCATTGAATTTCCCAAGTTGTCTCCTCTGATCAGTAATTCATCCTCATTGGCCATCTCTTCCATGAGGCCTCCGACCACCTTGTTCTTCTTGCTAGCTCTCCACACCTGCACAACTTTCTCTTCTTCTTCCAGGCAATTTGCTATCTGTCCCTGTTGGTCATCTCTTCTTCTTCTTTTGAGTTTCAGCTTTTCCTCCATTCTTTGAGCAAGTTCTATTTCATATTCCTTGGCCACTACAATTGCTTTGTTATTTTCCTGCTCTAGTTCTTCTTCTTCTTCTGCTAGTTCAACATAGTAGAACCCTCCATCGCTTTCTGTGACTAACTGCTTGTTATTCTGTTCTGGCTTTTCCCCCTTGTTCTGATCTTGGCTTACTATCTCATCAACTTCCATATTTTTCCTATTTTGGGCCTCCTCTTCCAACTCCTCTTCTATATTTCTCTTCCTTCCTTCTTCAGCCATCTTCTTGTTGAATTCCTTCAATAGTTGTCCAATAGTGGGGTTCTTTTCTTTTTCAGTTGGCCCACTATTAATTTGCTGGCTATCTCTATTGGGCCTTTGGTTAGTGAAAGCCCATGCCATCTTTTTTGTGCTGTCCATTCTTCTCCTGCTTGGCCCACCTCTCTCTATATACCTCATAGAAATCTTGTTACTATCCTTCCCATTCTCCCCATCCTTTCCTAATTCCCTGACATCCTTCACGTTTTCCATTGCTACTGATTCACTAGTTTGTTGTTTTTCTAGAATGCCCTTTTTCTTTTTCCCTTTTTCCTGATTTGTTGTCCCATCAGCTAGGTTCAATATATTATTATCATCATCACCGTTCATTTCTTCATCATCAGCCCCTTCATCCTGATCTTGAGCTTCCTGTGTTGCCACTTATCTCCCTCCCATTTGCTCCTTTGAATTTGCCAATCTGTCCCAAGATTTTGCAAAGGCACTGGCTTGAGAACTTCTTATACTCCCTTGATTTGACCCTTCTTCCTCTCTTTGTGATTTGTCTTTTCAGCCACTCTCTCCCTTGCAAGCTTCTCTCACGCGCCTCCCATAACTCCTCCACCCAGTTGTTGTGTTTTTCCTTTCTCCTCCTAATTCCTGCCTTTCTTGCCTCATTCTCTATTGATCTCAGTCCCGGAGTTGTAAGTTCTGGTCCATATCTAGGACTTGTTGGGTTTACTAATGACATAGCCAACTCTTCAATAAATGCTTTTTTGTCATGTCCAATTTTTCCACATTTGTAACAGTAATCATACAATTTTTCATATTTGAACTCAGCCCATGAATGACTTCCATCATCTCTTTTGAGCCAAAATCCTGTTTTTAGAGGTGTTTGAACATTTATCTCTACCCTAACCCTCAAAAAGAATCTAAGCATGTTCCCTTCAACAAATGGATTCTCAGCACTTATAATTCTCCCTACTATTGCTCCTATTTTTTCAGCATTCTTTATATTAATTTTATCATAAGGTAGCCCATGTATTTGAATCCAAATAGGAAGCTGATTGTTATTTACCTCTTCAATGGACAGGTTTGGACTCCACCACTGCAAGCTCAACATATGTCCTTCTATTATCCATGGTCCCCCATCATACGCTCTTCTTGCTTCCTCCTGATTTTTGAAGTTTAAGATGAAAGAGTTCGGTCCTGCATTGGTGATCACTAGTCCCTGTGGATCTCCCCACATGTTGAGAATCGTCTTACGCACTGTGACTGTATTTAACACCTTCCCTGTTAATACTCTCCCGACTAGTTTCTGGTCTGGATTACCTCCTTATTGAGCTGGGAACTCCTCTAAGTCTAGAACGTCTCCGTCCATGCTTGCACTTCCGATACCTTCCATGCCTTGTCTTGTTTATTTGTGATCCTTGTGTTGGTGCTTCTTTGTTATCTACTTTATGATTTTCTTTTTTTTTATAACTGCACTAGATTTGTGAAGTTGGTTAAATAATGGCTCCACTTGTCGAAGCAGAACAGCTCCACTATTGGAGAATTGTGGTTTTTAATATATCTCCTTTTAAACTAAAGATTTACACACAAATTTTTTAAAAAGGGAACTCTCGAGGTTTTCATGGTTTTTTTTTTCCTTTTTGGCATTTGCGGTGAGTTGGGTTGGGTTATAGATCTTTAAACACAAATGAGTTAAAGAGAGTCGAATACCGAATAGGCCGATAGACCTTGGGCTTGGCAACCATTATATAGATCCACCAAAATTAAACCCAAACCCAGAACCCTTATGGCGACATAGGCTTCTTTTACTCTTGGTCTCTATTATTCTCATTTTGATCTACTCTTTTAACTGAAACTTCAGACTTCAGTAGCCTTTTCCAAGATATGTAAATTATTTCAAGTGAGATCTCACTGGCTTGTCTTCTTGATAATTGTTGCTACCGCAATTTTCTTTTCATATATATAGGAAAACTTAATTCATCAATTCCATGACTCAAGGAATGAATATTAGCAGCAAGAAAAAACTCTAGAAAAAACCATGAGAGACATTCTTATTTCATTTAGTAGAGAAAAACTTATTAAGATAGCACGCACACAAGGACATGATAACATGAATCCTAATAGTATGTAGAATTTGCATTAGTAGTAGTACTAGTATTATCATTGTGGCAGCACTTGTAAGTTATGAAAATGTCCATAACTCTAGGACAATCAGGACACTTTATAGCCTCTGGCAACTTCCCAGCAACATCAGGGATTTCAAATTGTGCGCAACGGTGCGTTTCATGTGCAACCCTCTCATGGTATTCTTTGAATGACAATTCGAACCCCTTCTTCACCACAACCTCCTTCCACCTCTCAAACTCTGCCACCGCCTTCAACATTGTGGTTCCGTGGCCACTAAGAACCACAGAGGAGCCTTTGCTCAGCAGGGCCCAACCGGTTTCGTCCTTGTAACACAGCAACCTCTGCACTTCTTGTTTCACTGCATCGGCAGCCTTGTGAGCCTTTGTCACAAACAAGCTCTCTACCCGCTTCCAGAAGCGTTTGAAGATGTTTCTGTTTTCCTTTTCCACACAGAATAGCTCTATGGATATCTTTAACTCTTTTATTATGGCCTCATTTGCAAGGGATGCAGCACTCTTGCTGAATTCTTGGATCCACTCTTTGTCTTTGCCTCCATAGAACAATATGTACTTCTCCTCTTTTATCTGCTTCAATTTACACCCAAAGTCAAATGAGTTATGCTACATGTACACTAAAATCAGCTATCAAAGTTCGTTACCAGTATAAAATACATATTGTAATACAAAGAAACATTGAAAATAAATTAAACCACACATGTATTTATACACAAATATATTAGTAGCTAATTTTAATGGCTGATTTTGGTATACAAATAGCATTTTTAAATTCAAATATATATAT